>NC_133337.1:59664056-60264056 GCF_030506205.2 Paramisgurnus dabryanus | reverse complement strand
AATTTATGAGAGACGGGCACGCCCCTACTGCTTAAGAGAAGAGATCGCTGCATATTTATCCAAGACTTTAATAACTTATTTTATTATATTACTTGGTGTGTTTTTTCCAGCATTCAAATTTGTTGGGTGGTTAATAACACATTTTCTGTGGTGTGACAAACTCAGAACCCATTTAATATCTGACTTCACAGGGACTGTAAATTTGATGTGCACAAAGCATAAAAAATTTAAAGCTTACAGTCTTCATAATGTACACTTAAAAGGTCTTTCTCTTTTGTATGGTAAAATGTGTGGTAGTGCATTGTAAATTACCCTCTTCTTTCTGAACACAAAACAAGTCTCCGGAGCGTGTAACCAGCAATGGATTGATATTGGCTGTAAACATCATCCAGCTCTCAAGACATGTACCAGACCTTTTTGTGGAAAAGACCATTAGGTGTATAAAATCACATTTGATAAAATTTGAATAAATTTGATAAAACTGGTGTGATGATTATTACCCTAAGGCCTGGTTGCAGTCATTGAAAACAGAGCTGAGGTTTAGGAGGCCACAGTCTATGCCATCACAACAGCACCCAATGTCACAGAAATCAGGTGTCACATCACACAAGCAGCCTGTCGGACAGAAAAAATAAATTTTTCAGCAAAACACACCTTAATTAATCTAGCTTTTTCTGTTTCAAAATGACAGTACCCTAATGCACAAAGCAACGGCACCTGAACAGCAAAAAAACACCTTTGGAAAGCACTGGAACAGCGCCCCAGCTGCCAGGTTCCATTGTCTGTCTCTGACCACACTGATGTGTCTTGTTGAAGGTTTTGTATATAAGATACTTGGTACATGAATGAAGGGAATTGTTTTGAGACACAGAAGAACATACGGGAGGTCAGGCATAACCTATGGACAACGCAGTCAGAGCTTAAATTCATTACAAAGTTGTTCGGCAGGCTTTATGAAAAAAAGTACATATGTCATTATTTACGACTAAGGCTTTGTTAGGTAGATGACCAAAATACATTTGTAATTTCTTATCTTATAATTGTATATCTGTAACCAGATCTTTAGCTAAATTGCTTTTAACTGTTCCAGAGGTCTTTTTAGAATTCAGCAAAGAAGCTTTCTCCTACTGTGCCCCTTTTTATACAATTAGCTACGGAGCATTGAAAAGTTAGAAATACTACCTTCGGTGAACATTTTAAAAAACTTACCATGGACTAATTTAAAAGAAACGTGAATGTTTTCAAAACCACAGCTTTTATATATGTATTAATTGTTTGATAGTGTTTATATTTGTTTTATGTATAACTTTTTGTGCTGATCTCAATGGGATTATCCTGGTTAAACAAAAAAAAATGTTTTTTGATGTGAACAGGTCTTTTCCCTAAAATAAACAATTTATGCAACATATATTTGTTCTATTCCTTTGTTTAGACTTTGGGTGAACTATGATGGCCCACACTGTTTTTTTTTTTTTTGACTGGATTTGTAATATACAGTATTTCAACTCACCTGAAGAGGTTGTAATAGACCTTGTATAGACATCAGTGGGATGAGCAACGCCATCAGTAAATGTGGCGTTTGGCTGTGACGTTGCAGATGAAACCGATGAGTTTGATTCAGTCCTGATCTCACTGGTTGCTGCTTCTGCTGTTATTGGGTTACCAGTGAAGGTGAATAGGTATTTGATCAAATCAGTAATCACTACTCTGACCAGTAAAATTCTGTGCAGTTTTCTGCAAATAAGTCACTTGAGAAAGGAAAATAAATCAAAACTACAAATGCACAATCGGATTAAAGTATAGTTCGTATACCCTAAAATAAGTATTTTGGATAAATATGTTTAATTGTAAAATTGAAAAAAAAAATGACTGAAAAAATAACCATTTCCTACTCACCAGTTGGATTAGTAATGTGCTCTGATTGAAAAAAAAAAATGACTGAAAAAAATAACCATTTCCTACTCACCAGTTGGATTAGTAATGTGCTTTGTAATGGAATCATTGGTGTAGACCCCAATACCATCTGTCAATGTGGCGTTTGGGTCGACGACTGCAGATGGAACAAGCGAGTTTGATTCTGCCCTGAAAGTAGTAGGTGTTGCTGTCGGTGACTGGTAAGTGGATGCAGGTGGGATATCCGTAACGTTAAAAATGTATTCACTTAGATCAGTGTTCACTGGAGTCTGAACAGTGACATTCTGCGTGTCCTGAAAATTAGTCACTGCACGAAAAATAAACGCATTAAGAATTAAAATGCAACGGAAAACATGTGTCGACATTTGTGAAAGATGATGCTAAACTCCTCAGATACTAATAGCGTTGCGCTCGTCATCAGAAATGTTCCTAAAAGCTGTCATGTCATTTCGCTGTAATTAAATGAATGTAAAACTCCGTTATGTATTATTTCGTTATGCATGACAAACACAAGGAACTCTTATCAGCGTCTCAGATACCGTCGTTAAGGAAATACAATCTATGAGCACTTCCGGGTTTCTTTTGCATTTACCGTAATGTACGAATAAGTTGCGACACCTACTTTTCATTTGATTTGGGGGATATATTTTTAAATATAAAGTACATTAATACATTGAAGTAAAACTAAGCAAAGATGGCCTATTTAAGATATTAGATGACACTGCGTTGTTTCAAAAAAACTATTCTTGCAAAAAGCCGGCGCAACGCTTTGTTTAAACAGTTAACAAAATGTGGACTGTTTGCTTGCGGAAACACAGCTTCACAAGACAAATCAAGTAACGTTATGCCTATACGTTTTTGACATGTACAAGATTGTTTCTCCTTTGATATTATACAAATATTTAATGCCCATATCACAATGAAGATATTTATAAGAAAACTAGGCAAATTTGAAAGGACTTTGGTGGCACCATGGTACTGCTGTTCCTGTATCGGCCACGACAGACAGCGGCCGTTTCTCCATCCGAAGGCTGCAGGCTGCGAAAGTCATCTAGCCTGGTTTATTTCAGTTAACTGAGCATTATATTCACAAATCATCAGCATATTACAACAATAAACTATTAACTAAACATAAAAGTCAACGTTTTGATGACGTTTGCAATTCACTTCGACTGCGCTACAATTTCCCAGTGTAAGAGAACGTGTTCATTTATCCACAGAGAACAAATCATTTTACTTCTGGAATAATGTATGCAATATGCATTGCGCGAGTGTGGGGGAGAACCGTGAGTCTGTTTGAATGATAAAACAAAAAAAGGAGTTTACTTGCGAAAATAAAGATGATAACAACAGCGGTCATTATGAGACCTCCTGCACAATTCAAGCTGAGCTGCAAGAACGACAGGCTGATGACATCAAAGTACCGCGAGGGTGAGGCGAGAAAGAGTTTCAGACCGCTCTCGCGGCACGTTGATGTCATCCAAATGTTGGTTCTGTATTATTCACCTTATTCCGCCACGCCCCTTTTTAATTCTTCGCTCTTCCGCATTTTGTCAACCGACTTCCGCTGCTAATATGGCACAGTGCATTCGGTGGTTAGTTTGGTGGTTAGAAGATTGTTTGTAGTTCACTATAACTTTAGTGAAATGACAAATATCGCTACTGCTGTAAATGTTTTAAATTAGGAGCACGGTTAAAACTTCATACGACGCTCGGATAGTCTTATATTGTCCCATCAATCGTCTCGTGGTTAGACGATATGAAGCGGCCGCGGCAAGTAACCTGGCATATTTAATTACCTCGTCCTGTCAGGAGTTGATGGAGCAGCATTGAAAATTATTAAAAGTATGTCTACCAATATTTACACAGTGATTTGGTCTTTTTTATAGCAAATGTGCACCTTAGCCAGTCCAATAACTATTTCGTTTTTATGTGGTACCATGATAGAATTCATTTGCAAACTTGCCAACACTTATTCCTTCAAATCAGGAGACTTAAATCCTTTTAAGTGGAATCTACAAAGCTCACATATGGTTTAAGAAATTCCTTACAGATAATAACTGATCACACTGTAAAGGTTTATATAACTGCATGGCAGGTTACATCTGATCACATAGTAAATGTTTATAACTGCATGACAGGTAACAGCTGATCACATTGTAAAGATTTAATATAAATGCACAACATCTGATCACATTGTAAAGGTTTGATATAATTGCACAACATCTGATCACATTGTAAAGGTTTAATATAAATGCACAACATCTGATCACATTGTAAAGGTTTAATATAATTGCACAACATCTGATCACATTGTAAAGGTTTAATTAAAATGCACAACATCTGATCACACTGTAAATGTTTAATATCACTGCATGACATCTGATCACATATGAAGGTTTAATGTAACTTTACAACAGGTAAAGCAAGACCACCCTGCAATAAATTAAGACACAGCTTTATCGGAGTCATCAGGAGCTGATCCCAAGCGTATATCTGGAAGCTGTTGGTGTATGTACTGGTAAAGTGCTTGGCGACTGTGTAATGGATGCAATATCAACCCTGTTTAAAGCTGACAAAGATGGTTGTTTCTCAGTAGAGATATGTACATTGTACATTTGTGCCAGCTCAACACATTGAAGCAGTTTCTCGGACAGGGTTTACAGGACTAGGCCTTAATTATATTAGGACATTTTAGTTTTTACAAACAAACCCTACAAAAAAACAAGACTGGTGCGCATCTTGTGACAAAACAATGGCACTCATATATGTTGAGGTATGTCAGTAAAAGGTGTTTTTAAATTATTGTAGCTCAAATATGCATTTTAGCCTGGGACCAGGATAAGCCCTGTCCGGGAAACCGCACCAGTGTTTTCCCATATCAGATGTAGGTTGCTTCAGGTTGAGTTGTGATTTTAAAGTGTAGTTGTGGTCAGAGACGGATTGATCCTCCCATTGTGTTTCTGCATCACAGTTTAGGAACATGTTGATTGTATCATCCTCACAGTTGTCCACTGCATCACTAAACATCAATGCATCTGTGAAAACAATATAACCATAAACAGTTTTATGTTAGTATTTAAAATAAACTTGCATCATGAGACTTAATATATAAATGGCACCCATACTTAAACAGAACAGTGTGTAAGAGAGATGCATTAAAAAGAGACAAAAACATTATACACACAACCTTTAACTTCAGTGTTAAATAATACGTTGTTTAAAGGCGGAGTCCACGATGTTTGAAAAACGCGTTGGAAAAGGAGACGGGCCGACTACCAAAACACACTTATAGCCAATCAAATCAAATCAAATGCCGGTTTGCGTATGTGTGAGGCGGGTCTATCAACAGAAGGTCCAGATTCTATTGGGGTAGGGGCGTGTTTGTTTAGGTGATTTCAAATATCAACATTGGCTTTCAAACATCATGGACTCCGCCTTTAATAGGTCATTATCATCAATATCTGAATGAGAAATGAACTGACATTCTAGCATCTGAAATCTCAGTAACTTGTAGGAATCACGTGGGCTACTGTAAGAATGCAATGTACTATAATATCTCGTTGTATATCGTAAATATAAAAATATAGGTGGACAATTAAAACCATTCAAATAGTTGCATTTTATAAACTAACATTACTGATCTTAAGTGTATTTGTAGAACGGACTTCACAAATCTAACTTTAGGCGAACGAGCACAAAGTTAGCTAAGATAGCTTACCTGAAACTGGCCACCTTTTCAACACCCGGCGTGGTTTAAAGTTACCGGAACATCGTAGTCGAACCATTAATTGGGATAAGGGTGTTCCTCAGTTGGCTTAAAATTGGTAAGAAAGAAACATAAAGGCGCTCGAGTGAGCTTTTTAAGCTTAACACGTCGCCTTCAGTCACTGCCTCAGCTGCTCATCGTCTATGCGGCCGGAAGAACGTTGACAAAATGAGCGAAATGGCGCCGCCCTTGTTGTCGTGAAAAATAAGGTGAATAGCATGAAGTCGAGCACACGCGTAAATTATCCATATTAGTGATGTACCAATGTTTAGATATGTTCTACTGAAAATATTTAACTTTATTTTTAATGAGCTTCATTATAGCATGTTGATTTCTGGTGTTTTGTCTGCCATACCCTGCCATACGCAAACGCCGCCCCTGGTTACAATAAAAAATAAATACAAATAATAATAATAAAAAAGTTAGTTCCAAAGTAATGCTGTATTTCAGCAAGCAAAACTTACAAAAGTGGCTTCTGATTTCCAAACAAAACATTTTCTTAAAGTCTGTTCTTTCCTTTTAAATATATTGTATGTTTATATATTTATTGAAGAACATTTTCCTGGAAGGCATTTTGTGAAACTTTGTGAAAATACTGAAAATAACTTTCACAAAAAATACTGGCGGGCAACTTATACAGTAAATTTGATTCAATTCAAAAACAGTTTCCCCATTTCTTGTCCCCCACTTCTCAAATCAAAGTTACATCCTTGTTTGTATTGCACTAAAAAGCATATTACATTGTTAAAAACAACGTTATTTTGTGTATTTGGTGTAATTCAATATGTTCGCGTGATTTATTATGGTTAAAAAAACTTTATTTTTCACCTTATTGTTGCTCCTTTATCCCCTGCCTCCCTGAAACGCATTAAAGGATTAGTCAATTTTCTTAAAAAAAAATCCAGATAATTTACTCACCACCATGTCATCCAAAATGTTGATGTCTTTCTTTGTTCAGTCGAGAAGAAATTATGTTTTTTGAGGAAAACATTGCCGGATTTTTCTCATTTTTAATGGACTTTAATAGAGCCCAACACTTAATACTCAACTCAAGTTTTTTTTAACGGAGTTTCAAAGCACTATAAACGATCCCAAACGAGGCATAAGAGTCTTATCAAGCAAAACGATTGTCATTTTTGACAAGAAAAATAAAAAATATGCACTTTTAAACCACAACTTCTTGTCTATCTCCGGTCCTGAAATGCGCCAGCGCGACCTCACGTAAATGTGTAGTGACGTAGAGAGGTCACGTGTTACATGAAACGCACATTTGCGGACCATTTTAAACAATAAACTGACACAAAGACATTAATTAGTATAACTCCACATACAACAATGTCGGGACGTCCTCTTTCTCCACATTTGTAAACACTGGGGCGGAGTTTCGCGTTCGTCCTCTGTGACCTCTTAACGTCATGACGTATTGCGTGAGGGCGCGCTGGCGCATCACAGGACCAGACCTAGATGAGAAGTTTTATTTTTCTTGTCAAAAATGACAATCGTTTGGCTAGATAAGACCCTTATGCCTCGTTTGGGATCGTTTATAGTGCTTTGAAACTCCATTGAAAAAACTGTTAAGTGTTGAGTTAAGTATGATGTGTTGGGTTCTATTAAAGTCCATTAAAATGAGAAAGCTGATTGATTACTTTAACAGCGCGGCTTGAGCAGAATGTAACAGATTGAAGTTTAGAATTATTAAACATTAAAACCAACAAGTGCTACTCTGCACTGCTCAAAAGTTGCCGTTGAATAATGGTTTAGTCAGTAGGCTAGTAAATTCTTTAAATATGAAAACTTAGGCTACTTACAAGCTGTGAGTCAGAAGCAGGTGGAATTATAATAATTCAATTCAACAAGCCAAGGAATTAAACTTTTAGTTGCATCATTGTTTACTTTGGGATTTGTACCATTTGCATATCTATATCATGTACTGATACCCTATGGGGCAGTTTCCCTAACATGGCTTTCCTAGCACCAGACTAAAATGCATGAGCTGCTTTAAATTGCCTTTCCACTGTTTTGTCTCAAAATGCACATCAGTAATGTTTTTTGTAAGGTATGTTCGTAAAAACTACTTACATTTCCAAAATTAACTGGGCTAGTGGTGGTTTAATCTCTTGACTTAATTTCAAAGTCCATATTTCTTGAGCAAATGCGTTTTATTCTTTAAAACGGACTATAGGGTAATCCCTGTTTTAAAGACTGCCCATACTTAAAGCTGCAAAAGGCAATTTATCTGTTGGTTTTCTGTACACATTTGTTGATAAAGTCTGGTTAACTTTTTAAAACTTTTAGAATCCAAAAATTCTCCATATTATTCTCCATATCAAATTTAATTAAATAACAAAACTATTGTAATATATATAAAAAGACTGCACTTCCTCTTTTGAGACTGCACAGACCATATGACACCATAGTGTCACGTGAATGATTCGACAGCATAGCTTGTAAATCACTCTCACAATACTTTTAAGGTCTAATGTAAAATAAAAATAATAAATTAACCTCTTCGACATGTTTTATTATTCTGGAGGCTTCATCTTGTGTTTTTTATTCAGTTAAAATATGTTTATTGATTATAGGATGTCCATGTTTAATACAAAAACAAAAAAGTAATTCAAATAGCTTCAGTAGTTTGGTTAATGTTTTCTAAAGTGATCCAGTTGATTTTGACAGATTATTGTGAAGACAAAGCCAAGGGAAGGTCGATACATTTACATTGATGCATTTGGCAGACACATTTATCAGATGCGACTTACAGTGCATTACCATGTACAATTTTTATTAGCATGTTTATTCCCTGGGTTTAAACCCATGATCTTTTGTGGGGCTGGCGCAATTTTCTACCAGGCAAATTACTGAAGAAATATTTTCTCCTTATTCTATCCATACATCCTGGGCAATAGAAATGGTGTAATGCCCTGCAGTAATGAGGTGCAGTTTCCATAAAAATGGTAGATAAAACAAATAATTCAGTATGACCAGGGATGGTTGTCATACAATAAAGTTCACAAGGAATTTATATCAATAACTCTATGGTTTTGAGTCCAAAAGTCCTTGAACATACAATAAAAATACATAAACCAAATGTTATTGTTTTACTGAATTTTATAGCAGTGAACAGTAATGTTTTATTATAATTAAAAGAACAGTGTCACGGCTAGTCCGTGTCATGTTTTGTGTATTGCACTGATCCGTCTCACCTGGACACTCATTGACTCATTACGCCAATACACTACACCTGTCTTGTGTTTAATTGTCTTAGTATTTATATGCCTTGTTTCTGTCACACCGGTTGCCGGATTATTGTCATTACAACCCTGTCTGTTCCCTGTGTTGGATGTTCCTGTGTTCCTGTATTCACCATGTCAGCCCTCGTGTTTTTATTATTAAATGTTATTTATTTTTAACTTTGCGTTTGCGTCCAGTCACTCCTACCCAATCATGACAAACAGTCTTTATGTGTCTACAGTGATTAAGTAGGAAACAATAAGCTGGGAAGTATGTTTAGTTAAATTAAGTTGTTTTAATTTTTACTTAAACATATTTATTTTCCCCATAATGTCAAAGTTTTAAATGTTTGCAATATTTTTTCATCTTTGATGTGCTTTATTTTTCCCAATAAATGAATACACGTCATCAAGCTCTTGCCTCATAAGGCGTTTATTCTGTCAGACCTAAAGGCTTTAAATCAGTGATTTTTATTTAATATGTGGATAAATACAGGGAATTAAGATTACATTTTTGCAGAGGTACTCAAGTATTTTACTTTATAAAAGTACATTTTTTAAGTATCTGCACTTTATTAGGGTGTTTTTCTTTTTACTTTAATAACTTTTAAAGCATAATATCAAACTTTTTATTCCACTAAATTTCACAATAAATATATTTTAATACAAAGTTACATAAAAAAAATCTAGTACTTGAGTTTTTTACTCAAGTAAATATAAAATTATACATAAGTTAGTACCAGATATTAATGTATTTAACTTGATAGTCGAGTAAAGAGTATAAAGTTATGCATCAGAATGTAGTAAAGTAAAAGACAAGAAAAACACACTGATAAAGTACACATTGAAAAACATTTCCTTGAGTAAAGTAAAAATACTTGAGTACTTTACACCTCTGCATTTTTGTGACTTTTTTATACCAATATCTCATAACTTTGAGCTGCAGTACAAAGTTAACATGTGCCTGATAAGGGAGTGTGTGTAAAAGGACACTCTTTGTAGAGACTGTTTATGTGTGAGTTAATAAAAACAGAAGGTTGAAATGGTATTTTATTGGCATTAATGGCATTAGTCTTTTGTCACTTAGTGAACTTTTTTTTTAATTTGTACTGTGTTTTGGAGTTGCAACATTTTTAGCCATATGGAAATTAAGCTTGGAATATTGTGGTAACAGTTTTTATAAATAAAAAAATGAATTATGCTTGCAAAAACTGACCGATAAGAAAACAATCCATGTTGATGTCTGTTGTGGATCCTAGATAATTTTATTGATAAAACCAAATTTGATTGATTTTTGGATATAGTTTTGCCTCTGGTGCATCACATAATGAAATAGAAAACCTCACTGTAAAAAATAAATTGTTGGCTCAATGAATTATTTTTTAGTAACTAGTTCCACAGAAATTTTACGTTCACTCAATTTCTGACTCCAAAGTGTTACATGGATTGATGTTTTTTAGTTGGCCCAATTTTGACTCAAATATAAAAAAGTATGTTTGCTCAACTAGCTTTATAGTTCATTCAACTAAAATGTTTTAATCAGTTGAATCTTTAAAAACTTACAGCAAAGACTCTGTCAATTAAATTTTAAGTATTTACTCAATGTTTTATGTGTTACTTCAATTAATATTTATTATTTGGGAATACTTAATAAACTTTTTAAAATTATTTCTCAAATAATTTATGCTAGTGTTGTTAACAAATAATTAACTTCAGTCACATAAAAACAAAAGCTTTATTCACTTATCATACAGACTGAACATTTCTTCTCTAAATAGAGGGCATAAAACAGTCCAAAAGCACTCCAAAATCAGTCAGAACATCTCCAGGGCCATTTAGGAGAACTTCTTTCGCCATGTATCCCTCTCTGCCTCTCTCCACATCATCACCGCTCTGGTTTGATAAACAGAGGAATATAAATACATACATAAAAACATGTTTAATATAATAAAGCTTGACGGTGAAAGACTTTATACCCTAAAATTGCCAAATTTCCCTCAGACATCACACGTAATTGAATTAAACACTATTGGGCTGTTTTCTCGGACAGGGCTTATCACTGACTAAAATACTGACATCTCTTAACATATGAGTGCTATTCTTTTGTCTCAAAATGCACGCCAGTGTTGTATTTTATAAGGTTTGTTTGTAAAAATGTCCCAATTATAATTAAGATATAGTAATAAACCCTGTCCGGTAATCTTAACTAAAATAGCCCCACTTTAACTCGGACACATAACATAACACACCTTTATATAACTTATATCTTTACAAAAACGTCGAGTATTTGCGTCTTTGCCAATTAATATAGTCTAAAATTAACATTTATTTACAAACACTTACCTGACGTGAACTTGAGGAAACGGCTGATGACTTGTGTCATGTGAATCAGTAAGTGATTCAGGCTGTTAGGTGCGGATTGATCTCAGATGAAATGACCTGTGTTCCAGTCCAGATCCTTCCGAGTTAAGACGTTTTAAATTAAAAACTCACGCACATACTGTACATACATACACACGCGCGCGCGAGCGGGTCGCGCGTACGCGCGCGCGCACACGGGTACACACACGGGTATATTTAGAAGTTTTATTTAAGATTGTTATGATATTGGGACTATTTCTCCACCCGCTCCTTCAGCTCTGAAGTTCAAATTCGCATGCAGTCCGGTTATAACGAATGTAAAAGATATGAAACATCACTCAACAGCCATATCAATTAAGTGCAATCCTAAAATATGATTTAAAACATAACCCTTTCATTGTTAAGTATGAAAAATTAAAATGAATTAAATCACGTTTAAACGCCACAGAGATATCAGAGCCAGCAGTCGATTTCTGATGCGCTTGCCGAGGGGAGGCTGCGCTGGGCGGGGTGTGAGCACTTAAGCGCCGATGATTTTCTGGAGCTCATATTGAGCTCATATGGAGCTCCGTCCGAAAGTGTCCGAGCACACTTTTAAATAGACGCTATCTTTATCAACCGACCGCATATTTAAACTTTAAGCACATACATTCACGCCTGAACAACTCTTACAATTACATTTTGTGACCAAATAACAGTTATATTAGGAGCATTTTGTTGTCAGGAAACAAAGCTGTCATAAGTCCACATATTTACCTGATTTGTCTTAATTAGTTCAGTCAACATTAGCCATTCTGAATGTTGACTGGAATTGAAAATAACCATTCATTTAATGTTTTAAACACAGATTTATCTAGACTTAAAATAATATGTCTTCTCAACTAGCTCAAACAAAAAAATTGGTTTAACTTATATATTTTTGCCCGTCCAACAATTCATTAATTGGATTTTTTACAGTGCTCATTCAGAAAACCAACTGCCTTTCTAAATCTCGGTCAGCCTGCGAGGATGTCCTCACCGTTGCTCTGCCTCCACCTGCCTCCGCCTGCCGCCACCTGCCTCCTCGCTTCCTCCAGCACCTGAGTCCATGCAAATCGAATTCACGGGTCTATCAGCTTCTGAACGCCAATGACTGAAGCTTTGCCTCTACTGTGGAGGAGACATACATGTCATCGCTGACTGCCCAGTCCGTCCTCCTCACCCAAAGAAATACATGTCTAGCGCCCCCTAGTGGCCAAAAAGTTCCGCGGTGTGCCTTTAATAATTTGTGCTCCAGCCGCTTTCTTGGCCGCCATTTTTTTTTTTACTCAACCAGATTCGTCTAATCACATTTCCCATGGACGCCCACGCATAGAATTGTCAGAAGACAGGAAGTAAACCAAACATTGGATTTGGACATTCCCTGCCTTCATGTCTTCAATGAATTTGGGTAATACCGTTTGGATTACTAGCGTTTTCCAAGTCTGTGACATGTGGTAATATGCTAATCATTTTATTGTTATATTATGTTTTTTGCATGTTTTTTTTCGATTTAATTAAAAAATGTAAAACGAAAATTCCAGTAATTTCACTTTTTAAATGTAAACTGATAATTGTCAGACACTCCCTTAAAGTCAGATCAGGAGTTAAGATAACACTGCTGGAAGTTTGGAATTTCACCCTAGCTGAGCTACATGAGTTACATAAGGCCACACTTCCCGTCACAGTAATGCAACACAGAGAGAACTGCAGAAGGAAATAGGGAGAATTTGATAAAAAGTCCACAAAAAGAGAAGAGGATAATCTGGAATAAACATGTTACATTGGACAGTAAAAGCAAAACTGGGGTTGTAAAACAGTAATAATCCAGACAACATTTGTGTGGGCATGGAAGAAAAACCACTAAGCTATGAAGAAGCCATTAAGAGGGCTGCCAGTGCTATTAAACGCTTTCCTCTGATAGACATTGAAGGTGTGCCTCTCATGAGCACCATTGCTGCAAACTGGAAATCAGTTTCGGATTTCTCTCCAGACCCATCGGATCTGCTCATCGCTACCTACCCTAAAGCAGGTACAAAAGGAAAAAGTTCAACCATGGTAAAGTCATCAAATTTTTATCTGCAAAGACAGTTTAATACACTCAATAATGATTTATTGGATTTTATTTAACATTTTCTTGTGTAATTTAAAGTCACAATGAAATTTAAATTAAAAACTTTGTGACATTTGTAATGTTTTTTTGTTTTTTTTTTTACAAATGACTTATCTGTGAGCTTTATTATTTTAACAAATTATCTCATTCCCTCCTCGAAACCATCTTTTGATCCATAAACAAGACCCAACTTCCAACGATTTAAACAATTCTCGATGGACGAATTCAAGTTCAGCCCTACCGTTCATCATTTCAGAAGCCGTGTTATCACAATGGGTGGCAATATGACAATCGCTACTTCCATTTCATTGTGACAGTTCACCCAAAAACTTCCCAAGTAGGAAAAAATTATATGGAAGCCAATAGTGCAAAACATCTTCTTTTGTTTAGAAATCTATACAGAACAACATGAGGGAAAGTAAATGATGCCAGAATATTCTTTTTTGGCTGAACTACCCCTGAAGCGGGAATTAAGAAAAAGTATATGTAAAGAAGAGTTATATAAAGCCTCTGCAATTGTTGTTGTTGGAAAGCTTCGAAGATCCTGAAATCTGTTTTAGAATCTTAAAATTCAGTTTGGAAGGGACTTACAGTTAAGGAATACAACAAGCTATTCATGAACAGGATGTGAACTTGTAAGAATTTAGATAGGGGGACGCTGAGTCCGTAGCTGTTTTATAGGCAAGCACCAATGTCTTGAACTTGATGCAAGTTGCAACCAGGAGCCACTGCAGAGAGATAAACAGAGGTTTGACATGGGTGATTTTAGGCTAATTAAAGACCAATCATGTAGGTGCATTCTTAATCATTTGTTGAGTTTTGTAAGCACCTACATACATGCTGTATTAGCATTGTGGTCTTTAAAGGTCAGCTGATCATCCAAGATTACCCCAAGCTTCCGAACTGAAGTCAATGAGGTTATCGTTGATGAACCTAGCTGAATGGTAAGCTGGTGGTGTTTTGATGGAGTGGCTGGAAAGATAAGAAGTTCCTTAATTGCTAGGTTAAGTTGTAGGTGATGTTCTTTAATCCATGCAAAGATGTCTGAAGGGCAGTCCGAGATCTATGCAGCTACCTTTGGGTCATCTGTTAAAAATGGGAAATGGAACTGTGTGTCACCAACATATCAATGGTAGGGAAAACCATGTGCCTGGATGATGGGACCCAGCAGGGGCGTTGCTAGACATAAAGATCTACTGGGGCACAGGCCCCCAATTTTTTGCTGATTTTTTTTTTTTTGAAAGCCTGCTGTGTGCGAGAAGTGTGCAACACTTCAATACAATGTCATTTGCTTAACCCACTATTCTAGTGCAACAACTGCGAAAGATACATATATACAAGTATAATCTTCATCATACCTAACATTATTAACATGTTTGAAAGCATAAATGGCATAACATGTTTGGAAATAATGACAGCAGAGAAACATTTTCTACATTATACAATGATAGCAATGATTAATAACTTATTTTTACAAGAATATTTTAAGAAACCAGTCATTTTATGACTGCTATACTAAATAATCTCAGTCACAGTTACTGCTAACTGTTTATAGTGTCCTAGAGTTAAATATTAGTAAACTAAATATTAATTTCATATCTCAAAATACAGAACAGTATATCACATACATCTGTGGATTTTCTCAGCAACGATGCAATTCTATAGACTTTATAAGAGGTTTTCCTGAGATTTGTCCTCTAATGTTTGAGACCAGACAGGGTCAGGATGTAGTTTGCTCTCCTTTCTGCTTCCCTTTCCCTGCTTTGCACAAAACATTTCTGATTTACATCTACAGAAGCCAATAATGATCGGGTCAAAATAAGATTAGCATTATTATTTAGAAACTTACTTTAGTTTCGTTATGCTTTCATAAGCACTCGCGTGGCGTCACCTTTTGAATGCGGTTGTGCGCGGTGAACGCAAACACGCGCGTCCATGGATACATGCGTGCACGCGTCAATGCGACTACTTTGCATAAAGATCCGTTTTTACCGCGATTGTCTTTGTAAAGGAATACACTAGTTAACTGCTAAAATTTAAACTTGAGATTTACACCGGGGCACAAAAGATTTACACTGGGGCACGTGCCCCAGTAAAAGGGGTCTAGCGACGCCCCTGGGACCCAGTGATGTAGTGTATATAAAGAAGACTGGAGGCCCAAGATCTGATCCCTGAGGAACCACAGTGACCAAATTATGTGATTTGGATATTCAAGCAACCTTGAAGGATCTTCCTGTGAGGTAGATGTTTCAGTGATGCTCAGTTATTAGAGGGTGGGCAGAAGAAACTGATGATTAACAGTGCCAAAAGCAGCAGACCAGTCTTGCAAGATGAGAACTGATCATTTGGACTCAGCTCTTGCTCTTATTGCAAAAATCCACATATTAATTTCTCCTTGTATCTATTTAGTATTATCCAGTGCCTATCAATGATTTTTCACACCATTCAGTACATGCATTATTTGCATTTTCACATGTTTTATCTTTGTATCGAGGCACAACCTGGACCCAGGAGATAGTGGATCTTTTGCTGCACAATGGAGATGCTGAGCTATGCAAGAGAGCACCCACAGCTGTCCGTAGTCCATTCCTAGAGATCTTTGCTCCTCCACCTATACCATCAGGTATAGCCACAAACATGCATTCACATCTCATTGCATCCTTTCTCTTTACTCTATATCTTTGACAAAATATTACATGTGTAACAAACTCAATGAATCTATTTAGGCATGTAACCCCCATATCTTGAGTGTATGCTACTTTATGCTGCATTTAGGGCTTGACCTACTTAAACAAACGCAACCCCCAAGAGTCATCAAGACTCACCTGCCCATTCAACTAGTGCCTAAAGGGTTCTGGGAAAATAAATGCAAGGTACACAATCAATGAGAATAGCAAAGTACACACCTGATCATTTCAAAGTTTGACCTGTCAACTGTCAACTACGTCATATAGCATGATCAACCTGACTTTCAGGTCATCTATACGGCCCGAAATGCTAAGGACAATGCTGTAAGTTACTTTCACTTTGATCGTATGAACTTAACCCAGCCAGAGCCAGGACCTTGGGATGGATACATTAACAAGTTTATGAAAGGAGAATGTAAGTGACATATTTTATCTTTCTTCAAATAAAGTATTTTCTAAATCTGTTTGACTAGGATGAAGAATATATGAAGAGTTTGGTTAAAAAAACGAGATACATTTTCAAAAATCTTGTTTTTTGTTCATTCCAATTAATACACTCTAAAAAATGCTGAGTCACTATTGGACAGAACACACTGCCGGGTTAAAATGACCCAGCTGCTGGGCTGTTTCAACATGGTTGATTGACAATAACCCAGCAATTGGGTTAAAACAACCCAGCAGTTGGGTCATTTTAAGTTAACCCGGCAGTGTGTTCTGTCCAATAGTGACCCAGCCCTGGGTTAAAAACAACCCAGCATTTTTTAGAGTGTATAAATCAAACTGCTGTTAGTTTTTTTTTAACGCTCTCATAACTAATACACTAAAAAAATACAGCTAAGTAGCACAATAAAACACAATAATAATAATACATAATAATAATATTTTTTTTTTGACTAAATGTTTAAAAACAGAGTTATCTTGTTTTGGAACCAAACTTTTTATATGTGACCCTGGAAAACAAAACCATTCATAAGTCACAAATAAATGGGCTTCACAATGCTATAGAATAACCATTTTTGGCTGTATGATTACATAAGGAACATATGACATCTGAAGAACTTTTATGTTTCATTATTTAAAGTGAAAAGGGGTTTTAAGAACCTAAATGGAACCCAAAAATGGTCTTCTATGGCATTTCTGTGAAAATCCTTTTAAGCACCTTTATTTTTAAGAGTGTTTATTTTTAGGAATAGGCAACAATACATTGTATAAGTTAAAATGACCTACTTTTTTATTGCCAAAACTGATATTAAGTAAAAATCATGTTGCATGAAGACATTTTAAAGATTTTCTACCGTATTAATAATATGTGTTGCTAAGAACTTCAATATGATAATATATAATAAAACTTTTTTCAATATTTATATTTTTATGCACCCTCATAGTTTATTTTGCTTTCATATGATCACAAATTGACCCTTATATTGACCCTTTTTTTTGGTCCAGGAACACAATCTTACTCTGCTTTTGTGTTTAATATCTTCACAGTGGGCTGGGGCTCTTGGTATGATCATGTGAAAGGATACTGGAGCGAACGAAAGGAAAAGAATATTCTCTACCTCCTCTATGAAGACATGAAAGAGGTAGTTTTGGTGCATTATGTCATTCTATTGTCCTTATGAAGCGCTTGATTGATCAATTAATGTCTTTAAAACATATTTTATTTAAAACATATGTTTTTTCATCAAGAATCCTCGTAAAGAAATCGAGAGAATCATGTGCTATCTGGACCTGTCAGTTTCTGAAGATGTCATAGAGAGGATTGTGCAGCTGACATCTTTTAAAGTCATGAAAGACAATCCAATGGCCAACTACTCATATATCCCGAAGCCTGTGTTTGATCAGTCCAAATCTGTCTTCATGAGAAAAGGTTCACATTTACAGCAACTTGTCATCCAATGTGCTCAGATTCGTAAAAATGTTTTTCCAAATAGGCTTTATGCCCAGCTGCACTACTTCCTTAACTTCAGCCAGCTCCTTGTTTCCATTATTGGACAAATTGATTAATCCAGGTGTGCCATACCTCAGTAGTCACAACAACAATAATCAGGCACACCTGGATTAATCAGTTTTTCCAATAATGGCAGACAAGAAACAAGGAGCTGGCTGAAGTTCAGGAAGTAGTGCAGCTGGGTATAAAGCCTATTGTTAAAAAACGGTCATGTAAGCGGACCTGTTGGAATGTTAAATATAGGTCTGTTTTGTAATTATGTTGCCATAGAAACAAATTATGTTAAGGACATGAATCTTTAAGTACAATTAATACATTGTGAACTGTGATGATGGAGACACAGAGGACTTACTAAAATCCATTTGTAGAACAGGGTCATTAAACAAGCACAGGTAAATAAGGTAATTTTCCCTTTAAAGGACATTTGTGCACCTGTCATTTATCAAATTTACTGACTAAATATCTGGTAGCCTAAGAAAAAATACATAAAATTTTATTAGATTATAATCTGCTGTATTTATGAGGATAATAACATTCTAATAAGCATTTTTATCATTTTTGTAATATCGCCTTGTCTTGCAGAAATGCCAAGTTTTGCAGCAATATGCAATTGTATTTGTAAAATACTAAATTTAATAACAAAACTCAATCATACTGTATCTACAGTATATGAGGTCTTACATACCATGCACTTCTAATATTAGATGTTTATTCATTAACCAGAGAGTTTCTTTATCTGAAATGTGTTTAAAAATAAACACATATTTTTGTAGTCCAAATTGGTCTCTGAGTCTTCAACATAGAGTGAGTCCATAGAGTTTTTTCAGACTTGAGTATTAGTTGCTAGTTTTCATCTGCTTACAGTATATAAACTGTAAGTTAAGAAATTATTTAAATAATACTGTTTAACAAATTTGAAGACTAAGTGTGTTTGTTTACACAGGCGAAGTCGGTGACTGGGTCAACCATTTCACTACAGCTCAATCCCAGATGTTTGATGAAGATTATGCAAAACAAATGAAAGATGTTGATATTCCTTTCCGCTTCAACATTTGATTCTACTTTATTTTATGCGCCTTTTAAAGTGTATGTGAGATAACTAGTTAGATGTCAGTAAACTAATTATGCATGTAATTGATATATTTTATCTAAAATATAGTTCACTTCTTTGCATGCGCATTCATATCTTAATAATTGATGACAAACAAGCTTGGCTTGCTGTCCTCGATGGGAGCTCTGCACCTGAGCTCTGGACCTTCAGAGAGAGCGAACCCCCTGCAACAGAACTGGGGGGAGGAATAAAGAGAGCAGTAAAGAAGGTGATGGGGAGGAGGAGGAATGCCGGCAAAAATTGAGGATGAACACGGAGGCCTGAAGGCTGCCTTATATACGCACATGATGATTGACAGACCTGATTGTTTAGGCTCCTCCCGAACCTATGTTTAAAACTACATATGTGACAATAATGAATAAAAACACATCTCAAATCCCACATTGAAGTTCTCTTAAATTTTAATTCTGTGAAAGTTAATTAGTTGATGTATTTTTATAATGGTAAGTTAATATTGAGTATATGTATCATTAAAATAATTAAAAGATTATTTAATTACTTTTTCTGTGTCTTTTTGTTCCGTTTGCACTCTTCAGGCTCTTAATATTCTTTACTGGACTATTAAGTTAAAGTGTGTAAATTTTAGCGGCATCTAGTGGTGAGGTTGTAAATTGCAATGCATAGAGAAGCTACAGTAGTCGTCACCGGACAAACATGTCAAGTTCGGAGACAACTTAGTAACAAAAGTTTGTCTGTTAAGGGCTTCTGTAGAAACATGGTGTCACAAAATGGCGACTTCCATGTAAGGGGACCCTCGGTGTATGTAGATAAAAACGGATAATTCTAAGGTAATAAAAACATAACGGTTCATTCTGAAAGGTTTTTAAACATCCCTGATAATATAGTTTGTATATTATTTAGAATTTCTATCAACGGATCCTTCTAAAAATTACACACACTCAAAAAAATGATGTAAGCCCTTCTTAGAAATGACACATTAAAATTGTGTTCAATAAATGTAAAATACCTCATTAAGAGCAATAAGTATATATATATTTAATTAGTATAACACAAAATAAATATGTACTATAATTTATTGATTTCTTTTTAATTGCGTTAACACAATTAGTTTGAGTTTGGGTTCCGGAAAAATTATTTCCCAGCATGCTTTGCATGCAACTGCTTTTGGAGAGTAATTTTTTAATTAAGTGTCATTTTATGCATTTTTAGGTAAAGAGAAAGACTTAATGGTGTTTAATGTCCGTTTATCTTATTGATTCAGAAGCGTTTGTGTTATATTTTTTCAAATTGTTTGGTTACCATCGTGCAGAAGAGTGGTGCTTGTGGTTAGGTTGTGGATGTGACAAATTTCTCTCAATGAGCACTGCCTGTGTTAATGCCTGTTTGGAGATCAGTCTCTTTCTCACATGCTCATCCAAAGTATCATATGTTATTATTATTAGCATGCTAACATGTGCTTATGCTAATAAGTATGATATAGAAACGTTTTATATAAAATAACAGAATTGAGTCCTTCAGACTACACTACATTGAGTTATTCAAACTATGCTAAATTGAGTTATTCAGACTACACTAAATTGAGTTATTCAGACTACACTAAATTGAGTTGAGGCAACTAATTGAGTATTGCCATTTATTTAAATTGAGTTGGACCAACTCAATATATTTTTATTGTGTAAAGCAGTTTTTTATGAGTTAGGGGTACACATTCATATTGGATGGAAATCCTGCCCACAGTTTTATTGAGTTAATCCAATGAATCATTTTTTTGAGTGCACTGCACCTTTAATAAAAGTTAAAAACTATAAAAGTTATGAATAAAGTTAATTATGCAATTTTTTTAATATTTAAAGAGCGTGTTAGTAATATGCGTTAGTAAAATAATGGGTGTATGCTAATTACACACAGTGAAGTGCAGCAATACACAAACATTTTTAAACAAAGCCATGTCTAGCTTTTTTACACCCTAGGCAAAACCACTACTGGCACCACCCCTAAACAAGATCATTTAATTTTACAACCAATATTACATTCAAAAAACACAAATCATGGAAAAATCATGCGATCATGTAACACTCAAATCAATTAAATTCAATAAAGCAGTTAAATAAAAATGTAAATTTTTTTCTTTATTAAAGTTTTATAAGGGAAAAGCAATTTTTGTGTGCTTTTTACTGAACCAATTTTTAAATTGACCTTTGAACCTTTTGATCTAATAGTGGTGTCAAGCACTGAAACTGCAAACTTTAAAAGGAATTAATGATCAGGCAGTAACATTTTTAAAATGTAAATTATTTTGAATCTAAAAAAATAAATGGATTAAAATGTAATAGATTATTATTGCATCTCTTGGACATAAATGAGGACACATTAGGCTACAGGACTGTATAAGACAATGAGAGCTGCTTTACCTGTAGCTTTATCAGCTGCATTTTCAGCTTTTAAAAAGTGCAAATATTAAATAAATATATATTTTTTAATTTTTTTTTTCAAATGCTACCCTACAGATTTATTGTATATAAAAATAACACTTTGTACCTCTGGATATGGTGATCTGAGAACCTTGTTAAAGTAGGCTAATACTTTTTTCAAACACTCATGGGGCTGTCCCAGTGCTGAAAAGGCTTGTCTGTAAATTCTTTATCTCCTGTTTGTGTACAAATAAAGTTTTTTTTTACTTCATACAAACCTTTTCTTTTTTGTTGCATATTTTAAAATTCTTTTTATAAAACCTTTTGAGATTACAGTAATCATATGTGAACAATAATGGTGTGCATCTCGAGACTAAACAATGGCACCTTCATATTTACAATATTTTTTCATACTTTTACAGCTTTACTTTTTTATGTAAACAGGTTATTAGGAATTGTACACATGTACAAATGAATATAAAATAAATGACAAGAAAAGTAAGACAACTCAAAACAGTACAATTTAAACAAAAAATTTGTTTTAATACATTTATTAGTAATTTTAAGAATACAATACTTCGTAAATCAAACACTATTTTGGAAAGGGTTGACCTATATATTAATCTCTGCAACAACATGGTATTTTTGATTTTTTATTATTTTTTGTATCATTTTTGATGATTTTGTCCTCTCTGTGTTGTAAACGGACTAATGGAAGTTTCTCTGGATGTTAAACACTCTTTCCTTTTTCGTCTTCCTCCATTCTCTCCTCTTCTCATCATCATCTCCCGTTTCTTTTACTCCCACTTTTCATCTCTACACTGGTACCATAACTGGAAGTAATTCAAAAAGGAGTTTTATTTAGCAGATGTTCAACACAGATCACTCATAAAATAAGCAGTACTATACTTGATATACTTGGGTATCTAATGGAACAGCGCAATCATGCAACTGCTACTCTATGTTTAACAAATAATCGGTAATAATTACACATGCACACAATTTTAACTTTAAGCAAATAACAGAAATATTTATGACAGTATTTCTCATGCAAGAGATTTTTTTATTGTCTTCTGTTCTATTGCACTGACCAGGAGCATTTGAAGGAACAGCAAAAGAACATTTTGTCATAGTTATCAAATCTCATTTGAATACATTTGAATAAGGCATGCTTAATTTGACAAATGTTAGTTTCTGACTTATTTCTTCACTTCTTGCCTGCACACAAACACTCACAAGCATACCCTATAGTACGAAGTGTGACTCTGAAAACCAGGCATTAATGTTAACATCCACATTAAGAGTAAAAGAACACAAAAACATGTAATTAGCAATAAAGGAAGCACAACATCCTAATGGTTTTGGAATAACATGTCTCAGATTATAGGGTTAGATCAAAAATACAATAGTTGAATCAATCTAGAGGCTGGCCCTTTAATATTAATTTGTCATCATAAAAGTCATTAGTCAAAGTGTTTTAATGCCACTAGAGTTAATTTTACATGAAATCTGTTACAAATTCAATGAAAAGTCAAGTCATAAGGTACGTTCAGGGCATGCAAGTTATAGTATATATCATAACATCTAAATTAACCGACACATAGAATTTAGTTGCCTTTATTTCCATTCATATAAAGAGGAAATAACAAGACATCTAAACCTTGGTTGACTGAAAAGAAACCATCCCCAAAATGTATGTGGACAGTTGCCATGACGTTATATTTTCACTGTATATATAAATCAATCGTGGACCAATTACATAATCTAAAACATACTGTGCACTTTCACTTAACCTCAGAGTTAAAACCAAAGATTTAAAAACTATTTTTACATTTTAACCAAAAAATGTTAGATGAAATTTCTGCCAAATGATTATCAGCATACACCCCCCAAATAACAGATTCTCCTTGAGCGGACAGCAGCACCTTGAAAACAAGTTCAAAACCACTTGTTTTCTAAAAGCAACACCAATACACAAAACAATAAATACGAATACAAGTACATCTATAGATACATATGAACATCTAAAAACAGGTATAAAGACAGATACAACATAGAGACACGTGTTGGATACCTTGCTTTGATACTTGAAACTGAGGAAGGGGGGACTGGTTTAGACTGGAAGTGAATACACCAGGTTAGTGAGAAATTAATTAAATGAGTGTGAAGGTTAAAATGATTAAAAAGAGGAAAGAATGGTGGGGGTTCATGATTGATAGACAGATGGACCCATACAGATATCTGACATATTGCCATATATTAAAGAGCCCCTATTTTCACAGTCATGCTTTTACATTTCTTTTTTGTAAGTGTGTGTTAGTATGTTAACGATATGCAAAGTTACAAATCCCAAAGTCTACAATGACGTGAATTATCGTCTCCAACTGAAATCTCTTTTTTTGGACTACAACGGTATGTGGAAAATAATAAAATAAAATAAACTACACAAAATAACATTCTTTTTAGCAACGTAATAGGGGCTCTTTTAACTTTTAAATATATTTCAATACATCAGATAGATAGATAGATAGATAGATAGATAGATAGATAGATAGATAGATAGATAGATAGATAGATAGATAGATAGATAGATAGATAGATAGATAGATAGATAGATAGATAGATAGATAGATAGTGGAATAAATGACATTGTATTAAAACCAAGGAAAATGGTAATACCACATTTATATAAAAGTTAATAATACAGAGATATTACAATGATGTGCACACATGCATATTTACATATGTAGAACTTACCGTCCACGTAGTTACGGGCGACAAACTTCAATACCTCATCAATGAGGATGACAGGGATAGAGAGCTTCAGTACCACCAGCCATTGTTCAACGTTCAAGTGAGTCAACTTGAAGACCATCTGTAAGAGGAATAGAAAGATCATGGTCAGTGGACAGGTTTGATTTGTAAAGAGAAGGTTGAAATAAAGATGAGTACATACAGGCAATGGGTCCACATAGATGATCATGAAGTGGAGGGACATGGAAAGGGTCATGGCGGCCACCAGCCAGCCATTACTCCATGGAGGCATGCGCAACAGAGATTGGTTCTCAGACAAACTACAGATAAAGACATAATAGAAAGAGAAAAAAAAACTATTACCACCTTTAGTATCAAGGTAACATTCTTTTAATAACATGCTAATGCCAAACTCTTTTGCAATCAACAGTAACACATCTCTGGATGAATCTCTTGATTTTTACCAAATTGAAAATTAACAAAAGAGAGTCTATCTTAAAGTTATCCAAAACAGCCACACATGCAGAATATTTTATTTACAATGCTGCCTTCGTAAATAGCAGGTTTTGGAAGAAAGCTATGATACTGATTGTATTACAAAATCAAATAAAAGGTGTAACCTGTTCAGGGCATTGCACATCTCAATTGTCACCAAGACAGACAGAGCCATGGTCATAGGTGGAGCAGCCTCAAACACTTCACAATCAACGCCAACAAATTCCTCATTATCATCATGACACTGCATGAAGTGAGACTACAGAAAAAAACAGCAGCAGAACGAGACATCAACAAAAATACCAATAAATCTAATCTTTGTTCAAAATGATAGCATGGAGATTATGCTCACCAGCTGGTAGTAGGTGACCCCAGGACCCTCTTCATCATACAGGAACCAGTAGCCGGCAGCAGCAACGGTGGCGGCACCCACATATCCTGAGGACAATCAGTTTATGATTTTCACACCTAGATCCTACACAGAAAACATAAGGGGCTATTTCAAAAAGGTGACTAGGATACCAACCTCCAATGGCCATGTATCTGAAGAACAGCCAGCCAGAGATGAGAGACTCTTTGGGAGAGCGAGGTGGCTTGCCCATGATATCAAGATCTGGAGGGTTGAAGCCCAAAGCAGTAGCGGGCAGACCATCAGTTACCAAGTTCACCCACAGCAGCTGCACTGGGATCAGAGCCTCAGGCAGACCAAGAGCAGCGGTCAAGAAAATACTGTAAGATAAGGGTGTCACGCATCCACAAACGTGAGATCATTACACATGATATCAAACAAGGGCATTAGGTTTTCAGAATGTCATGGATTCTCACCAGACGACCTCTCCAACGTTTGAAGAAATCAGATAACGGATGAACTGCTTCATGTTGTTGTAAATAGCTCTGCCTTCCTCAACAGCGGCTACAATGGAAGAGAAGTTGTCGTCGGCCAGGACCATCTCAGAGGCTGACTTGGCAACAGCAGTGCCAGAGCCCATGGCAATGCCAATCTCTGCCTTTTTCAAGGCAGGGGCATCGTTGACACCATCACCAGTCTAGAGGAAACAAATGGTCTTAAAGGTCTTTAAAGGTAAATCATTCCACAAGGTGATCTTGCTTCGTAAAACGTGTGTTGGTCTTACCATAGCTGTAATCTCATCAAAGCCCTGCAGGAACTCAACAATCTTAGACTTGTGGGAGGGTTCAACACGAGCAAAACAACAGGCTCTGCGGACAGCATCACCCTGCTCAGAGCGGGGCAGGTCATCAAACTCACGGCCAGTGAAAGCCCTGCCTGTCACATCCTCATCCTCGCCAAAGATGCCAATACGACGGCAGATAGCAACAGCGGTACCCTTGTTGTCACCTGGAAATTGGTATTTAAGATTCTTTTTTACTTGGTAGACAAGTCTTGAGCAACAACAGAAGATAAAGGTGATAAAAGAGACATGAAAGGGATAAAGATGTGGACATATGTACCAGTGATCATGATAACACGAATGCCAGCAGCCCTGCACAGTTCAATAGAACTAGTAACTTCTTTACGGGGAGGGTCCAGCATACCAACACAGCCAACAAAGGTCAAGTCAGTCTGAGAAACAGGAAAGAAGACAAAGAGTGGCAAATGTGTCACCCCCCTTATGTGAAGCATATACTGTATATTTGGTAAATAAAATAATCGGAATCGGGAAAACTAGGAAATTTATGCTGATGAGGAATGTTGCACGGCATAAATTTATCAAGATGTATGGTGTTAGTGTTTACCTCATATTCAGCAAATTTAGTAGAGTCATCAAGTTTCATTTCCTCAACCTTCAAGGGATAATCACGTGTGGCGAGGGCCAAACAACGCAGGGTATCACGGCCAGTACCCCACTCCTTGATAATGGCCATAATCTTATCCTTAACAACGTCAGTCAAGGGCAAGCGAGTAGAGCCAACACGCACATAGGTACACCTGTCAATCACACCCTCAGGAGCTCCCTGTTTTCATAGCAAGAAGAGTGAAAATGTCATACATGTAACACCTAGATCAATTTCAACCAGATAAAGACATCAAACCAGTAATGCTTTAAACGGACACAATGATTGTGATGTTTTGCCTCCCAAACATTTGTGTTGGTGGTATACCATGTTCATTAAAACAATACTATGGTGTATATCCAGGAAAGCATGGACATTTTCGAACGCTATTTTATTGTGAAATAATGAAAGCGTACCTTAACAAACATTTTGCAGCCTGCATCACCTTTGGTAGGGGTACAATACACAGACATAGATTTCCTGTCACGGGAGAATTCCAGAGTGAAGTTCTTCTTCATTAGCTGCTTAATAACCTGCACAAGATGACAGTAGAGACACATTTGAGTTTTATATTTGCTCATATATTAGCTCTTATTACCAGTGGTTTTCTCCAGTACTTACACTGCAGCAGGCATTGGCTCTCTCGACCTTGGACAGATTGTTGACATTGCTCTTGAACACATTCATCTTTTCAACTAAGCAGCACAGAGCTGTCTCGGTGGCCTCGCCAACTTTCTCATAGATCTTCTTGGACTGTAAGAAACATTAAGACAGTCTTAATCATAGAAAATTAGATATTACAGAATAAAAAAAATGTCTGAAACAATTTACACCTACCTCGTTGTAGTCAAGGGAGGAGTCATTGCACAGAGCACAGATGGTGGACAACTCAACCAAACCGTCATACTGACTGCAATCAACACGAGCACCCAACTTTGATCTGAGGGATTACATTTATGATTTAGATTAGGATTACCCGACATACTTCATATCATTCGTCTGTTTAGATAGCATTTTTGGAGAAACTTTTGATTGTGTACTTACACCTCACCCTCAGGGGTGTACTTGGAGCCGGAGATATCAAAGCAGTCAAGTTCAACATGATCACCCTCAACTTTGTCAATGATGAACATCTGTAAAGACACATGCCTTTATCTTAGTCCGGAAGTAAATATATGTCTACAATTAAATGGGTAACACTTTACAATAAGGTTGTATTTGTTAACATTTGTAAATGGATTAGCTAACATGAACTTACAATGAACAATACATAGACATATAGCATTTATTCATTTTAGAAAGTTTAATTCAGCATGTATCAACAATTGCATCTGTTAACATTAGTTAATGCACCATGAATAACTGTACTGGCATTAACAAACATTTACAAAGATGAATAAATAATAAAAATGTAACCTAACCTAAACATAACAGTATTTCAGTATTAGTTATATCCTCATTGCTATTTACTGGATGTGTGTATGTGAATGGGAACAGGTCTCTGAACACATACTTTGGTCACACACATCTGGTTGGTGGTCAGAGTGCCAGTCTTGTCAGAGCAGATGACGGAGGTGCAGCCCAGGGTCTCCACAGAGGGCAGAGAACGGACAATGGCGTTTTTCTTGGCCATACGTCTAGTTCCAAGAGCCAGGCAGGTAGTGATGACAGCAGGCAAACCTGAGAGCAAGGAAGTTAAAATAATTAAGGATGGAATAATATATGTCATTTATGACTAATTTAATAACCTGGAATCAAATGTTTTTGATGTAATAACTAACTTAAATAAATTATTTCAGTTTTGTTTCAAATAGTGGAATGCTGATATGGCATTCTGGTCAAGAAGTTAAATATGAATCTCGCTTAGCTTACTTTTTTAAATAAACATTTTATATGAGACATTATGTCTCTAATGATTGGAGTTATGGATGCTGAGATGGGTCTAGCAATGCCAATGCTAACTAATGTTCCTGTAGCTCAGTTGGTCGAGCAAAATGCCACATTGTCATTTTTGAAAAGTGTCATCCAATGTGTTAACATGCATTATCATCTTCACCTTCTGGGATGGCAGCCACAGCCAGGGCGACGGCGATCTTAAAGTAATAAACAGCGCCACGGATCCAGGATCCACCATGGACGGGGTCGTTGAAGTGGCCAATGTTGATCATCCAGACAGCAATGCAGATCAGAGTGATAACCTTAGAGAGTTGTTCACCAAATTCATCCAGTTTCTGCTGCAGTGGGGTCTTCTCCTGCTCGGTGGCAGCCATCTGGTCACGGATCTTTCCGATCTCAGTAGACACACCGGTAGCAACGGCAACGCCAATAGCTTTGCCAGCAGCAATGTTTGTGCCCTATGTGTGGGAGAATAAATTGTGAAAAAATGGCTTAACATGATTAAGATAAATTGCTTAAAGCACAATTGCTTTAACCAATTAGATTTTACTGTTAAGGTTACGCTTAAAGATATAGTCAGATTGGTTTAGCAGCTTGAAAAACAAACTTATCAACAAATAAAATCCCTTTTATTTTAGGGCCGGTTTAGAAACATGGGGCTTATTATGAATAAACCTGTACAAACCACTATCAACTCTATCAAATTTCAAGCTTAGATTTATTGCTAGGTCATTGAAAAATGATAGGATAGAAAATGACAGATTGTTACTTACAGAGAACAGCATGTTCTTCTTGTCCTGGTTGACAGCTCTAAGGTCGGGGACAGGGTCGGTGTGCTTGATGACACTGACGGACTCACCTACACAAGAGTTAATCTTACTTATATAGAATTACACTGAAATTGGCTGCACAATAAAGGGGGTCATCTGATTATGATAGTTAGATTTGCCATGCTGCAAAGTACAATGTTAGAGATACTAACCGGTCAGGATAGACTGGTCAACACGAAGGGTGGTGGAACGGATTGCAGTAATCCTGATGTCAGCGGGGACTTTATCACCAACTGGAGAAGAGGGAAGAGGGTTCAGTACGGCAACAAAAGAACAAAGAAAAACATTTATGGATATTACACAAAAGAACCCAGTCTCACGGATTTGCGTATAAATAGGACGAAGTGTGAAAATCGTGCAATACATACCCCAATTTCCAATTTGGCGTGCATATGATACGCCAGTCCTTCCCATTCACTTAAGCAATGCATCTTTTTTGTCGTTTTATTTATGGGTTTCTCAATTTTTGTTCTATTTTTTTTACCATTGTCGCTTGGGTTTAAGGTTAAAACATCTTTTTGTTACATAAAAATGACATTCTAACCCAAACCCCAATTCAAACCCCAACTCCAAGCGACGATGGCTTAAAAATAGAGAAAAACATGGAGAAACTTGTATATATTAAATGTATATGAACCTCCTTAAGCAAATCTCAAATCTAACCCTAAACCCAAGCAAAAATTGTTTAAAAAACAGAAAAAAATAAAAAATAAAACAACAAAAAGGATGTGCCGTTTAAGTGAATGGAAAGGACTGGTGTATATGCACGCCAAACTGGAATTTGGCGTATGTATTGCATGATTTTCACACTTCATGCTATTTATACGCATCTACATGAAACTGGGTAGCACAAAACCACAGCATTCTTCTATAAGCCACTTGCCACCTGAGATATACTGACCCAATGCACCACCAATCACGATAATGACATGATCTAACCTGACCCTGTAAATTTTGTCATGTCTGTCCAACTTTAATGTCTTAACACTCACATGAGACCAGGGCCTGCTCTAGGTATCTGTCTTGCCCACCCAAACAGAATTTAGTTTTGTATTTTATTACAATTTATACATAGGTTAAAAGCAATCTGAGGCGGGCTATGTTAAGGGTTTAAGGAAGGGTTGTAGACGGTCCTAACCAATCAACACCACAAAATGTCAGTATTTTTCTGTTTTAAGTCGTTGAAAGCAACGTCACTCTACTCTTACGACTCATGAGGCGGACTCTGTCTGCAGCAGAGAATCTGATTGACGCGACACAAGATGTAAAAACAAAATTACTTGTGTGCAACATGTATAATTTCGCCTGTTGTTTCCGATGATCTGGAGAAAAAACTAAATTTTCAACAGCTCACGCTTTAGAAATAAAACCGTCTGTCTCTCAATTCCCCAAAATCACGTTACAGGACTTGACTTAAATTTAAATGAAAGTCATTTGAGTCCATTTATTTGTCATTTAATGATAGATGGTCAGTTCGCGTCTCATAGGGTCGGAAATTAGTGAGGGCTTTGGGCAAAAGTGCAACCAAGATGAATAAAAATGACCCCTTAATTCAAGACAAAGGGACAAAACATGACCCTATACAATCAAAAAATTACCATGACTGTCATGATCAAAATGAAATATGACGCATTATTGTTGCAGCACTGAGAATTTCAACCAATCACAGTCGTGCCTGTTGAGCAGATGAATGTAATGGCCAATCAGTGGTGTTTAAATTAGTTTTTGGTGCAAACTGGAATATACAGCTTACTGCACAGTATACTGCCTACCATTTAAAAACAACAGTATCTACAGTATCATATACTGTACATTTGGCAAATAGTAGGTCATCAATTTAAAATGCAGAAACTTAAAAGATAGTGGAAGAAGATCTTTTCAGAAGAAATCTTACCAGACACCTCTACAATGTCACCAGGGACAATCTCTCTGGCCTTGATCATCTGGACGCTCTTTCTGTCAGAACGGTAGACCTTGCCCATCTCGGGCTCATACTCCTTCAGTGCCTCAATGGCGCTCTCTGCATTACGTTCCTGTATGACAGATAGATATTTGCCTGATTTATATACAAATATTTGTATATATGCCAATTATGCATTCAATTTGTTACTTAAATTAGATTTTGTAACAGTGTATTACCTGCCAGACACCGACCACAGCGTTGGCAATAAGAATGAGCAAGATGACAAAAGGCTCAACGAAGGCAGTGACTGTTTCCTCACCCTCTTCAAACCAAGCCAGCACCTGTCAGCAAAAACAAGGATAAGTGAAAGACCAACACAAGATAAATATTATTTTTGTTTCCAGCTAGTGGGTCATATTTAAAGTCACAATGAAATTGATAATAAAACCTTTCATTTCTTTTTTTTTAATATTGTGGCATTTTTTTTTACGAATGATTTATCTGTGAGCTTCATTATTATTATTATTTTTTTAATATATATTCCCTCATAATCTTTAATCAAAAACACTCCTCAAAACGATCTCTCTTTACTTCCAGTCACGAGGAATGGCAAGAGGGCGGGGCCTGGGAATGGATTGCAGCGAATAGCAATTAGCTACATGTCCCAACTTCCAAAGATCCTATGAGTTTTCGAAGGACGAAAATTTAAGTCCCGCCGTACCTTTTTTCTTATTTAGCAGCCATTTCACTCAGATATATGCCATGACGGGGCAATAAAGACAATACTTATATTTCATTGTGACTTTAAAACAGCCTTATATCAGGTTGTATCTGTTTAGCAGACTGTGTATGTATGCAGCATTCAGTTTAGCTCTTTCCTGGGAGTGTTACCTATAAAATATTGTATTTAAAAAAATATATATATAAGCTTTTCTTATGTAGGTTTTTTGTGTGGAAGACATCAAAAGTCATAGCATTGTTATAAAAGGCAATATAATAATTCTATATATTGAAGGCGTATGGGATCACTTGGCCTATTTTAAATTTTGGTTATTTAGAAAAGAAATACTATAATCTGATACTAACAATCATGTGGTTTCCTCATTTCTTTTCTTGTGCAACACCCTTAAGGCATACATAAATAACCCATCAAAAACTTATTACACAATATTGTTGCACAACAGACTTTGTCCCTTATATCTACCCTACATTCAATTTTTCTGCTCCATCCCTGTATACATCTCTCCTGACCTTTACCGAAGGATAGAGTTTCTCCCTTTGACTTAAAATAAACCTCTTCTCCCTCTCACCCGTCTTCAGTGCTCCTTGATATTTTCCTTCTAAGGACATTGGAACAGCGGGCCGAGGCGCAGAGAGGAGGGAGTTAGACATTAATATCCCACGTAGTCAACTCTAACCCCAACACACTTCTAACCCCCAAGCCTACATCTTACGGACACTTTCCTACTAAAAATGACACCATCAGTGTCCACATAAATAAAGACTTATCCAGTGAAAACTGCAACAGAGAGTGCCTCGATCATATTACAAAGAGTAAGGCTGATGCTGCATGTCACTGTACAAAGTGCTGTGTGTCATTTTGTAACCACACATTCTTAGTACATGTGTGCGAATAAATGCCAAACTTGCATGTGTGTCTTGTTGCATAACACCATGTAGATGCTTGTGGTTCATGTTACACTGTAACATCAAGTCCATATGAAAACCTACACTACAACAGCTGGTTATAACTAAGACACACCACTAAGTTTAAAGGGTAGGTCTGAAAGAGTGTAATGACCATAAATGACAAAGATATATCTATACACTGAGAGACTTTATGATACCAATACCCATGAAGACTTTTTGACATAAATAGTACAATATGTTAAAAGAAAAGTGGGTGAACATGTATATTTCACAATGCAAATGACAATGTCTAATTACGTTAAGGCGTCTAATATATTCAAATAAAGATTTTATAATGACTACTGTGAGTACTATACAAATTGTAAAATCTTCATACAACATAATCAATGCTGTTTGAAACATGAATGTGTTTGGTGGAGCTTAGAAAAACTGTTATATCTGCTCTAATGCCAAGAACACACACTTACGAACTTGTTAAATAAGTATATACGTTTTCCATTGAGTTGGGGTTGTATTTGGTGTCTTTAAATTGATTACTTGTCATTGACTTACAAAAGAGATGCAGGCAGCAAGCAGCAAAATTCTGACCAACAGATCCTCAAACTGCTCCACAACCAGCTCCCAGATGGTCTTTCCTGCAAGGAACAGAACATTAGTTTAGCATTTCCTAAATTTTCTAAATATATATTGTAATTTATTATTATCAATCTATTGATCTACTGAAATAAATATAATAGAATATATTTTACATATATTTTTTGAATATCAATTATCATTATTAGTATATTTCTATAAGTTCATGAAAAAAAGTTAAAACTTTAGTAGCAAAATAATCATACTCACCCTCTTCAGCTGGCAGCTCTGCGATTTAAAGTAGACAGAAAAGAAAGAAAGATAGAATTATTATTTTTTATAAATATACTGACCAATATTCATTACAGTACAACACCAATGTTGTTACTCAAATTAACCATTATAGCAACATTTCTTTACAAACAAACGATGAATGAATTATGATCCTTATTATCATGAAATTGATATAACTGGTGTGGTAAACTTATAAAATATATGAAAATTTAAATTGAGGGGTGTGTGTGGACAAAATGACTAGAAATTATGCAGAATATTAAAAACACTTTTACTAGAAAGATGAACATATAAGTATTATATATAAGAGTATATTGCTGAGGCAGAATTATACACTGTTAAAAGTGTTTTATAAAATCTGAATTGACAAACTTTCACACCTAAATATAATAACTTCAGTATCAAGTAACAATTTTAACGGGCTTTGTAAAAAGAAATGATTTTTTTTAATGTTTAAATACATTTTGACATTTTTAAATATATACGTTTTAATATTCACCCAGTTAATGAAACCATTAAAATATTTTATTAAAACTTTAATTATAACAAACATATATCAATTTGAAATGGTCATATTCAACCTCTTTTCACACTAGTTTCTTCAAATACAAGAATTTCATTTGAAGTAAAAAGTGCTTGTGCATGCCAAAGGCTCTCTTCGAAGGGATGCCCGTTTTGTACATCATGGCTTTGCAATGACAGTAGCATATATGACCTCACAGGGCAATTTCAGCCAGCATCTAAGGATCTGCCCTCCCCCATCTGCCTAAATACCGTTCACCTAATAAGATGTCTCAAATGACCAAGCAAGACCTCTGTGCCATCACCTGTCTTTCTTTCCTTCTCCCCCTCTGCCTCAAGCTATTTTCAATATATGCTTCTCAGCGTCTGTGCTACAACCTGTTGATGTCACTTCAAATGTCACTGAGGTGTCTGAACATTTCAGAATATAATAAAACATCCATCATGCATTCCTCCCAAAGCCAACATATGAACTAAAAGTCTCCCAGAGTCTATGCAGTTGTGTTTACCATTAACGCTATTCCAAGGTTAAACCCAAAAGCTGAGTTGTGCCTTTCGAACAGAAGAGATGTTTCCAACATTCAAGGTGTTTTCTACACAACCGCTCCATGCATCTCATTGATCTCACCATTATAGCCGTACTTGTTCAGGCTCCTCTTGAATTGATCTGGGGTAAGGCCAGTGGTCTCACTAACCCCAAAGTAGGCCAGACATTCGGCCGTGTTCTTGGCATGAGCGTCCTCCATCCTGTCAGGAGTGAAGGAACTTCGGGAGTAAGAAAAGCTTTGTTAAACGGCTCTATCCGTGCTTTATAGTGATCGTTACTATTGCTCTTGTTGTTCTCTGTATCTGCAAAATCTGTCCCCGTTACTTGGACCCCCTCCTTACAGGAGTGATGGACTGACAGAAAGAGCGAATGAATTCACATTTGTGTGGTGTTTTATACTGCAGCCAGCTGCTCCATTGGTCAACGTTGTTTATCGCCACACCCCAGAATCCCAGTCTATTACATATGGCTCCGCAGGGCAGGGTCATAGTCAAGGGGTTGGACGTCTCCGACTTGAGGAACTGGGGGTAACAGGGTGGGCAAGGAGCAAGAGGGGGACAACCGTTCAAATGAAAAGTTGATCTGTTTTTGGAACATGCATGGTCAGTGGAATAAGGAGAGAGGAGAAGGTGAGAGAGTGGGAGACAGAAGAAAGTGAGTGATGTGTCAAATGGCCTCCGATGCAGGGAGGGGGGTCTATAGAGGTGCCGGTAGGTTAATTTGGTACAAGCATTAAAGGAGTGCCGTTACATGGAAGCTTAAGCAAGTGAGTAGCACTCCGAGGTCCTCACTTTGGATTGGCATGAACAAGAATTTTTTTGTAAAGAAAAAACATTTTTAGGATCGATTTTAGATCTAATTCAACATTACAGAAATCAAATTATTATATTATCTAAGATAATTAAATAGAAACAGTTTATACCCATGCAAGTAAAGCTGGTCTTTTTTGATGGTTTAATAAAAGTTTGAAAACTTGTCAGCAAGTCAGCCTGTATGACCACCAAAAGATCAGCTTGCCCAGGCCCATCTAGGGTTAACCTGTTTTTTACAGTACCAACAAACTATGATGTTTTTTTAACACATATGTGTTTTGTACGTACTGGTAGAACATAAATTGTACTTCAATGTTCAATGTTTCACTAAGCATATTTGGAGATATAGTATTGGATTTGGTTTCTTTTATTCAGCAGTCAATCCTAAAATACAAACTACATAATTTCAGGAAGAGTAAGTACACAATAATAACTCCTTGAAGAACAACAAGGTCCTCGCACCTTGGTGCTCGGGCCCTAATAAGCTCCAGTAAGCTTAACAAGATGTAATATTTGACATTCCTGCCCCCCCACCCTTTTCAGAAAAAGTCAGGTGTCACATAGTGGTACATCTCTTAGGGGCTGTTTACACTTGGTATTAAGATGTGTTTTCATCGATCGGATCACAAGTGGATGAGAGAGACACATCATGTATACACCTGGTATTTAAATCCATCTATATTATCCAAAGCGACTTAAAATTGCTATATATGTCAGAGGTCACACGCCTCTGGAGCAACTAGGGGTTAAGTGTCTTGCTCAGGGATACAATGGTGTGTCACAGTGGATTCGAACCCGGGTCTCTCACACCAAAGCCGAGTGTCTTATCCACTGTGCCATTACCACCCCGCTGTTCACCCATAGAGAATTAACTTGCAAAATTGGTTTCATGTAGTGTTCAGTTTTGAGATTTTTGTCTATTTTTCATGTCTTTTTTACTCAGTTAGATTGTGTTTATTTTTTAAGATCTGCGGGAAAAGGTAGTTGAACTGTATAAAGCAAGAATGGATATAAAAAATTACCCAAGGAATTGAGAATGCCAATCAGCAGTGTTCAAACTCAAATTAAGAAGTGGAAAATGTGGGGTTCTGTTGAAACCAAACCACGGTCAGGTAGACCAACAAAAATTTCAGCCACATATTATTTCAGGTAAAATACTGGACTCTCTGAATACATGTGGTGTGGCTGTTTTAAGATGCACAATAAAGTGGCACTTGGAAAAAGATGGTTGAGTCGTCAGAAGAAAGCCTTGCAAATGCCACAAAATAACCTGCTTACAATACGCCAAACAGTACACAAAGTCATTTGTAGTGTTGAGACCAAAATGTAAGTTTTTTTTTAATTTAAGTGATCTTCATCAGTTGCCTGATGAAGATCAGTTGATCGAAACGTTGCAACGCAACTTTCATTAAACAAATTTTGTTCAGCAAGCAGATAGTGTGCGGGAATTGTCTTTGTGTATTTTTTGGCCACAACCACAAACTCTACATTTTGAGAGGAGTTAACAAGGCCTAAGGTACATAATTCATACTGTGAAACACGGAAGTGGATCACTGATGTTTTGGGGATGTGTGAGCTACAAAGGCACAGAAAATTTGATCAAAATTACACTCATCAGCCTGGAAACTTGGACATTCTAGCATCACAATGATCCAAAACATAAGGCCAAGTCGGCCTGTCATTGGCTACAGCAGAGTAAAGTGAAGGTTCTGGAGTGGCCATCTCAGTCTCCTGACCTCAGTATCATTGAGCCACTCTGGGGAGATAGTAAACATGCAGTTCATGCAAGACCGCCCAACAATTTCCAGGAACTGGAGGCTTTTTGCCAAGAAGAATGGGCAGCTTTACCATCTGATCAGGGTCACTTGGGTTGTTCCTATTGTCATGCAAGAAATTTAAGCGTACATCATATTCTAAGCCACCAAAAAGAAAATCATCAGTAATAAGACTTTCTCTAACATCACATAAATACCTATAAATTATCAGGATCCTTATTAATGTTTGGGTTTGAAAAGATGACCTATGATATTAATTTGTTAAAGCATAGTGCATTCAGCAAGAAACACCTTGTTTACTCAGTTTCCTGTTTGTAACGGAAGCTAATAACGACCTTGGGGGTGATGTCAACTGAAACATTTCTTTTTACAATTCAAGCAAAGAAGTTCAACAACTGTCTGGCGAAACCTTTTCTGTCTGTGGCAAGCCTCTTGGACATAGGTACATTACATGGTCCAATATCTATGTCCTCCAGTCAGAAATAGTTTCATTAGTTTCAATTACAACCCAGGGTTGGCTAAGAACCATCTCCAACCAGTGTGAAGTAGGTGTTCCTGAAAGTCTGATGAGTTATGATGTTGGTCAATATCAACAGAGATTAATAATCACAATTCTGTCCTAAAGCTTTTGGCCATGTTCACACAGTCAGCCAGCCATATTTACTAGGTGTGACTCAGTTGTCCTGTTTCAATTACTCCAAACGCAGATTTAAAAACATTTTTGTTTTGGGTTTTCTGGTTATTATGGAATTGAACATTGAATGCCTTTTCAAAAGGACTCAAAAGTGTTTTAAATAATTCTTGCTATGCTTTGCAGTCTCTGTAAAATTGGTTGATTAAGTTAGATATAAGAGAATGTTTCCATCATAATTTTATCAGTAATTTCGGAAATGTGCATTCATTCTAAATCTAAATCGATAAATTAAATAACTATCTAAGTTTTTATAGAAAAGCAATTATTTGTACACTGTGGTTGTACTGTTACTGATTCCTGAGTTAACAGACAAAACATGCTTGACATCAATGTTCTAGATGTTACAATCCAGTATAAAATAAAATCCTAATTCCACAATCCTATACTCTTCTTGTGAATTTAAAAAATATGCAACCATAAAGGTAAATAAGACATCAAATCATGTATTTCAGTTGATATAGTATTTTAACACATATATTTTAATATTTTGATTTACAACAGATTTAAAGGTGCAATGTGGACTTTTATGCTGCGTTCACACTAAACGCGAATAAAGCGTCAATTTTGCGTCTACCGCGTCTAGTTTGCCGCTTGAACATTTTGAATGCATTCGCGCATCTAGAAGGAAAAGACTCGTCTGAGGCAAAATCCGCTTCTTGTGAAATATAACTCTAATAATAAGGTCTGAAACAAATATTGTAATTTTTGATCCCCTGGAACACACCACAAAAATTATGCATTCATGTGTCTGTCATAATTGAATAATGAAATATACTTTTGTCTTGCTTTTATGGACATTAACTCTATACCCGGTATTGACAAGTTATCTTGTCAATTAGGAGAAAACGCTTCCCTGCCAATGACGAGTTTTGACGGCACTCCAAATTTACGCTACTGTCCACTAGGCGGCACTCTCACCCAACTTATAAAACACTTATGTGTTTAAAATAATTTGCAAAGTAAATACTCTGGTTATGTTTTCACCATTGCTCTGAATCTGATTTGTAATAAAAGTCCTTTACAAAAATGCAATTATCTCAGCTTTTTGACAATTTTGGAAGAAACCTACCCATATTTGAAAGGTGATAAAAGAGAACAATTTTTTTTTTTTGGTCTGTTCATTCATTTGATATTTTGTGTGTTTATTTATTTACAGTGGAACATTTTCTAAAAGGCATTAAACATTGTGAAAATCATAATAAATGATTGCTGAGCTGTTTGTTGCAATTCGCAGTATCACCACTATATGCCGCTTAAAGTTCCACATTGCACCTGTACTAACAAATATTTTTTTCAAACAACCGTGTGTGTGAAAGCATGTAAATCAGGCCCAATAAACCCTATGTTCTCCATGGAAGACACCATTACATTTACATTTACACATTTGTAACAGTGCATACATTCAAGGGTATACATTTTAATCTGACTTTATTATAAATACATTTTTTATGATAATTGTTTCTGTACAATAAATTATGTTCAATCATTAAATGACACAACAAATATATGCTCTTTAAATATATTTTCTATACATTAGCAGTGTAGCTCGATTTCTTAACACCCACCTATTGCAACACAGTTGCAGCATGGCAAAAGTAACCAAGACCAACGACACAGGAACATCCAGTTCTTTGAATGATTGGGTTTATTTATAGCCTGACTCGATCGCCCCTACCTTTAAAAATAATAAATGGTCCATGTTTTTTATAGTAGAAATGCCGTAACCATGTTTTTTGGTGGATTGATTTCCAGTTTCACAGCTTCACTACAAATACGGTGGTAAAAACATGGTTACTTTTTGGAAGGATTTGTGACAAATAAGTTGCTCTGTAAGTAATGTATGACATGTGCTTTTATAATTTCTTCAATCCTTCAATTTCAAAATATGTGACTGTTGGCCAGAGTTACATAGCATCAACACAGCAGGTGGCTGATCAAGTTTGTAGGGCCAGGAACAAAGTTAGGTTGTTTTCAGTCTTTGTTACTGTTGCCTGTCCTTTCATTGAGAACTAATGTTGCCATTGCTTTTTGACATTACAGATAAAAAAACACTGCACCATGCTGGGGGGAGTGACTTCCACATCAACTATGTCAAACCACTAACACAACGAACAAAAAATAACACATACAGTGAGGATGCTACTCAACACAGAGAATCCATGATCCAAGCGAAGAGATGGCTAAAGGCCACTTCACACTGGTCAGACAGACTCCAACAGTCTGTTGGAGTCTGTCTGACCAGTGTGAAACCCCTGTTGGCAGTTGTTGGATCAAAGTCAATGAGACTTTAGAATGTGGTTGTCTGTTGGTGTCTGTTGGAGTTGGTAGTTGTCTGACCAGTGTGAACTGGCCTTAAAACCACTGTAGACTATAGCTCTATAAGCCATAGGCCTGTAACCCAAGAGTTGCCGGTTTGAGTCTCATGTCCATCAGGTGCAACTGAAGGTGCCCATGAGCTCTTGAAGTGCCCTTTACCCTAAACCCCAATTGCACCCCAGGCACTGTATGGATAGCTCCTCACTACTTTGGGTTGTGTTCATGACTTGCAGTGTGTGTTCACTACTCACTGGGATTTCAGGATTCATTTCCGGGTCCCCAGATGGGAGTTGGGTGCTGTCACTCACTAGCTGGCCTCCGTTACACTAACCCCCCTAAATCTCACTCCCGTCCGGATCACTGTAGCACTGTTACTTTTACCACTGCCTGTGGGACTCAAACTGGCAATTGGTCCGGCATAGAGGCTTAAGGCCATGACCTTTAGTGTCTGTAGCTAGAGCACCTCTTAAGGTCGGGCAGTGAAGTTTGTAGTCTCTCGCTCTGTAGCTGGCAGTAGTACACCAGTAGACGTAATCCAAGGGACACCATCAAAGAATTAGCTGCAACTACTGAAAACTACTGTCTGTTATTATAACCCAGAAGACTCAATGTTGAATTGAGGAAAGGGCCAACTACTTCCACTCAACAAACTGTCCTCAACAACTGTCCTTGCAAAAAACACCTATAAAACGCAGAGAGAGAGAGAGATGTTTGAAACGAGGCTGGAACTTTCATCTCTCCTCTACAGCACCAGGGCACTATACTGTAAGCAGCCCGCATTACTATGCTTGCCACCTGCAATAAAGATGCTTAAAAAATGAAGCTAGATGCAACCTCCAGGTATCTTCCTACTAGAACATATCACAAAGGAAAGAAGGTGGCTGTACGTGAATTAACCTAGAGAAAAGAGGGCTCTGCTTTACACTCAACCCTGGTGATTACAAGGAAAGCCTGCTGACTGCTAGCTGCAGCCACTCACAACAACACAAAGCACTAACAGGGAGTGGAGGAACCTACATAATTATCCAAAAATAAAACACTCAGTCCAGCTCAGTGCTAGGTACGACCCTAACCCACCCATGGTGTCCAAGCAGCATAAAACACAAACTGTTGTCTTGTACAGAAGTTACACAATGAGGAAGGTTGCCAATATATAAGCAAGAATGGTTGTATGTAAAAGCGGGTATAATGTAACTCAGCTACAGTAGTGACATAACGAGGAGGGACACCGCAAACTCAGGCTTCCCAGTGGGGATTCAAACTCAGGCTGCCCTCCTCTTTCCAGCTGGCAGGCAGCATAGCGATATCAGCTTGATGGGAGGATGCGGGTGACAGTGCACCTGGATCTAACAGATCATCCGCATTGGTGTTAGAGAAATGAGAAATCACCACACCTTTCTCAAATTCCTCAAATTGCTCAAGCAGGATCCGCACCTTGAGGCGCCTGTCTGGTCTCCCCCAAACAGAAGCACTTTCAGTGCGTGCACTCGGCTCCCTCAAGAACTCCCTTAAGAACTGTGCCTTCCATTTCATTACACTAAATAAGAAAACAGAAAAACGGCTCATAAAGACAAAGCTGATTATGTGCTCTGCAGGTGCCCTAATGGTTGCAAGTGTGGCACATCATGCACTCTTGTGGGCCAGTCAGACACATGCTTCAGACACCAGTCACACTGATAACATAGCGTCTTACCAGATGCAGTGTTGTGTTACCGTTCTATATAAATAATTACACATATAATACATACTAATATTAATAATAATAATAGGCTTAATTATAGGCTTCCACTTGAAGTACAGTAAGGAAAACTAAAAGGCAACTAAAAACAGACACTGAATGTCTTGTCTTCATGTTTGAAAACTGCAGGACAGCTGCATTGACTGATTTCACACCCATGAATGTATACTTGAATATTAAGATTCATTCACATCTCATGTACATAAAAGCAACATTACCACTTATCAAACTAAGAATTCTTCACATAAGCTTTTTCGCTTTCTATGATGGTATTTATTTAACAAACTTTCAATGATTGTGGCAATGCATATGTGTGTGTGGTTTTCCTCTGAGCACCCAATGACATTTAACTCAATATCTCACAGGACAGACTATCCTCGCATTCACAGCACAGGGGCTTAGCCGAAACCAATTAATCAGTCTTACTTTACTGTTTCATGTATATATACATCCCAACAGCAAGTACACTGTAGTCTTTATTTATTTCAGTGTTTTGCTTTTGACCAAACGCCAAACCCATGCAAACTTTGAAGTAGCATAAAAAAACAAACTGGTTGGATTTATTATTATTAAACATATAAAGACTAGATCATCCCTGTAGTGTCACACGGATCAAATGTTGTGGTTACAGAAGGAAATTTAAAGAGCGGTGTTTAGCAACACTATAAAATATGCTAATTTTCCAGCTCCCCTAGAGTTAAACATTTAATTCAGCCGGTCTGACGATACCACTTTTAGCATAGCTTAGCATAATCCATTGAATCTGATTAGACCATTAGCATCGCGCTAAAAATAACCAAAGAAGTGTTTTGATATTTGTCCTATATAAAACTTGACTCTTCTGTAGTTACATTGTGTATTAAGACCGATGGAAAATTAAAAGTTGCGATTTTCTAGGCCGATATGGCTAGGAACTTTACTCTCATTTCGGCTTAATAATCAAGGACTTTGCTGCCGTACCATGGCTGCAGCAGGCGCAATGATATTACGCAGCGCCCGAAAATAGTCCCCTGCTATTGAAAGTTACCAAGGGGACTACTTTCAGTAGGATTCCCAAGAGGACTACTTTCAGACTACTTTTATTACGATAAAAAAAAAAATTTAACTCTAGGGTAGCTGGAAAATGAGCATATTTTTTAAAAAAAGTGAAATCTGCATTGTGGCCAGTTTTTATTAGAGACAATTAAGCACCAATTGCTCTATCAAATTCTGTCTAAGCATATACCAAAAATCAATGTTGATATTTACTAGCTACTGCACTATGTATAATAATATTTTGTTAATGTTCTTAAAAATGGCTTCATTTTCTTAATGAAAAACATAACTGCTTATTTCTTTGGTTTTATTTTAAGGGTGAAATGTGAGCTGCGCATGTTCTTGACTCATACATGATGTCATGAATTCACATTGGAGTGAAGACAACATGAACTTTTCTTGTTCCCCTCTGCTTGCATTAGAGTGCATGAACACCCCGACAGACACGCACATAACTTGGCACAGACACATTTAGAACAACTTAACTTGGTGCTCCTGGTTTCTGCTGACATGAAAGGAGATACTGCTGAGCTGAGACTTCATACCACTGTCAGAGTAAAGAACTGTGCTATAACCCTACATTGATCTTTCTGGATTTCAAAATCTTATAAAGATTGACATTTGTAAACACTGTTGTGATGTGTATCTAGTTTTTGCACTGGAGTATTATATAATTAGTAGGCTAATGTACATAGTAAGAGTAGAGCTAGTGGCTAAGTATGCAAATATTCTGTTAGTATCAGAACTAAAAATAATCTTTGCAGAGCGCAATGCAGAAATGTTTTTTTCATGCTTGCTCAATCAGGTTTGGCTCTTGTCAGAAATAATTTTGCATACTGCTTAGAGAAATACTGTATATACTGCATATAGACATTAAATACTAGCTGCTATGGTTTCTGGTATTTTTAATATATGTGTAATGATAAAATGTAAAATTTCAAACGGTATATTAAGAATTTTGTTTTAGAACGTAGTAAGGGAATTGCTGTAATTTTTTTTTTTTTTGCTTTGGTTTATACATCATACTGGAAGGAACATGTCAAGTAAAATGCATTGCATTTAAAGAATTAGCATTTCACTCTTTGCCATGCTCAAATCTGGGAATTCCATGTGTTAAGAAAATTTTGTGTGATATACATACTGTTTTTTTTATGAAAAAAATAATACAGTGTAGGAGAAAGCCAGATGTGCAAAACGCAGATGCAATTGCTTGGACAATGCTTAGCAAGTGTGTAGTCCTGTCAGCATGATCTCATTGGTAGCTGATTTACGAGGTGAAAATAGTGATGAATTTCCATTGTGTTGGTCCTGTTGCACACACTTCACATGCATCCATAGTGTTACTATAGCTGTAACATTCCTCGGTACTCAAGGGGGCAATAGAGTTACCTTGTCTACAAATGTCTGTGCTATTAAACCAAATGTCTTATTCAAGTAGTTAGCTGTAAACACATTGTCAGTTTAACTTCACCTTACTCTTTAAACTAAATCTACTTTGTCATGACAGAAGTTAACCTGAGAAAACAACACTTAAATTCAGCTTGCTTTACCACATATATAAGATATCAACAGGATGCTATAAATATTATAAAGTTGTTATTACAGAGCTATTAGTATCTTAATTTGATTTTTTTTAAGTTTAACTGTAGTCTCTATCTTTATAAGGTTATAATATGCACTCTTTTACCAGTTGGTGCAGTTGTTCACACATGCCCCCCCCCCAAAGGCCATATTACATGTTTCAAAGCTAAGCAAGGAAGAAGAATCTGGATGTGTGGCAAGACTGTGTGAATCCAAGCTTAAAGCTCCCAAAAGCATGGGAGTTATATGGGACATTTATTTACACTTAAATGTATGCATTTGGCAGACGATTTCTTTTTATCTAAAGCAATTTACGGTGCATTACAAGGTACACACTTTTCTTATCAGTACGTGTGTTCCCTGGGTTTATTGGCATAGTCTTTTGTAGTTTTATCAAAGCAACTGAGTTAAAAAAAATAATGCGTTTGACTGGGCAATTTATGTTGTTTCTTTAAAAATGATCAGAAAATCTTCTGGTAATTTAAAAATAACCATTAAATCGTATTACACTGTTTGCAAATGCTAAAATATGATGTTGGCATCCTTCTGTCTCTAGAGACAATGGAGTCTGCACCTGAGTATTTATTTAGTTGTGGGGCAGCAGCGCCGGCTATGGCTGAATAAGCCAATGCGGGAGCTGCAGCTCCTGCAGCACTTGCTGCAAGTGTGGACCGTGGTGGGTAATATGGGGGTAGCAGTGGTAGGCTGGGTTCTCTGCTGCTTGCGGCTCTTCCTTTCCTCGCACTGGATCCCTCTCTTCTCCTCAGCCTGCTTGATGCCGGTTATGACATGCACTCCAGCTAGAGTGGTCGGAAGTTTCTGTTTCGAGATCTGCTGGGTTAATGTTGCACGACTTCAGATCCCTCTTGCAGACATCCTTGTACCGCAGAGTGGGTTGACCTGTTGGCTGTGTTCCGTTGGCGAGCTCGCCATAGAGGATGTCCTTTGGGATGTGGACATCGTTCATCCTGCATACTATCCGAGCCAGCACAGGCGCCTCTGGGAGAGGGTGGCAAACATGCTTAACATGCCTTCTTGAGCCAAAACCTCTGCGTTGGAGACGCGTTCCTGCCAGGTGATGCTGAGGAGTCGTCTGAGGTTGTGCATGTGGAAGGAGTTTAGTCTTCAATCTTGGTGCCTCTATAGCAATGGTTCTCAATCCTGGTCCTGGAGGCCCACTGCTCTGCACATTTTGTGTGTCTCGTGTCTCCCTTGTTTAACACAGCTGATTCAAATCATCAGCTTATTGGCAGAGATCTCATTGTCAGTCAGATAAGAGAGACATACAAAATGTGCAGAGCAGTGGGCCTCCAGGACCAGGATTGAGAACCACTGCTCTATAGGGACCAAGCCTCACTGCCATACAGAAGGGTGCACAGCACGCACACTTGGTACACCTTCATCTTTGTGTTGAGGGTCAGCATGGGGTTGTCCCACACATGCTTTTCTAGGCAGGCCATGGCGGTTGCTGGTTTGCCTATCCTCACGTTAAGCTCGGCATTCAGGGAAAGGTTACTGGAGATTATATAGCTGAGGTATGTGAACTTGTCCACCACCTCCAGGGTGCGTTTGCCGATGGTAATTTTGGAAGTGGTGCTGACATCCTGACCCATGATGTTGGTCTTCTTGAGGCTGATGGTGAGGCTAAACTCTGTGCATGCCTTCGCAAAGAGAGTGATGAGTCGCTGAAGGGCGGCTTCCGTGTGAGCAGTAAGGGCGGCGTCATTGGCAAAGAGCATCTCCCGGATGAAGACCTTGTGCACCTTGGTCTTCGTTTAAGGCAAAGTTGAATAGGTTCCCATCACTCTGTGTGTGGAGGAAGTTGCCATTTTTGGACTCGCAGAATGCTAAGCACGGGAGCAGGGAGAAGACTATGCTGAAAAGTGTCGGGGCCAGAACACACCCCTTTTTCACGCCGTTCTTGATTGGGCAGGGGTCCGATGATGCTCGGTCGTACTGAACAGTACCAGACATATTGGTGTGGAATGACTCAACCATCTTCAGAAGCTTGGGGGGAGCATCCAATCTTGTGGAGGAGGGCGAAGAGGCCAGATCGACTGACCAAGTCAAATGCCTTGGTCAAGTCAATGAAGGCGAGGTACAGGGGAAGTTGCTGTTCTTGGCACATTTCCTGCAGCTGCCTGAGGGAGAACACCATGTTGATCGCTTATTGAGGACAACCCTGGCAAAGGCTTTTCCCACAACGCTGAGGAGAGAGATTCCACAATAGTTGTTACAGTGACTGCGGTCGCCCTTGTTCTTGTAGAGCGTGACGATATATTCGCATCCCGCATGTATTATTCCCTCTTTCCAGCACTGTAGCAAAAGCTCCTAAAGATGTCAGAGGAGGGAGCTCTCTTTTGCGACCTTCACAACCTCTGGTGGGATTCCGTCACTGCCTGGTGCTTTCCCACAGGATAGTGAGTCAATGGCCTTACTGAGCTCCTCGATGGTGGGTGGCGAGTCGAGTTCTTCCATGATGGGCAGTGAGGGGGTGTTCTCCATGGCTGTGTCGGTAACGACATTCTCTCTAGAGTACAGCTCCCCGTAGTGCTCAACCCATCTCATCATCTGCTCGCCACTGCCCTTGATGATGTCGCAGGAGGTGAACCTGAGGTGGACTGCAGGAGGTGTCGCAGGAGGTGGATCTGCTCACCACGGCCCTTGATGATATCGCAGGAGGTGGATCTTAGTGACACTTGGGCCAAGTGCTTTCTTCTTCCCCTGGTACATGGCACAGGTTTCCACAGTCTGCAGAGGTATAGATGTCACTGCAAAGCTTCAGCCAGTAGTCGTTAGCACACATATGGGCAACCCTCTTGACGTTGTTGCAGGCTTCTCTGTAGGGTGGCCAGTGTTTTCTTGCAGGGCTTCCTCTTGTACTTGCCGGCTAAAGCAGGCTTCATCTCTTCTATCCCAACTTTGAACCAGTCCTTGTTCTTCCTGGCTCTCTTTCCAAAAGTGTCCCAGCGTGCTATGGTGCTGTCTGTGGGGAAGTCTTCCAGGAACTTGTCAAAGACCTCGGCAAAGTGTTCATGCAGCTCAGGCTTTGAGGTTCTGGCTGTGTCGATGTCTTGGAGCAGTGGGTCCGTCTGAGTCAGAGACACACCATGCTACTGACCAGGGAGTGGTGTCGCAGTCGGCACTATGGTAACTGTGCATAAGCTCCTCATAGAATGCATCTTTGGCCTCGGCAGTAGAGCAGAGCGTGGGGTCGTAGACGCTAAAGATGTGTGTAGGTTCTGAGGAGGTAGTGAGGTGGATTGAGAGGTTGCACTCAGTTCCCTGTGAAGGACGTTCGACTGATAACAGGAGAGAGTTGCGAACTGCGAAGCCGACCCCATAGAGTTGGCGGTTGTCTAACTCCAGACCTTGCCAGTAGAAAGTATAGTCCTTCTCTTTGAGACTGCCACTGGAAGCGAGGCGTGTCTACTGGAAGGCGGCGATGTTGATGTTCCGCTTGGCTAGCTCGCGGTTGATGACGGCGATTTTCCTGGCATCATCTACTTGCTGGAGGTCATCAGAGAGGCCAAGACACATTGTTCTGACGTTCCAGGTTGCCATGCACAGGGCTGGCGGTTTCTTTTCCTTTTTCTTTCAGTGTTTGCTTGGTGCTCAATTTTACAACAAGCCATTCGATTTTGTCTAAGCTTCACGCACTCGATGAAGCAAGCAAGTTGTGGCGAGGTAATACCTTATTGCCTGGGGGCTGCCCAGGTTGAGGCAGGCAGTAACTTCCCAATGGAGTCAGTAGAATCCTTCCACCGTTGAGAGCAACCCCCAGCGCCCGGCTCTACGCCAGACGAGCCTGGGCTTATCACTGGTGTCTGCTGCTCCCCGTGTTGAGTCTACGCCGAGACAGCGAAGCTGGAGTGATCTCTCCAGGTGCAGGCCTGGGCGAATAGTTTGGAGAGCCTAGAGTGCCCAGTGCCAGGATCCCCCTCTCGGCGTTGCTGGCAGAGTCCGGCGGAAAGGCAAGCCAATACGGCCAGTGCCAATGCAGCTGCAGGAGGTGCCAGAAGGCATCGCAAAGCTTAGTCAACTGCCTACAGGTCTCCGTACTGGATTTTCTATTTTGGTTACTCCAATAGCCTTGCAAGGCAGCAGGAAACTCGTGGAAGGCGGGGTCGTTCGTTTCCAATCCAGATGCAAGACATCTGCCAACTGTTGTTTCTTTAAAAATTATCAGACAATCTTCTGGTAATTTAAAAATAACCTTTTAATCTTATTACACGGTTTGCAAATGCTAAAATAATAGATAAACAATAGAAATAACCATACAATTTTCTTTACTTGATCACTAACACTGTTAAAAATGTGCTGTGTGTTGTGCAGCTGTTTGGCAGGAATTTACTTTAGGTTTAAATTAATTTTATTTACTGGCAACAGTTTGTTCAAAGTTAAATAAACATTAAACATTATCAAGTCTTTGTCTTCACTGAATAAAACCTCATACCAAGCATTGAGCATTCTTGGATCAATAAATCCTCATCGACCTTTTTCCTTTATTCCTTCAGATTTTTGTTACCAGAATGTGTTGCATGAGGCTGTTATTTTAGTTTTATTCTGTAAAGATAAAATCTTGTTAATTTTTAACAAGTAAATAACATCAATTTAAATCTACAGTAAGTTACTGGCAAACAGCTGCCAGTAATACTGTCATTTCTACAGAAAAAATGGAATAAAAAATGCAGCTTGTAAAGAAAACAATATGCTGCTTATATAAATACACTATGTAAGACTTTTGTTAACTAAATTAAAATGAACTAAATTAACTATTCAAAACAGCACATTAAATCTGGGTTCTTACTTTACACTGATTTAATTTATTTACAATCCCAAGTCATTTTGTTGTACATAAGAGTAATGTGTTCACAGTGAAAATTAAAACAAAAATGTACTCAGAGCACCTGCATGATACAATTTTTCACTTTTTGACATTTATTTTTGCGTTGTATATTCTTTAAAGGGGACATTTCACAAGACTTTTTAAAGAGTAACTAAACCCTAAACCAACTTTTTTTTAGTTAATGATCTGTAAGAATTAGGGATGCTAAACAATTAATCGCGATTAATCGTTAGCAGAATAAAAGTTTTTGTTTACATCACATATGTGTGTAAACTGTGTATAATAAATATGTATATATATAAATATGAACACATTCATGTATTATTTTAAGAAAAAAAAATGTATATATTAAGTATTTATATTTATATATAATATAAATTATACATAAATATACAAATGGATATACACATGTAAACATTTCTAAAACATATACATGCATGTGTGTACATTTATTTATACAAAGTTATTATACACAGTTCACACACATATATGATGTTAACAAAAACTTTTATTCTGCTAACGATTAATCGCGATTAATCGTTAAGCATCCCTAGTAAGAATGATGCTTTATTAGTGCTGTTCATTGATTTTAGTAACTTTTTTAACATTTGGATGTAAAGTGTTTCAATACTACAATATATGGCAGTGTTCTTCACTCCCAATCCTGGAGAGTTTAGCTCCAACCTTAATCAAACACACCTGCAAGCTAATCAATGTCTTCATGATCACTAGGGCTGCGTCCGAAAACTCTAAATTGCTGCCTTCTGAGGCAGCTTTCCAAGGCAGGAAGGCATCAAGGCATGTTCCGAATTCAATGTTTGGTTTACTTCCTGTCTCCTGAGATACCTATGTGTGGACGTACTTTAAGAATGTGATTGGTCCAGCCCGGTCGAGTTCGAAAAAATAAAATGGCGGCCAAGGACGCGACTGGACCACCAATTTAGTGTAAATAAAGGTAAATTTTCACTTTTTACACCTTTTAATTGCATTTCTAGCGAGAAATTAGTATTGTAGTTTTCAAATATGTGATTAGTTATCACAAAGGCGCTCTCTGTTTGAATTTCAAACACGCTGCCTTTGAAGTGTGTCCGCAAGTCTTTCTCTGAGCTGCCTTCATGCCTCCGAAGTCATTTCCTCATGAGGCAGCGAGGCAACGAGTCACTGCCTTGAGTTTTCGGACGCAGCGTAGAAAATCACAGGTAGGTGTGTTTGATTAAGGTTGGAGCTAAACTCTGCAGGACACCGGCTCTCCAGGATTGGGAGTGAAGAACAGTGATATATGGTGTAAAAACCTCTGCGTGCTGACCTCTTCACGTTGAACGGTGGCTACTGCAGTTGATTTTTTTCTATTGGATGTTGGGTCCAAAAAATGACTCTTGACGTAAGCAGGTTCAAGCTCACCACGCCCTTGTTACGATCTCACCAAACACTTGGTATGGGCTTAGTTCGTCCCCTCTATCTCTGTTGGGATCTGCCCACTTTTCTTGCATTTTTCAAATATTGCCAGTGGGCGGAGTCAGGCTCTGACCAGGGGTTTAGTTACGCTTTAAAGATGTAAAATACATCTTTGGTGTCCCCAAAGTACATTTCTGAAGTCTTAGCTCAAAATACCATATAGATAATTTATTATAGCATGTTAAAATTTGTAGGAGTAAGCAAAAACGTGCCATTCTTGTGTGTGTCCTTTTAAATGCAAATGAGCTGATCTCTGACCTAAATGGCAGTGCCATGGTTGGATAGTGCAGATTAAGGGGCAGTATTATCCCCTTTTGACATCACAAGGGGAGCCAGATTTCAATAACCTATTTTTTCACATGCAGTGAATGGTTTACCAAGTTACTGGGTTGACCTTGACCTTCATCTCCCCTAGTATGCAGCATCCATCCGAATGATGAAACAACAACCGTAGTGCAACAAAATTATTGTTGTTTATACAAATAACAGATAAATAGCATTAGAGGAAACTTGTCAGGTGTCAGGGTTATGCTGCTACTCTTTGATAGACCATTGTAAGATGCAAACAAGAAGCAGAAGCACATCATGTTTCAGTTTTTTTTAACAGTACATAACATTGGGTTAAAATACAACCTACAGAACATTTGTAGAACTGAATAAAAAATGTAAGCAAACATTTTTAAGATATGTGAAATAAAGAAAACAGTTACAAACTGAAAAAGGAAGTGTTGTTTACATATTGCAAAATGGTCTAAGATGTTGCTTTAGGTTTTAAATGACAAAAGGACCTCAGAGCTCATACTAGGGCATAGAAGTGACACACACCACAGCATTAGCACCCCCAGCTGGCCAAACTATCACCTATATCAGCAGAAACATTATTTTTACACAGACGGGCATCTGTTTACAATAGTTACAATAATTTTTAATTTATTGTGCATACAAGGCACTGACAGGGTATGACTGACCAACAATGTCTTTGTCACTTAGTTTGATTGAAATTGGTTATATCATTAGGTTTGTCAAAGTTTTTTAAAATAACGTTGGATAACAGAATCCTGAAAGGTCATTATTTAAAATATAAATGATTTTTACAAAAAAAATTCTTGAGAATTTTTCAGAGCTTAAAATAAAGCACCAAATGTGTAAAGGCTCAAACAGGAAAATATTGAAATATATAAAATAGTACCGCTTATTGTATATATATTTTAGAATTGTCTTGTTTTCTATTACATTCTGCTTATTTCTATACTGCTATTTTTCTTACACCCCGAGTGTGTTGAAATGTATTTTCTGTAAAGTACCTTTTTAGCATTTCGTGCTATAGAAATACATTTGAATTGAATACACAAGATGATTGCATAAGTACCAGTAGAGAGGGAGGGTTAATGTCACCTTATTAAACATGTGACCAATAAACTTTGTACCTGAACTTTATCCACATTTGATAAAGCGTTACATTGACAGTACAGAGGTTGTGGGCTTAATGCCAAAAGAACACATACACATACTGTTAAACAAAATATAGATTGAATGCACTGTCCAATGCTTTGGAAAAAAGCATCTAACAAATGCATGAATGTAAAATAAACTGTTAAACAAAGAGTGTTGAACATAGGCAATGTATGCATTACATCTTTCATTATATCATTTGGTGAATTCCCAATTTCACATCACCTTAACAATATTATTGTTCAATGCAGTGTAAATATCTTAATCTGATTCAAGAAATAAAATGTTAAAAATGAGTATGAATTCATAATTATGAGCAAATGAGGCTGTTGAAACACATCTAATCTGCATTATTTATCAATCACATTATTGGCCTTTTACTTAAAATATTCTTTCAAATTTAATTTTGCCAAGAAAACAGCTTGGAGTCTTTTCATAAAATGTCAGATGAGGTTGGAAAATACGAGGCAGAAGATCAAAGACCATTCAACTACAGAATCTCTCCGAAACCTTCAGGTTCTCAAGGACACTCTTTTTTAGTTCACCCTAATTTGCTATAGCGATCAGATCAAGGGACTGTGATGGCCACAGTAGGACCGTGATTTTGGGCTCGGTTACCCATATTTGTGTTGATTTTGTGGTTTGTTTTGCATCAATTAATAGGTGAAAGATCAAACTGCCTATTATATATATACAAGATAATCAGTAGCTTTAAAAGAAATATAGGCCACACAACATTAAAGATTCAAAAGTAAAAGCTTTTTTCTCGTTTTGTCTGCTTATAGGACCAACTTCTGTTTGAATTTCTATATTTACTTGAATGAGAGTTTTGAGACACAGGCACACGCTCAAATGAAATTTGGCAGACAAACAGAAACAGAAGACAGAAATTATGGCCTTTAATCATAAAAGCAAGCGATGATGGCAAATTTTCTTTCTTGGAAGTCATGAATTTATTGAAGAAACTGAGGTCACACGGTTAATAGAGACACATTTAAGCAATGCTATAAAGTAACCGTTTTATAAAAGCAATAAGTCCCAAAAAGCAGTGGGTTACCAGTGCATTTTATAACAGCTAAGGGGCGTTGTAAAACCCCATTAGCTGTTATAAAATGAACTGTAACCCCATTGCTTCGCGGGACTTATTGCTTTTATAAAACGGTTACTTTATAGCAGGATATCTTAAAATAAGACACAAATAAGTTGTAATTATATTAGTACAAATATTAGTCTTCCGCCAAACAAAGTAGTTCCTCAGACTCAAGAGTGGTTGCAACAGAGCGCATTTCACAACCAACACAGACGCAACAAAGACAAAATGAAAATATGATTTAAAGGGGCCATTTCATGAAAATGTTAGCATTGCCACTTTGTAGGTTTGAGCAAAAATTTGTCGTTTTGGGTGTGTTTTTTAAAATGCAAATGAGCGGATGAAGTGCAAACACTGATCACAATGATGGTGGTTTGTTGTAATTCAAACTCAATTGTGCTGTTAAGTCCTTCTTTTCTCTCTCTTTCTCTCTGAACTAAATGGCAGTGCAGTGGTTGGATAGTGCAGATTAAGGGGGTGGTATTATTCTAATAAGATATCCTTATGACATCATAATGAAAGCCAAATTTCAATGACCTATTTTTGCTCACACCTACAAAGTGGCAATGCTAACATTTTCATGCAATGGCCCCTTTAAGACTGTGGTGTTTATTTTATAAATCAACATTCATCTAATTTAATGTATACATTAACATTTATATCGTGCAACTGTTGAAGTGATGATCAAATATGCTTGGAAGCATGCTTAACTCTTTCCCCGTCACCTTTTTTTTTTTTTTTAGTTGCCACCCAGTTTTAGTTTAATGCCTCACAGAAAAATCATCTTCTTTAAATAAACATAAAATATCAAATGAAAGAACAGACCATCCGCTTTCAAACAACAACAACAACAACAAAAATAAAGTTTCATCCTACCTTAATTTGTTTTCTTATCAGTTATCACCTCTCAACTTTTCAGCTAAAAGCGGAGATAATTCCATTTTTGTGAAGAACTTTTGTAAGAGATCAGATTCAGAGCCATCAAAATTTACACATCACGCTAAATCCATCACAATGCTGTTGTGTCGAGTGACTGTGTCAGTGTTTAAGTTGGGTAAGATTGCCATCTAGTGGATAATAGCGGAAATATCAATTGAAGACAAAAACAACTGAGAGAACGTTTTCTCTTTATTGACGAAATTATTGAACAATATCTATGACATTTATCTGGATATCGCCATAATTGTGCAAATGTAAAAAAATTAAAATATGATTAAAGACTGTGGTGTTTATTTTCATAATTCAGTACGCAGCAACAGTGGCGCAGTGATACTTATGTAATGCGGACTGAACCGTGGGTTTACCGGGGTATTTTATCACGGTTTAGAACGCGTTTCAACCAATCAGAATGAAGAACCAGAACGAGCCGTTTTATAATACTAATTTTTCAAGGTTATCACAATCCCAATTTCCTGTTACGCTGAAAATATATTTATATACATATATATTAAAAATATATTTAAATTATGGACACTACACTCATTACCACAACCTGCGTCTTGTACAACATGTCCGGTTCATTAGTCTTTAATCAGTAGGTTGAAAAAAGTATTCATTTTTTTATAATATTCATCCAAACATTTTTAATGCGTATGCTAAGCTTAGACAGCCACTATGGCTTTTTTATTTTTCTTCTTTATGATCTTGATACTGCTTTGATTTCACCATTTAGCCGATGGTAAAATCCAGATTGACCAGAAATTTCAGTTCTGCACTATTATTCAACTAATCTGTCACACTTCATGAATTACTTTATTATTATTATTACAAAAACTCGTACAGATATACAAAAACTCCAGATACTTGCAGCAGATCTTTTCTTTATTGGCTGAATTCATAAGACTACAAAAGAAACATAAAACCTGCAAAATGTCTTTTTAACTTATGAAAGTGGATTTGTGAGTGGCACACAGCCACAGCCACCATCATGTGCGAAGAGAGAAATTGAAGCACAGTAGATTTCTGTGCAAACTGCAACCGTGATGGCACCCATGCCACTTTGTGGGCATTCACACTTGGTATTATTCACATATGCTTCATGATTTAATTAAAAAAAGGAAAAAAAATGCAGCCAAACATTTTAATAGCCCAAGTTAATTTACTACAATAATGGGAAGTTTGCTGCAGGAAAGGATGTGCCAAAATAGGTGGTATCTCACAAAATGAGCAGGGTGCCGTCAACAACAACTGTAAACAAACACGCGCTCGAAGAAAGTTTCACATTAAAGAGAGTGGCAGTGATTTACACGCATTTAAGGACACAAAGGCCTCTGTTCAGACTGCTTTTGAGCTAAAAGGGAATGGAGCAGCCTGTTTCCACAGCGGGTATGAAAAGCCAGACCCTGAGGCTTTGTTTTAAAAGAAATGTGTCTCTTAGGTCCAATAAACATCCCAAAAAGGGTTATCAAGTTATGGCTGCAGATGTATTATAAAGAAATGAACCAGAATTGCTAAAATGCACTAAAATATGAGCAATTCATAGAAAAGAAACGTCTCTTTCACACACACACACACATACAAATGCACCACAACAACTACATTTTCTACAAATACATAAAGATGTTTACATACAGACCGACACACTCCAAGAGGGCATATTTCTGTCCAGCATACATATATGATCGCTCAGATTCACAGCAATCTCATCTTGATGAAGACAGCTAAAAAAGCCCTGCACTGATTTGGTGTTTGGAGTAGAGGAGGAGGAGAGGTAGAGTGAAGGAAAAGATGAATATGCATGTTGTAGTAGTTGATGTTATTTTTTGGCTTTGCCACCCTTGGCTGCATTTCGTGGAGGAGTTATAGGTCTGCCAGAACCAAATCCAGCTGCTCCACTGTACGAGAGCATCTTCTTCTCAGCCGGTTTCAGAATCTGACAGAAATAGGGAATGTTATAAGTCATTAATCAGAGTCAGCGGATGAAAGGCTATGACCAGGTGGTTGTTATTGAATAGGCATGATACATTCAAAAATCTGTTAGTAATAAAAAACTATAAACATTACAATGATTTTAACGCACTTGTTCTGATCATTAAGTATTAAAAAAATATATTAGAAAGACTGGGAAATAAATTATTAATGTAACAACAACCACCCAGCTCTAATTTAGGTCATTGTACAAACAGCAAAGACAAACCTGAAACGAGCACATGAGGGTTTCATCGACACTCATCATAGCACCTGCATTGTCAAACTCCCCACAGTAGTTTGGAGCTGAGAAAAGTGTGACCAGCTGCCTCTTAGCGAAGAATTCATAGCCATCCTCTACAACCTGTATAAAGAACATAGGAATTATGTTTTAAAAAGCTGTGCAAAAATAAAAAATTTTAGTTCTTGAGGATCAAATTATGTAGGAGACAAAAAGATTCATTTAGTTTATTCAATTCCTTTTATTTTAATGTAAAATAAGCATAAAGTTTTTTGTTTTATTTCAATAAATTGTCAATACCCATAAAAAAAGTCATGCTTCTTGGGGTCTCTGGTGACATCTGCTGGAAAAACAGTAGATGAAATAACTAACTATAGCTAATAGATGGCTTTTGTATTTACTGCACTGACTGACCTCTATAAACCAATGTTGTAACAAACTTCATAAAATTATACAAAAATAATACTATTAGTAATACGGTTGAAGAAATTTGTGTACGTTTGTTTAAAATTAGCTTGAACTTACTATTTTTGGCAGCATGTGTGCTCCTAATAAAAAAAGGAACTGTCAAACGTTTGGAGCACGTTTCTTGTGTTAGAATAAACATTATTGTGACACCATATAACATGTAAAAGTTTGCAAGACAAATTGGAGCTCATCAGTTAGCAAGTGTTTATGATGTAAAAGTTATATCTGTTGGCAAGGTGAATGCTCTTGTTAAGTTTTATTTACAATTATATTTACATTGTGTTGTAAAAGGAATCTTAATACACACTAAATTCATCATGAGAATGTATTAACACTAGGGATGCTCATATCAGTTAATTTTCCCGACCGACAACCGTAGCTTCTAAACCGAACATTAACCGTTAACTTATAAGATTTTAATATGAAATTGTCATTGAGTAAAAATACAGTTGACGGTTGTCTGTGAACTAGTAAAAACAAAAGATTTAATTTGAACGTGCAAACAGCAGTGACAGATCAACAACAGAACCAGGATTCATACATTATCAGATATTCACGCAACATTACCTTATTAAAAAGCACGCGATCGGTCCAGAGGATTAATATCCCAAAAGGGCAGATTGTCTCGGTTTCTTCTACCACAGTGGTCATTTCTAAAGCAGGATGCTTTTCAGAAAGTTTTGCTTTTGCGTCGTCTTTCTCCGTTTGTGCAAAAAGAGAGATGTTTATGTTCAGGGTCAGAGGCCATCACCGAACGTCTGTCCGGTTGTGCGCGAGACGGAACGCGTCATCTTGCGCGGACACGCGCGCGTCTCCGTTCAGCTTCCAAACACGCATACAAATGATTTCTCATACAAATGATTACTTTATCAGACCGTCAGGGCAGCAATAATTTGTGTCATTTACAGGACATTCACAAATTACAGATAGAAAAGTGGCTAAATGTCTGTCGGCTCATGACTACACGCACTATGTATTATCAAATTTTTTTTTTTTAACTGATAATGTTAACCGGTCATAAATTCTTACCTTCGGTTAACGGTTAAACGGTCAATGTGAGCATCCCTAATTAACACAAAGTTTTTTATTTTGCTAACATTATATGTTTGTTCAATTTATGTTTAGTACTTTTTCATTTTTACAATGAAAAAATAGTTAACCCTGGGGTTATTATTAATCTTTTTCACGTTTCACACCGTCCATACTTAACCAGGGGTTAAAGGGACACTTTACCCATTTGCATTAAGCTTTGTATAGTTAGAACCCCAGTCATGTTTTTGAATGGTCATGCATCATTTCCTCAGTTGCCGCTGAGACAGGAAAAATACAGATTTCAGAGTTGCACTTCCTTCTTTCAATGATGTAAAAATCATCATTTTGCATCATTGAAAGCAAAAGTCAAATATCTTTGTTGGGGGTGAGACTACAAACACCCATTTTCTCGGTCAAATAGGCACCAAATTCTAAATGTATGTTACATTTTGACTACAAATATGAAGCACCTTCAATAAAGATTAATGTTTCTACGAGTGAAAAGCTCCTTTAAGAGATAACCATGGGTATTCATAAACTGACGTTTCACACTGTGCGTTCCTAAACCCTAGGTCAGGTGTCTAAGGGGCTGTTTACACTTGGTATTAAGATGTGTTTTCATCGATCGGAGCACAAGTGGACGAGAGAGACACATTACGTTTACACCTGGCATTTAAATCCGTCTCTTTTGTCCACTTTCGACCGCATCTGTCCTGAATACTGTGAGGGGGTGGTCTGTGAGACGGTGGGCGAGTCTCTCTGCTGTCATTCAAACCCGAGCGGAAGTAATTATGAGTTTATATGGACGCAAACTAATATTATGTCAGAGTCCACTGCTTGTTTAGCAAGTAAACATGCTGCACAGTGTTTTGTACGTGTGTATGTAAGAGCTTTTTCTGCATTTTCAGCGCAATTGATGAAATAGGATTGCGCAACTTTCACACGCTTTCAAAACGAAACTACGGAGAGCAGACGCTTTAGTTTTATCAATGAAAGGCTAAAAATAGCGCTGTTCACCATATGTTCACACCAGAAGAAAAAAAAAGACGCCAGAAGTATAAAAAGACGTAAAACTTGTGTTTAATACCTCAGATTAGTTAAATGGGCGGAGAGAAGGCGGTCGCGTGTGGCTGTTCAAACGCATTCAACCACATATGCGTTCCGCAACTCCAAAGCGATCCGATCGAAAGTGGTTTCGACTACCTCTGGATGTGGTTGAAAGTGGACAAGCTCAAAACGTTTTGAACACCGTTTAAACCTGCCATTAACATTGTCCACTTGTGATCCGATTGACGAAAACGCATGTTAATGCCAAGTGTAAACAGCCTCTAACTCTGCTCCAACACATCTGTCTGTAGTTATCAAGCAACCCTGAAAATCTTGATTAGCTGCTTTGGTTGTGTTTAATTGGGGTCATAACATTCTAACCCTACGTTTCACACTGCATGCTTTTGGCACCGCAATGCGGGGTTAACCCCACAAAAGCAGGGCTAAATGTTTCATAACCCCAAGTTAATTTCAGGAATAATCCACTTCTAAAAAGTGTGAAACAATCCTTAGCCCAGGGTTAAAAGCAGGGTTTAGAACGAAGATAACCCAGGGTTAAGCGCAGAGTTTTTAGAGCTTTCACACTGCGCTTAACCCTGGGACATCTTTGTTGTAATAAAATTTATTTATTTTTAATTTCGCAGCCAATGCCGCACACCGGAGATCCGGCATGGTGCCGGAAAACTTTAAGCCCTGTCTAACTGAAATATTTTTTGAATGATACAGCCAAAGTAAAAAAACATTAGGTTGTGCCCCGCTCTCCCCTACAGACTTTGTACCATCGGAAAAAGTGCACCAGTACATTTATCAACCCTAATCATATCTAAAGATTAAAATAAAAGATTTTACACAAGAAGTTTTACTTAAAAAAAAAAACTAAAACACTTCCACTACAATTAACCCAACTAGAATGGTTTAAACATAATAAATATGCAACAAAATGTTAAAAAATCCAGTCCAAACACTGAGTGGTCCAAACTGATGTGACGTGAACAACTAGATTATTCTCATAATGGTAATGGAAACAGTCTATTTCCTGATCACAACACTACAGTAAAAATATTTAGCAGTTTGTAAATTGTCAGACAGCAAAAATCTTGGTTTTCAACCAAAATACTTTTGGATCAAATTTGTACAAACATTCTAAATAGCTTTATATTAAGTTATCTGTGTTTCTCACCTGGTGGGCCCTGCATATGAGGTCCATGTCATGTTTGTGAAGGAATTTGGCCACTACATCTGACCCAAAGGTAAAGGAGACGCCACGGTCATTCTCTCCCCAGCCCATGACATCTTTATCAGGGTCAGCCCATAGTAAATCGCACAGCAAACCCTGGTCAGGAACATCTGTGGGCCTCATCACACGTCGGATCTGCTCCATAGACTGTAGGTCTGGAGAAAGACCTAGAAATAAAATGAAAGACATTGTAATATGCTCTGGCCCAATGACATTGGGGAAAGTTGACAGAACTGTTACACGCCCAACGGTGCCACTGCTATACCGTTATGAAAGTTTGTCACGTGCTTGTGTTATTAAGCATTAGCAATGTAAATATTTAAAGGTCCCATATTGTCAAATCTGATATTTCATGGGGCTATGGAAGTACCATATCAGTTTCAAGAAACTAAATAAATGCACAAGCATTTAAAAAATATTATTATATGAGACCAATGGTTAATGTTAATTTATTTGGAAATTCCACAACAAGTTGGACCTCAGCCATCTGTTCTATACATTTCACAAGTGACTGCTCCATCAATGTGGCACAGTTAAATGCCTGTTTCTCCAAGAATCTACTCAAAGATGTTGCAGGGGTGAAAAGGTGATGAAGACACAAGATGTGTGTGTGTGTGTGTGTATACATTGTAATCTGATTAAAATGTTTGTTTACATCTACATTCTAAATAATCATCTGCTTAAGTGCAGACCCAGGGTTGCCAGATTCACTTATCAAAACAAGCCCAATATACATTCAAAACTAGCCCAAAGCCATCCCAATGACCAAATACCAATAACTACTGAACAAAACTCTTTCATCTTTACGTTTCTGTTACAAGAATCATGTGATACGCAAATAACAGAGTAAATATAAGACGTGAACTTAAAGGAGCATTTCCCCATAGAAACATTAATCTTTATTGAAAGTGTGTCATATTTGTAGTCGAAATGTAACATCCATTTTGAATTTGGTGCTTATTTGACCAAGAAAAGGGGTGTTTGTAGTCTCACCCCCTCAACAAAGATATTGGACTTCCTTCTTTCAATGATGCAAAATGATGATTTTTACATCATTGAAAGAAGGAAGTGCAACACTGAAATCTGTTTTTCTCCTGTCTCAGCGGTAGGGCTGGGTATCGATTCAGATGTTCCAGATCGATTCGATTTTTGATTCCGGTTCTCGGGTCACTTTTTATACTCGATTCTCGATTCAACTCAATGAATATAGATTTAATACAAATACTATATAAAAAAAAGAACAGTGAACAGCAGTTTACATGTAGGCAATTAATAAAAAAAAAGAAAAGCCACAACAATATTGTCGCCGTCTTGCGTACAAAATCTAAAATGCTTCCATACCTCTGACTTTTTATGCGAAGGTAAAAACAACATCGATGAAGCATCTGAAACCGCCATTTTAAGCACTGAATGAATGAATGACAGGGTCACCCTTCGCTCCTTGGTAACATCGCGCAAGGCAAAAAAGAGGGTGACATCTAGTGAAGAAGACTAGTAATTACCTTAACGTTAATCTTACATTCAATGTTTGCGGAGATAAATATAAAAAAAAAAAAATCGATTCGGCTCTTTGAGAATTTATTTTGAATCGACCAACTGAGCGGCAACTGAGGAAATGATGCACGACCATTCAAAAACTGTGGTTCTAACTATACAAAGCTTAATGCAAATGGGTGAAGTGCCCCTTTAAGCACAATTCTTCTGCGCATGTGCACAAGGTATTTTTTTTGCATCCGATTGAGAAAATACTATGAGTATGTGCGCTCAATCTGCACAGACTATCACAGCAAATAAGCTGACTATAAATTGTAAAACATAACCCACCAAAAAGGTTAATGTCTTGACATCGTTACCACAATAGTTGGACATGATTTTTATAATATTATTCAAGGTGACCCTGATTTAACAAGGCTAATGATAACCATAAATAACAGAAAAACAAATCTAATTTTGCGTTTATATTTCCCACACGCATTCATTCGTGGTTTCATTTATGTGAAGCGAAGTCATTACTGAAACATGATTAGATGGATCAGTCTATGTGACTTTTTAAGTTTGTCACGATTTCTTAGCCAAGCTGCATAAATTGCATATCAGGCATTTATAACACATCTCAACTGTGCATCAGTTATCGTCAGACGCAGCCAGTCCAGCATGCAATTCTCCGATTTTACAAACCCGATCCTCGATAATGGGAAAAAGCTTAAATATCAAGGAAAACATCAGGAAACAGATATATTGGTCGATCTCTAAAATGAGCTTATAAACTATTTCAAATCAATGTTTCATGTCTAGAAATGTACTCAAGTAGCCATGAAATAAGATGGATAAGGCAAAGAGAGGCAGTTGTAATTGCATATTAAACCCCTTCAAAGTCTAACACACACATACCTCCATGACAACAAAAAATCTTTTCATCCACGATAGCAGCTACTGGCAAGCAGTTGAAACAGTCTGTGAATGTCTTCCAAAGCTTGATGTTATAACGCCTTTTACCTGCGAAAAGACAAAAGCGTGTTAAGAGATGCAAACACACTATCGTATTCTGCCTGGTCATAAACTCCAAAGACATTAAAATCTGAGGGTAAAAATGTGGTAGGGTAGAGGGAGGAGATGACGACCAAAAAAGGACCTAATTTGTATAACCAAACTGCAGGGACTACTTATAACAATACAGAATATGCAGGGTAAATGCCTTCTGTTAAGAACACTTTCTTTAAATCTGCAGCTGTATTGATTTTTAAAATAAAATCGCACAAATTCTGAAACAAAGCACACTGTAAGATTATGACCAGGATTTGGCTGTGTCAGAAAGTTGGGAAATCCTAAAAGATTTCTATAATCCCATGGCAAACTCTATAATCTTTGATTGTTTGGCATGTTCACTTAACATTTACTCCAACAAAATTCTGTAAACATCAGAGTTTTTAAGAGTGCTACGGTGTTTCTACACATATGACAACATATGCAAGAAGACTTGACCTGAGTTAAATGTCATAATATACCCTTTTCAATGAGTTTGAGAACTGAGATATCACAGTGAGACATGGCTTACAGTTGGGATTGTGTTTGTAAAGTCTGACATGCGGCCATCCCAGGAGACTATTTAAAAACAGTGCGCACTCAGATTTAGTTTCAAATCTGCAACTGTGCTGCGAAATAGTGCAAATCAACAGAACTTGGCCACAAATTGTTCTTAACATACTTACATTCATCATAAAATCCATATATTCTATTGATAGAGGCACATTCATGGTTTCCTCTGAGAAGAAAGAAGTTCTCTGGATATTTGACTTTGTAGGCAAGTAGCAAGCAGATGGTCTCCAATGATTGCTTGCCTCTGTCTACATAGTCTCCAAGAAACAGGTAGTTACTCTCTGGAGGATACCCTCCATACTCAAAGAGCCTGAGCAGGTCATAGTACTGACCATGGACATCTCCTGCAGACAGAGATCATCGTCAGTTACCTCAGAAGACGACAGCTTAAATCAATGTAAAACACAAGACTGAGCATAAGTTTAGGTCCAAGCTAAAGTTTTGCCAGAATTTTACCGCATATCTTGAGTGGTGCCTCCAGCTCCAGCAGTATCGGCTGACTGAGGAAAATTTCCCGGGACTTTAAACACAACCCACGAATCTCGTTTTCTGTTAACTGGACGTTTTTACCAGGTCTGGAGCCCTTAACTGTAAATAAATGAGATGTAAGGTTATGGGGAACTTATCTAACTTCTTAAGAAAAAATGTCTTGACAACATACGTTAAAAATAACATTAATAACAGGGTTGAAAGCTGGAAAACAAACACAAACTAAAATGCACATAGTATATAATCTTTGCTGACTTCAAAGAAAAATTATAATTCTTCATTGTTGTCCCAGCTTGTCACGCTGTATCTATCATGTCTGTTGTGGGATGAGTTCTAGTTTGTTGGTTCTTCATCGTACACTAGATTTGATACATATTCAAAACCAAAAGTTGTAAGCCTGTTATGTTTTTTTGTACACCTAACAAAAAATAATAACACTGTAAAATATGCGTACATTTCTAGCTCATGTAAGCAATGCATTGTTAATTAATGTAAAGTTAATAAATAAAGCCTTTTTGTAAAAAGTGACCGGTTTTAGTTTGTCTTATCGTTGTAGCATGGCGTCTCAAAAATGGAGGGTTCTAACGTTAGTTTGTTGCTTATCTTGGAAAAAACAGCGAGAAATGTATTTGCTGGCATAACATAACATAACACCAAACAATGACACAATTTTTACATGCAACACCAAATTAAAAGTATTTAAAAATAACGTTGAAAATCAAATGAACGCACAGAACCTATTGAAAGAAATTACTTCAAAGACAAAACGTTTGGTCAGATTGACCAAAAAAGCAGAATTTTATCAAATAAAATCGCACATCTTTTATGAAAGAATAGTTTAATTACCCTCCAACAGACGCTGAATGATAGAGTCGATGTTTAATTTGTCCGATTCAGCCATTTTGTCGCTCGCTGGAGATTAGCCGGCTAACCGAAAGCCAGGAAATAAGATGAACAAGGAAACCGCCCAATACAAATACACGACAATAACCTATAAAAAAACACCTATATTTAAAAGCGCACACTTCCGACAATATTCCTGAGTTTATACTATAGTATTATTGCCGAGAAAAACCGCTTTGCAGTACGTTTGTGTGAGGTAAACTAGGACGGCGACCGCTGACGGTTGTAGGAAGCACTCGAAGGGCGGGGCGGATCGCAAACACGTTAAAGATTGGTTGCTCTGTGCACATGACGAGGCTTCAAATCACCCACAAGAAAAGCCGATTGGACCTCCACTGCGTCACTCTTATCTGAATTTCCAATTAATTTAACAACTTTATACTAGATATATTAGTATGTAATAATATTTGTCGTGTAAACACAAACATTGTTTTTGTATTGCGTGTGTGTGCGTTGTAAACATCTACATCTATCATGATTTATATTAAATAATTTTTAAAGATTTTTAAATGTATTCACGAATGGCGTAATTAATACATCGTTTAGAAGAAACATTTAAATTAAAAATGTAATTTGTTTCTAAATGTTTTATCTATTCAGTATATGGAAACAGAAATGTGTCTTGTGAGGCATGACGTATCAATGACATAATCAAAAAGCGACAGTCGTGTTGATTCATTCCAAATGAAGAGAATGTGCCAGTGCTGACGCGGTAAACTTTCCAAATCTGTCAATTGATACAAACAAAGATGCGTTATGGTTTTGAATAGTTAACCTGTTTGACCATGAAGTTACTTCATAAAGACATCGAGAAGGACAATGCAGGGTAAGTGTTTTTAAACACATGGGTTCGGTGTCAAAACAGTAGTCGGCTGCTTCAAGTACTTTGGTGGTACCAGAAATAAAAAGTGATTGTTGGATTCATATACCATGGAATTTATATGGTTCTCTACGCTATTTTGAAATAACAAGATCACACAAACATATAATTAAACCAATTATTAAACAGTTTGTTGCGCTCCTGTAATTAAAACCGTTTAAAAGCGTCCCAGTAGTGCTAAAATAGAGAGTACCACCTATGACCCTAAAAGCCTCTTTGCATATCAAAGCGTAGCGACACCAACCATTAACGGGGGTGTAACTGTGATTGAAGTTACAGGGGGTGTAACTTCTAGGAAAATAACACTACTTTATTTTATTTTTTTAAATCAATGTGTTGTGAAAGAATCAGGTTGTGCTATATTGTGAGTTTTAATTTAGACAACAATGAACATTAAGAATATATTTAATATAAAAGAATATGTGATTTATTTCTGTGCATTAATTTATGAGAACTCTGAACACCTAGAGCTGAACACCAGTTCTAGTAAGATAAATGAGTATGTCTATTACAAACTTATGATTTTAAAGTTGGCTGTTGTCTATGTATACTCTATATTTTCTTTTCTCTTTCAGTCAGGTGACGCTCATGCCTGAGGAGGCAGAAGACATGTGGCACACCTACAATCTGCTACAGGTGGGCGACAGCCTCAGAGCTTCAACCATCAGGTGAGACACACAAGTTTATTAATTGTGTAGATCTGTCTCAGTTTATCTCGTCACACACACGTCAACAGATTCTCTTGTTATATTATTGGTCTATTGTACTTTGTGTTATGTTTTGCTCAGTAATGAGAATAAACTTATGTCACAAACAGGAAAGTTCAGACGGAGTCCTCCACAGGCAGTGTGGGCAGTTCACGTGTACGCACCACACTGACTTTATGTGTAGAGACAATAGACTTTGATTCACAGGCCTGTCAGCTAAGGGTGAAAGGAACCAACATCCAGGAGAACCAGTATGTCAAGGTTAGTGGACAGTGTACACCCTTAGAAAGTTTCTTAACCAATCAGAATGAAGCATTCAACAGCCTTGTTGTATAAAATAAAATAATTGACTATGTAACAAGCATACATAGTTTATTGCAATGAACTTAAAAATGAAAGGGGTGGTTTCCCAGACTGAGATTAGCTTAAGCCAGGACTAGGCCTTAGTTTAATTAGGAAATATAACTAGTTTTAACAAACATGCCATACTAAAAACTAGGGGTGGGCCGATCCAATACTTTGGATCGGATATCGGGTCGTTCCGGACCTTTTTTGCTGGATCGGATATCAGAACAATGGGGCCGATCCAAATTCGATACTGTGCGTTACTCGTTGTTGTTACTATCATGCTATAGAAAAGTCAGACTATTATAACCATAAACACCATATAAGCACCATAAACATTTTTACACACTATATTCAAAGTCTTCCTAATATATTCAACAGCTTTATGTGAAAAACAATTGCATATATGAAGATATTTAAGGTCACAAAAACTCTGGTTGGTCTGGTGCTCGCGGAGTTAATGCACTGGAGTGGCGGTGAATAAAACTCGTCATACACACACAAGACACACACAAACACAATAACCGTATATATATATTTATGTGTGTGCACACACATTTCTAAATGGATCAAGAAAAATGAAAGAATGGGATCGGGATCGGTATCGGTCGATACTCAGAATTTAGGAATCGAAATCGGATCGGTAATGGAAAAAGTGGATCGGCCCACCCCTACTAAAAACATTAATTGTGTGCATTTTGAGACAAAACAAAGGGCAGTGATGTATTTTAAGATATGTCAGTGCAAGTTGTTTTCATTTTGGACCGCTCTTATGTTTATTTTAGTCTAGGACTAGTCTATTTCATGTACGGGAAACTGCCCACATATCAGTGGGGTCAAGGTGTTGTACCAGTGTAAGTGTTTAAATGTATGCTGTTATGAAGGTATAGACACAAAAAATTAAGAATGTTGCACAAAGCTAAAAAAACTGACATAAAATAATTAATTATAGTTTGCATTTTAAAATTTCACTGCTACTTCAGCATACTTCATAATTTTTCCTTATTCCCCAAGCTTTGCATTAGTGTTAGACCTACATTTAAATGAATTTTCTAGAACATTAAGCTACATATTTGGTGAAGTCAACATCACAATGTTATTCCAGTGTCTACGTCAAAGAAGCAATAAAATGTGTTTTGTTCCTTTTGTCATGTCATATGTAGATGGGCGCTTATCATACCATTGAGCTGGAGCTTAACAGGAAGTTTACTCTTGCCAAGAAAGTCTGGGACAGTGTAGTATTGGACCGAATTGGTAATGTGTTGTTTTAATCAAATATATACAATTTAACAGAAAAATGTCAATCCTGTAGGCTTCATTTAAATTTTTTGTATTATTATTTTCATGGAACATTTAAGTTTAAATATATTGACAGAACACACCATATGTCTGATGTCCAAATTTGTGTGCTATTGCCACAATCAGACTGGAGCGTCCTGTAAGTGATTTATTGAAAAGGAATCATTTTTCTTGTAGAATACCCGTATGCCATCACAGATGTCTACGACTTTTCTATGACTTCTATATGACTTTTTGGATGAACTACACTTTATTTTGAATATATCTGCATTTCTGGTTTATCTGGACGCTTTTTTCCATCTCAATTTACAGAACAAGCATGTGATCCTGTTCAGAAAGCAGATGTGGCTGCTGTGGTGATGCAGGAAGGTCTAGCCAACCTGGTTCTCGTGACCCCTGCCATGACTTTGCTGAGGACAAAGATTGAGGTCACCATTCCACGCAAGAGGAAAGGCAGCTGCTCCCAACATGACAAGGTGAATATAAAATTAGCTGTCCATCAATGTAAACTATATGCACAGTAGTTCAACCAAAAAGTGCACAATAAATAAAGTTATTGGCTTCTAAAGTAGGGAGTCGACGTTAAACCATGTTTACGAGTCATATTATTTTCGAATCTCCCGCCTGTTGTCTGTCTACGTATGAAGGCAATACTTTGTATAATCTCCACCCACAGTCTTGCCTACGAGAAACGAAAGCTCTGATCTACCCACGGACACTTCCGCTAGTTAGTGTGTAAGCATCATGTCGAGAATAGGGCTGTTCCGAATACCATTTTTTGAGCTTCGAAGCTCTAGTAGAAATAAAATCGAATATTCGAAGCTTCGGAAGGAGGGGCTGAACATATTTTTTCTCTTTAATAAAGGCAGGAATCTGTGTGTGTGTGTGTGTATGTGTGTGTCTGTCTATCCACAGTTTTATTATGTGGCGGATGTGTTGCTGCGAACTCAAGGGAGTGTAGTGCATTTTTTTCGTGCAATATGGACATGTGACACTTCTAGAATTAATAAACTTTAAAAATACTACAGAACAGCGCAAGCCGGAAGCGGCGTGCCTGTCATGCGAGAACAGCATTAGTGAAACAAAACACAAGACCAATACTTTTAATAAGGTAGCCTATTTTCTAACAACATTTGTCTAACAAACAAACATTCCCGTATCAGAAATTAGCAGCACAGTAATTACTGACAACGTAGGGTAGGATATTTAAATAAAACAACGAAAATAAATGAACGAAGTTCAACAAACTGTAATAAAACGGTAGCATACTTTCAAAATCAAGTTTATTTATTATAACACTTACACCATCCAATATGTTTTTTTCATCAGAACAATAATGAAGATATTTTGCAGAAACCCCAGTGCTCCGTCATGCAAGTCAACCAATCCGCACACTTTAAGAGCTAAAGCATATATATATCCAATACAAAAGTAATCCCCCATATCTCCGTGTGACATATTGACGTCTTGTGAAGCAAATCAATCAGTTTTTGCAAGAAACTGAACGTTATTTACAACACTATTAGCGTGAATGCCAAAGCAGGAAGCGCGCTTTCCGTTCGAGGCGATCTCTTCTTCTACTGGTGGAGTTTGATGGCTGTTGGCTATGGATGTTGGTCTCTCTGCGCCACCTACAGAGCGGGAGTGTGAAGCGCACTTCCTGCTTGGCAAAAGCTCTGCATTAAAGCTGAAAAATATTTATATATATATATATTCGAATCTCAAAACTGAAAATCAAATGTCAACCCACCGAACGAATATTCGAATATTCGAATTTTCTGGTCCAGCCCTAGTCGAGAAGACACTTGGGTTTTAGCTGTAAAGGCAATTTGTGTTGTTTTCACTACAAAAGGATGAAGATGTGAAGAATCAGTAGTTAAAATGAAATTTTCAAGGTTTGCTAAACGTTTGGCCGTGAAAGATGGTTTAACTTTATTTGAAATAATATGCGTTTCCTACCCACAACTTGTAATTATGAATATTACGTTATGGGGCGGTTTCCCTAGACGAGACTAGTCCTAGACTAAAATAAGTTCTACACTTCTACTGTTTGCTGTTTAGCTGTGGCCCGGTTAGCTTACATACTTGCTTACATGAGTGTAAAAATGTTAGTGTCTCTCTGTCTTCGTTTTTTTTTTTTTTTTATTAGATTAATGATGAATGCTGTGTATTGATGTCGGTTTTCAAACTCTAATGTCTTGTCAGTAAGTCACGTTAGCACTAGGTCAATGGATGTTGCACTATTGTTGGACTGTGCGGAGGCTGTGTCAGTTAACCAATCAGAGCAGAGTAGGCTACTGAAAGGTGGGGTTAGGCAGACTAATTCTTTGAACAGCTTCACACAAATCATTTGGAAATCTCTGGGGTAATATTAAATTTATATTTTGAGAAAATGAGTGTTTTTGACCTTGCATTTAAACCTGTTGTTGGGGACTCCTTAAAAATATAAGAAATCTTAGAAATTGGACCTGACTGGCAATTTAAATTCTGTGCTTTTAGAGACTGGATGTATAATAAATAATAATAATAACAGATCAGAAATTTAAAGTGGCTGTGTTCAGAATGATCTATATGGTATTTTGAGCTAAAACTTCAAATAGCGATATGTACTCTGGGGACACCAAAGATTTATTTTACATCTTAAAAAAAGTCTTGTAAAATATGCCCTTTAAAACTCATGCAGTATTCTATGCAGTGTGCTGTAGTTGTATACATCCTAAACAATTTTGACAATGACCTTTGGTTATCTGGGTACAGGAGATTAACATTATACCAGTAACTTGGTAAAAGTACTTCTTGTATTATACCATTGATATGACAAATCGCTTTATTGTTTTCTAATTTAGTTTAATTTTTGTAAGTTGTTTTAGATAAGTAGTATGTTATTTTGAAACTAGTCAGTGTGTTCCAGTTAGAATAGATGTTTTCAGATCAAGTATATGTAAGATCAGTGGTGCTGATGTGTGTTTTTTTTTCAGGCGTTAGAGCGATTTTATGAAGCCGTTATGCAGGGGATTCTGAGACACTTCAATTTTGATGGTGAACTTTCCTTCTTTTCAGTATTTTATTTCACGTAATAAAAAATATAACAAAAATGCTGATATCTGAGCATATGTGTTTTTCAGTCGTAAAGTGTGTTCTGGTGGGCAGTCCAGGCTTTGTGAAAGATCAGTTCATCTCGTATCTCTTCAAAGAGGCTGTAAGACAAGACTGCAAAATTCTGCTAGAAAACAGATCTAAATTCATGCTGGTGCACTCCTCATCTGGACACAAATACTCGCTTAAAGGTAAGAGTTCATTACACTTTAATTCAATTTAGCAAATTATTCTTATAAAAACCTTTTTGAAATTACAGGGATCATGCATAATACTTAACAGATTATTTTACTTAATACACCATGACTGAAATGTAAATAGACCATGGAAATAAGTAATCCACCTTGTCATGAGTTGGATAAGAGATGAGTCATTGGTTTATTGCACGTTACGCCCAATACACACTCATAACGAGAATAGTAACAACCCTTTTAGATCATTTTTCCCACCGTTAAACTAGCAAAAGTGAATTCGGACATGCCCTAAATTCACTTGTGTTGTGCGCTTTAGACCATGCCCTTAGAAAGTGTAAAACAACTTTCCCCAAAAAAACGAACATTTGAAAACTATAAATTTAAGAACAAAAATATAGACAATCTTAACTTGGATTTATTAAAACTAAAATTACTAGCTAAATTATTACCTTAATTAATATTATTTAGTTTAATGTTTTATTTTTATTTTATTTCTAGCATTCATAGCAGTTGCAAACTTTGACTTTCAGGTTGCACCACCTGACCTTTGCAATGAATTCACATTTAACAAACTTCTACTTGAAGATGCTGGTAAATGGTTTTGCCTGGGATATTAAAGTCATAAATATACCTTATAAATACAATTAAAATGTTTGATTAAATATAAAATTTTCCCTTTTATAGGGTTTTATAGTTTTGTACCACCTGACACAGAAAGTATACCAGTTTACTCTTTATACTTGTTAAATTCTTAATAAAAGGCATATGATTGCGGTTGACATTTGAGAACATCCAAATTGTTAGACAAACATTTTTCAATTATTTTTTCCAAGCATCCCAACAACTAATGCTATTCATGAAATTTGTTTACAGGAAAGGTCTTAAACATAAAAGAATGCAAAGTATCTTATTTTAATAATATAAACATAATTTTTAACAGTTGTCTTTAACTGCTAATTTGCACTAACAGTCTGCCACGCCGGCGTTTTTTCAGGTTTGAGATACCAAAACAAACTTAGTATTTATTAAAAAAACACAAAAATGCATCTTTATCTTTATCATGGGTTAATTATGGGTCAGAAATGAACTTAAAGCCACATTTTTGATTTCATGGGACTTTTAAACTGTACAAATATGATAATATATGTATATAATCATACATTGTGCATATGATATTATTTTCACAGAAATTCTGTGTGATCCAGCAGTAACGGCTCGGCTGTCTGACACAAAGGTAACTATGTTTGGATTTGTACATGCACATCCATACAATTTTCTGTACATTACTATTTGGGTTTTCTCTTTATCTCTGTTGTTTTAGGCAGCTGGAGAGGTGAAAGCCCTTGAGGATTTTTACAAGATGCTGCAACAAGAACCAGATAGAGCTTTCTATGGGTGATTAAACTATCTTTATAAATACAGTCATTATTATATATATATACAGTCATCAATAATCTACTTATTGTCACTACTTGATGTCTATTACTGTAAGAACTGTTTACCATTCATTCTGATTTCCATGATGTAATTTAATTATACTTTCTGTCCTGTACAGATTGGCTCATGTGGAGAAAGCAAGTGAAGCTTTAGCCATTGACATCTTACTGATCAGTGATAAACTATTCAGGTAATTTTATTTTTAAATTATTATTTTAAAAGTCATTTTCATCAGTTTTAAAGATTCAGCATATCATTGTCCTTCTGGATTCTATATGCTTTCTTAGTTGTGCTCAACAAATATTGTAAGTTTACAGAATGGCTTAAAGGGACAGTTCACCCAAAAATGAAAAGTCTGTCATCATTTACTCGCACTCATGTTGTTACAAACCTGTATAAATGTCTTTGTTTTGATGAACAGAAAGGAAGATATATTGAGAAATGTTTGTAACCAAACTGTTCGTGGACCACGTTTACTTCCATAGTATTATTTTTTCCTACAATGGAAGTGAATGGGGTTTGTAACAACCTGAGAGTGAGTAAATGGTGACAGAATTTTCATTGTTTGGTGAACTATCCCTTTAACCCTTAAAGAAATTAATTACACAAATTTTTATCATTTATCATTGCAGACATCAGGATATAGCAACTCGCAGCCGATATGTCCGGCTGGTTGACAGTGTACGAGAAAATGGAGGAAATGTCAGGTATTTTTACGAGTAGATCATAAACTTTTATGTGAAATCTGACACCAATAAAAAGACCAACACATATTTTTATCTTTATTGTTTCTGATTAAGGATATTCTCAAGTCTGCATGTGTCTGGAGAACGTAAGTTTGTCTTTTAAACTCTTCATGGGAAACAATAAAATGTTCATTTAGATTCTGACATGCTGGAATTTGTCTCTGTAGAGTTGAATCAGTTGAGTGGAGTGGCGGCCATCTTGAGGTTTCCCATTGCTGACACTTCTGAGCCTGAGGAGGACAGCAGCTCAGATGAAGACTAACATGACTCTCTTCAGACTGATATAGATAGGATATTATATGAAATATTAGAAACACATTTCCATTTAAAGACTGAATTGATACAATAATAGCCTTAATAACGGATTTGACAGCAATTGAAGGAAAAAAATATTGTTAGTTAATTAGTATAATTAGTTAGCCTTAAACAGTAAAGAATACGAAGGATGATTTGAAACTACTAAAGAATACATTAGTATGCCACTAAAGTCACACACCATATACAGAGTAAATGTTCAGATCTTTTGGAATACACCATACTCCAAAATTACAGCTTTTCGTGTCATTTTTGATTGGCCGATTTTGTTTTTTGAAGGTAGGCACTAGGGCCTAAATTTGTTTATTGATCAGATCAACAAATATGTTTAGGTGGATGAGAATAGTTTTGTCATATTAAACTAAACAATTCAATTCAATTGTATTTATAAAGAGCTTTTCGCAATTACTCATCATAATAAAAGAAGTATTGACGTAATGTACACTAAGTTGAAATAATGTCAGCAGCCTTCCTGTAAGCAAGCAAACAGGCCAGCAGTGGTCAAGGGGGAATAAGACTGAAAAAGACCCTGTGAGAAAACCAGGTTTAGCAGGGAGGGCCAGTTCTTTTTCAGCTGCAACCTGTAACACATCGGCAATTCATAACAGACGATAGAGACACAGTGGTACTGATTGCAGCTATAAATCACACTGCTGTTACAGTAATATTTAATATATTTATTTAAATTTAGTTTATGCAATACTAAATATATGCTATATAGAAAATTGTGAATACTATATAATAGAATTTAACCAAGCTAAGTGCACAGGAAGTGGTCAGTTGACGCTGCATCAATTTGGCAGCATGAGGATGGGCATCACCCCAAACTGGACCCGAGCCTGTCTGTCTCAGATGTCTTTGGGGAACCAAGGACAAGACAAGAAAACAAAAATATTGTGCTATTAGCATGGAGCATGTATGGGCTCTGTCCCAATCAAGCTATTTATTGCGGCATAATTGTGTTAAGGAGCTGAATTAGGTGAATGTTTGGTTAAAGAGATGAGTCTTTAGTTGAGACTTAAACTGATCAATTGTGTCTGAATCACAAACATTCCTTGGAAAGTTATCTCAAAATACACCACAGCTCTTTCATTATATGATGTTGAACATGGCCATTTGTGGCTGCAATGAAAAACATGCTGTTTTTGTGTGTCTCTCTTTAAATGCAAAGAAAGCTTCTTTTTCCCTCCCCGTGTGCAAAGTATGGGGGATAGCATTTATACGTGCTTTGGACTACAACAAAACGTGTCTCTTGCAGAAGGTTAAAGTCTGTGCAGTTATGGTTGGGGTGTAATCAATGTGACATCACATTGCTAGAGGATCCCCAACAGCCTGTTATGTGTGACTCTTGTGGTTTAAAGGAGATTACACAAAGAAGAATAGATGGATTTGTATAATAACAGAATGTTTCTGCACACACACTGGCGACTCATTTTCTGATAGAAACACATTTAAAAGTGCATTTTTTTTTTAGGTTAGGGGGGCTTTAAGAGACGTGGGGCTCATTTATTAACAGTGAGTAAAAAATGTTCTATATTTTTTTTCTACGAATGAAATTTACTATGTGCGTTAGTAAAAAAAAAATCTACCAAATGTGCACGTGCTGATGCTAATAAATGAGGCCCCAGAAGTTTTGGGAGCCAAAGTCAATTGAGAGATAAATTGTACTCTGATAGTAAGTCACAAAGATATGGAGGCACTACACCATTTAAGGCTTTATAGGTGATTAGCAATATTGTAAAATGTATGTGATACTTGAAAGTGCAGTGTTGCTAGAATTAAACAGATGTAATTTGAAACAGATATAGCTTATTTACTTGATTTGCATGACACCCTTAGCAAAGAGTTACCAAATTTAAAATCTTGAGGTCATAAATGCATGTATAAGCTTCTCGGAATCTGAAGACAACAACATTTGATGCATTTTATACATGCATATATATATATATATATATATATATATATATATATATATATATATTTAAGATCTAAGCATGCTGTGCAACAAACATTGTAAATGTGAGAATCAAATTACTATTCAACATCACACCTAGGTTCTTGACCGCGGCAGACAGAACAGCAGCGCAACCATCTATAGGAATGTTGTTTTCTGCCATATTTAGTTTGGAACTATTTGGTTCAATAATCAGTACCTATGTCTGGAGATGGAAATTGTTTGGCATCCACTCTCTGATATCTTTGATACAGTCTGTTAGCCTAGGACTGTATAGGGGTTCTCAAACGTTTTGCAGCCATTGACACCTTACAGGGCAGAAAAATTCAAGAGCCCGTTAAAGAATATGCTTAGTAAGCATTCTAATGCTTACTAAGCATATTCTTACTTAAAGCATTTTTTATATAATATAATAAAACACATTCTGTCAATCATGTTAATTCAACTTATGTGGTTTTTAAGATGGTTGTTTTGTTCAAATTGCATTTGGACACCACTTTGAGAACCTCTGGCCTAGAAAACCGGTGGTTCAGAGTAAATGTAAAGCTAGGTATCTTCAGCATAACAGTGAAAATTGGTGTTATATTTCTTGATAATGTTTCCAAGAGGAAGCATATATATTGAGAAGAGGATAGGGCCTAGAACTAATCCCTGTGGCATGCCATATTTAACCACTGTACGGTTAAATAGGACCTAAACCAAGCTGACAACTGACCACTAATGCTGAAATAACTTTCTAGTCTATCTTGTAGAACTATAGTCAAAGGCTGCCCTAAGGTCCAGTAATATGAGGAGCAAGATTGCACCAGGATCAGATGCTAAAAGGAGGTCATTTGTAACTCTAAGAATCGCTGTTTCTCTGCTATGGTGGGGCCTAAATCATTTTCATATCTACAAAATGTGCAAAGATGGCTAGTCACTACTTTTCCAGTATTTTAGAAAGAAAAAGGAGATTTGAAATTGGTCTAAAATTAGTTATCTCTCCCTGGTCAAGATTTGGCTTTTAAAGGCCAAGTTTGGTATTTTACACTTAAAGCCCTGTTTTCAGATTGTTTATCATGAAATAGAACGGTTTTGACTGAAATTTGTACATATGATGCTCCCGAGAATTTTCGGGTGTTTATTGTATCACCTCCCACCTCTACAATAGGTCTATAGGTGCACTGGAACAATCCTTCCTAAAATGCATTAAACTTTTGTTTACAAAGACGTGAAACTCACCGAGTGGTCAGGGTTGTTCACTGATATGCTCACACAAAAATCGCTGCAAAAGATGTTTTCCAACATGTGTTTTAGCATTCGTTGTAAACTTGTGGACCTATTTTTCCAAACGCCTCACACCTGTATATTCTTCCTTTAAGAGCTTGAATCATAGACTCTCCAGGCCAGTTGGTGGCGATAATCTGCTTTTGCCAAATGCAAGAATACAAACAACATTCCCGGCGCGGAGTAATACCGTACCTCACAGCACATCTAATACATATAAGAAGTCAGTGGAGTTGGACAAAACTACGATAAAACCTGTTGGAAAGCATCTTTTGGAGCGATTTTTGTGTGAGCATATCAGTGAACACCCCTGATCACTCGGTGAGTTTCACGTCTTACCGTCTTCCTTTTAGGAAGGATTGTTCCAGTGCACCAATAGACCCCTTCACGGTTCACGTCACAGGCGGTTCCCACTGCGCATGTCGGGGTCAGAAAAGTAATTACAGCAGATTGAGTTGCGTGTTATTCGGTATCGTAAAAATGCCTACTTACGTTGTGGGCTCTGAAATTCGCGCCAGGTCTTCCGTTAAGTTTTCGCGATTCATGCAGAATCTCAAAAACAAAAAATACAACATCTGCGGCTGCAAGCTATTAACGTGCAGACTGGAACAATACAAATATCTAAGAGGCTTGTGATTGTAGTGCTCACTTCATTTGAGGTAAGTCATCATTTTTCAGCCCTGTTAGATTAAATTTTAAAGCCTCGATTGTATGAACAGTTTGACCCCATGCTGCGCGCGCACCCGATAGTCATTCAATGTTTACAAACCTTGAAGGGACAAGAAACACCCGAAAATTCTCGGGACAGCATCATATGTCCAAATTTCAGTCAAAACCGTTCTATTTCTTCATAAACAATCTGAAAACAGGGCTTTAAGTGTAAAATACCGAACTTTTCCTTTAATGAAAGGCTGTGTTAGACTGTTTCATTCTCCGTCATTCTGATGGACAAGGTCATAAAAAAGTCATAATTATTATTTCTTATTTTAATGATAGTAATTATTAGCTTTTGTTTTCATTTACATGTTAAATTTTTTATCATAAATGTACAAAACAAGCATAAAAGTTTAAATATGTGTATTTATTTTTGAAGAAAACAAATGAACAGAGACCATGCATCACTTTATCTGTTAACATCGTATGAAGCAGATGAATGAATGCTTGTTTTTTCCGCAGTGACAGCGGAGGCAGTAAAACACATAACGTTTTTTCCTGAACGAGCAAAAATGAAAAAATTATATTACAAAATACTATTGCGAAATACTACAACCAACATGACGTAAAATACCAACAAACATGTAAAAATCTTAATTGAACTACTGTAAACTCAACTGACTTTCTGTCTGACGCTGTACTGTATCTGAAAGCATTTTCATCCACATTGACTGAGTGCTCGACTCTATAATAAATGCATGAAGGCAGATGAATGCATACACATATTGTCATTGGATTGTGTCTTTACTTTGTTGCAGTTTTAATTTTGTTCTACACATGGGCGTAGATTTAGGGTGGGACGCTAGGGACATGTCCCTAGCAATATTCAGGGAAGACTGAATTGTCCCTAGCAATAATTTCGACCAAACAATTAATCTGTATTTATATATAACCACTAATGTCCTTCTTATTCTTGTGTTTTCTATTTTTTACTTATTATATTTTTTTTCAGGAATCATTTAAATGAGACTAGAAATCTTTTGCAATCCTGTTCTGTAAAAATGACGCTCTATTTGGTACACAAACGGTTAACAGCTTTCGTTCTCTGCAATGCCCGCCTCCGTAACTCACATCGCTAATATGATTGGCTTTGCATTTCTTTAGTCCCGCCTCTCTAATCGTATTGCTAATATGATTGGATTAGCATTTCTTGAGTCCCGCCTCTCTATTTCACATCACTTTATGATGGGCTTACTCGCTACGTGTGATAGGATGGTTTCACTTTGTACAACGCGCCAAAGTTCACTCAACAAGACGCGCGTGATTATTCGGGCTACAGGTAAGCGAGGAAGAAAGTATTATTACACCCACTGTAACTGTTTCATGCACAAAATACGGAACAAGTTGTGTCACATAATGATTCAAGGACCGTAAGTTATGACTATAACTATGGATCTATGAGACCGAACGATGACCGTCACCACGGTCTTACCTTGAATGATGCAATCCTTCAACCTATCCTCGAGACATTATATCAACAAAGTCATGTGACCTCGGGAGGCCTGGCCGCCGTCTATAAAACCCCCCCGGTGGCCACGCCTCTTCCTCTTGCCTGGAACGCCTCAGCCCGTTCCGAGCGACAAGAGATGGTGACGGTCATCGTTCGGTCTCATAGATCCATAGTTAAAGTCATAACTTACGATCTATTTCGACCTCACTCAGACCGTCACCACGGTCTTACCTTGGATGACAAGTACCATCAGGGTCGCGAGGAACAGGGGGCTCTGCCCCGTCACAAACGCGTCCCGCGGCCGAGAGGAGAACGGCTGAACCCAGTGGTGTAGGGGATGCCACATTCACTCTGTAGAACCTGGAGAAAGTACAGGGAGCAGACCATGTTGCTGCAGCACAAATTTCTGAAAGAGGAACTCCTTTAAGAGCAGCCCAGGAAGCGGCCACGCCCCTGGTCGAGTGGGCCACCAGATTAGCTGGAACTGGGAGATCTTGTCCAGAATAGGCTGCAGAGACGGTGTCCACAATCCAGTGGGACAAGGTCTGTTTAGACACAGGGAGCCCCAACTTCCTGTCACCAAAACAAACAAAAAGTTGGGTATGAGAGCGTCTCAGAGCCTGAGTGCGGGCAAGATAAGCCCGCAGCGCCCTTACTGGACATAAAGTAAGCAAGCTTGCATCCTCCGGTGGAAGAGCCGGGTCAAGCTGAAAGGAGCTTATCTCAATCACCTGGTTAAGAGTCTGAGGATTGACCACCTTAGGTAGAAAAGAGGGGTTCGGCCAGAGAGACACACCAGTGTTTTCGGCCTTCCATCTTAAACAGTCCTCACTAACGGATAGAGCATGCAGTTCGCCAACCCTCTTAGCAGAACATATAGCCAAGAGAAAGGCTGTTTTGTGAGACAGAAACCTAAGTGTAGCCTGTTCTAGGGGTTCATAAGGAGCTTGAGTCAAGGCCTTCAGCACCAAGGGAAGCTCCCATGAAGGAGATCTAGGGGACCTGTATGGGCGTAGTCTACACACGCCTTTAATGAATTGGGACACCAAGGGATGTCTCCCTAAAGTAACACCCTCTACAGTTTTATGGAAAAGGGATATTGCAGAAGAATACACCTTAATTGTGCTAGACGCCCTCCCTGAGTCCAGAAGCGACTGAAGAAAGCGAAGAACATGTTGGACAGAGCAAGTTGCTGGATCCTCCTGCCTACTGCGACACCATCTTGAGAACACCCTCCACTTCTGGGCATAGTTAGAACGAGTGGAGGGAGCCCTGGCGTTATCTATGGTGTGCAAAACCCCTTTATCTAGCCCCTGAGAGAGGGGCTGAGAAGGGGCCAAGCCCAGAGCTGCAAGATGGCTGGCTTCGGGTGCCATATTTGCCCCTCCGCCTGAGAAAGCAGGTCCGCTCTGACTGGCAGGGCCCAAGGCTCCCCATACACCAAGCGAAGGAGTGCAGGGAACCAATGCCTTCTTGGCCATCGAGGAGCTATCAGTAGCACCTTGTAATGGCCGATGGCGACCCTGTGGAGAACCTTGGGAAGCAGAGGGAACGGAGGAAAAGCATACAGTAATCCTTCCGGCCACTCTCGAGATAGTGCATCCAAGCCCAGGGGACCTCCTTGACCCAGCATGGAGAACCACATCTTGCAGTGGGTAGTCACTGTTGATGCAAACAGGTCGGTCCGTGCCCTGCCAAACCGAGTCCACAGGAGGGCCACTACCTCCGGATGGAGTCTCCACTCTCCTGGGGGAGGGCCAGACCTGGACAGAAGGTCCGCTGCCCGGTTCAGGACTCCCGGAATGTAAATTGCCCTGAGCGAAGCCAGGTGTTGAATGGCCCAAAACAGGAGTTCCTGTGTGACCTGGAGACACTGTAGAGACCTGGTACCTCCCTGGTGATTTATGTGATACACAGTGCAGGAACTGTCTGTTCTCACTAGGACATGTTTGTCCCGAATAAAAGGGAGGAGAGCCTTCAGAGAAAGGTGACACGCCCTCAACTCCAAAACATTGATGTGTGCTTCTGTCCAAGGTGGTTCCCACACACCTCGCACCATCCTGCCTTCCCAGACTCCTCCCCAACCGGTCAGGGAGGCATCTGTTGTCACCACCGTTCGGCGCGAAGGAATGAGCCCCAGAGGGACTCCTTGGACCAAAAGTGCTTGGTCCTGCCACGGACACAGAGCTTGGAGGCATGTGCGTGACACACGAATCTTTACGTGCCTGTCCACCTTCGGGTGGAGTTTGAGGGCATTCAGCCATCTCTGCAGCGGCCGAGCCCTGAGAAGGCCTAAGGGAACGACAGCCACAGCAGCCGAAATCATGCCCAGTAGCCGCTGAAACTGAACCAGTTTCACCCGCCTGCCCAGCTGAAATTGGACCAAGAGGGTCAGAATCGATTGCACCCTCTGCACAGTGAGAGACGCTGACATTGTGACAGAATTCAGGCAGAGACCCAAAAAGACTGCCTGCTGCCTTGGCTCGAGGTTGCTTTTCTTCACATTCACTGTGAAGCCCAGGGACTGGATATGTGAGAGAAGTGACCTCGTGTCCTCTGAGACTTGGCTGGGAGATGGAGCGCAAACCAGCCAATCGTCCAGATAGGGAAGGATTTTCATCCCTGATAGTAGGAGTGGAGACAAGGCAGCTCCTACCACCCGGGTAAACACTCTTGGGGAGAGGGACAGGCCAAATGGCAGGACCTTGAACTGGTATGCTTGTCCCTGGAAAGCAAACCGAAGAAAAGGCCAGTGGGCTGGGAAGATGGGCACGTGAAAGTATGCATCTTTTAGATCGATGGAGGTGAACCACTCTCCTCTCTCTAGAGATTCCAAAACCTGATTTGTGGTCAGCATCTTGAAGGGCAAAACCTTCATGAAGGTGTTTAACCGCCTTAGGTCCAAGATGGGGCGCAACCCGCCATCTTTTTTTGGAACGAGGAAATACGTGGAATAAAAGCCAGCGAGCTGTTCGCTGGGATCGACTTTCATGATTGCATCCTTCTGTAGAAGGATTAAAATCTCCTGTTTTAAAAACTGAGCCTGGACCGGATCCCTGACGAGAGTCATGCGGACCCGCGAGAAAGGAGGGGGACGGCGCCGAAACTGTAGTCGGTACCCGTTTGATACAGTAGCCAGTACCCACGGGTCTGAAATCTTTCTCACCCAGCTGTCCAGGCACAGCTGGGGGCGAGTTCCGGCGTCTACCCCCATACCCCTAGGGGTGACCCCCATGAGGCCCTGAGCCTCTGGGGGGGCGCTTTCTCTGAGGAGTACCTCTGGCCGGAGGGTAGGGCCGAAAACCTTGCCTGCGTTGGGGTGGCTGTCCATAACCACCATCGGGAGGTGAGAACGCCACAGTCTGCTGCTTGCCATGCCCCCAATTGGGTTGGTGCGGAGGCCGGGAGCCCCTGGGCATATACCTGGCAACAGCAGCCCTGCCGAAAGTGCGTTGAACACAATCTCTAGTTCGCCGAGACTGCTCAGCCTTATCCAACAATCCTTGGGAGTCAGGATGAAAAACCTGTCCTGGGACAACCGGCATTTGCACAAGCTCTTTCCGGATATTTTCCGGTAGAGACGTTTGCGCTAACCAAACCTGCCGTCGTGACATCACAGCTGACGCCATAGTAGACCCAATATCTCTGGTTAGCTGAGAATGGGTAACAAGGGCGGAGTCTATGAGACTCATAGTATCCTTGTCATTAGGATTGGCAGTCTTCCTAAGGGCCGCCAACAAAATGGCAAGCGCGTTACCAGAGCGAGCCGCCCTTGTGGCGCCATTGTAGGTGCGACACACCAGACTATCAGTCTTATCGCACTCTTTAACCGGACAGCGTGGAGTAGCCGTCACACGCTCCGGGCCCAGAGACGTCAAGGCTGCCATTTCCCGTTCAACAGGAGGCATATCTCCCATACCAGTATCGGGAGCATATGGTATTTTAGCCAATCTCTCCGGCAGCCCGCATTGAACTGAGGGGCCCCACTAGGGGCGCTCCATGCCTTTCTTAGCATCTGCAAATAATCCCCAGCCACAGGGACCGAAACCGATTGCTGGGACTGGGAGATACCTGCCCACACTCCCTCCACCGGAGCCGGGGGCACAGTCGGAACATCAAGACCCACAATCTTTGCCGCACGCAACACCTTGGAGATAATATCCATGGTTGAGGGCTCATTGTCACCTGGGTCGGACAAAGCAGACAGTCCATCTAAAAAATGGTCAGACTCAGCGGCCTCTACAGCCTGCCCACCACTTCCAAAAGGGGAGGCTGGGGCATAAAGAGAGAGGGCGTCAGGGTGATCTTCATCTCCCTGTTGATAGGAGGTCAACCTGTCAGGGGAGGAAACCCTTGAGGGTCCTGCCTCTGAAGTGGGCCTCGCCACAGAATGTTGAGCCTCAATCTTTCCCAAACGATCAGACAAACCACGTATGGCAGCTAAGATCTGGGACTGAGTGTCCGGTTGTGAATCTGAGCCTTGCCCCTTTCTGTGTTCAGGGGAGTGCTCACGTTTACGTTTCTTGGAGTGTTTTTTAGAAACACGTCCTGTGTCACCCAGTGAAGGCTGTACCACTGAAGCCTGAACAGACTTCTCCGCCCTTTGGGCTCTCAGGGCACGCTCCTCAGCAGACAGCTCTAGCGCAGCTGTACAGGGGTTCTCAATGTCCTCTAATAAATGAGCCATGCCTAAGCAAGAGGGGCATTCACGATGGCCATCACGGGCATCCAGTGCCACCCGACAAAAACGGCACAAGTGTGCCGACATCACTATGATATGTTTTAGTTTTTGCGAACAAAAAACCACAATAGTCAGGGCCCAACAGCTACGTATAGCCGGAAAAAGGGTAACAAAAGACAAGAGCAATACACACAGTATGCGTCCAATTACCTAATTAATTTAACAATTAATTAATTAGTCTAACTGCTGGGCAGCTTCAATAAGTGAAAAAACACAATTTGCCAATGTTCTACAAACAGAAAAAGGCCAAACAAAAATTCGTTTTTTTTTTTTTTTCAAATAATTTTACTTTATATTTTATATTAACAAAAAATACACCTCCCCCATATAAGGTGCGCGAACGCACGCTGGGGGGGGGGGGAGTGAACAAACCCCACTTACTGCGGACAGCAAGCAAACGGGAATGAACTCAAAATAGTAATAGTATAGTAAAGGGTTTTTACTCCTGTAGAGAAAAAACAACTCTCTGTCAATGGGAACACCACACACAATCCTCAGGGACACAAGGCACCTGCACAAAAAGTGACGGATTAACAACAGCGGAGTCCCAAAAATAGTTTTGTGTCTCAAAATACACCACTTACCTGTCTCGGATGAGGCGAGTAAAGCAAAGAGGAAGAGGCGTGGCCACCGGGGGGGTTTTATAGACGGCGGCCAGGCCTCCCGAGGTCACATGACTTTGTTGATATAATGTCTCGAGGATAGGTTGAAGGATTGCATCATTCAAGGTAAGACCGTGGTGACGGTCTGAGTGAGGTCGAAATAGATAGTGTTTTAACCAATACACGACAATCCCATGTTAACCTGAGGAGTTGCAAACTTGTGTCAACCTTTTATAAATGGGGTAGCAAGGTTATTTAGGGGGTCCCTAATCCATGAAAGAAAATTACCCCAACATGGTAAAAACATGAATTCATGTCATGATTGCTGAATACTTTACATTACTGCAGTGTGGTCATTACTTGCACAGATGTAGACATGATGTTAGGTTGCATTTTAAACTTAAAATTATTTTTTTCACACTGATTAACTGTCTGTTAATGAAAAGAAGATTTAACGTGAACTACAGAAACGTTAATAAACGTTGTTCAGGAAACAGCATGATATACATACCTACTTCAACACTGGGATTTTTTTGGCAAAATTAAAATAAGATTTAAATATTAATTGCATATTCTTCATTGTTATAAAGTAAATATGGTTATATCTTACAATGTGATTTTCTTTTTTTTTTTGACAAAGACTTAAACAGTTACTGTTTATTAGGCTCTAGGACATAACAAATTGTTTATTATAAATTTGGGATGGCCGGGGGTGGCGAGTCAGATGTTACTGAGTAAAGTGCATACTGAGTTGTCTGTTGTTTGTGTCAAGTAAACGGTGATAAACAGTTTTTGCAATGCAACCATTTTATTTATGTCCCCACCAATGCCAGAATCAAACCTACGCCCTTGGTTCTACAACAATCTCAGGCTCATCCATCACACTGGAGCGTGTTAAACTTTAGCAGCGTTGCGCAGATCGATCAGTGTATGACATCAAAGCATTGTGAGAGAATTTCGAGACAGACCAGTGCTTACTAATTGCTCTCCTGCAGAAGTTAATGTAGATCAGTATGCACAGCGCTGCATACTGCACTCTAAAAAACAAACGGTGCTATATAGCACCAAAACAGTTGCTTTGGATCGTAACGATAGAAGAACCATTTTTAGTGCCATATAGCACCGGTGAAGAACCAGTGAAGCACCAGTGAAGCACCTGTGTAGAACCATATAGTGCTATGTAGAACCATATGTGGTGCTATATGGCCCCTATATGGTTCTACACTGGTGCTTCACTGGTGCTTCACTGGTGCTTCACTGGTGCTTCACTGGTTCTTCACCGGTGCTATATGGCACTAAAATGGTTCTTCTATCGTTACGATCCAAAGCAATTGTTTTGGTGCTATATAGCACCGTTTGTTTTTTTTAGAGTGTGGAACGTACCTTAATTCTAGTGATGAGTTGACGATATTTTAGCACCGGTTCTAACACTGCAAGGAAAACCTCTTTAATTTTGAGGGAACAGGACATAATACTGTATACGATGACGATCTGGTTATTTTTATTAGTTTGGAGAGCTCTTCCAGTGTAATGACGGTAAATCACTCAAGTCGTTTGTGTGTCAGTCTGTAGTTTGGTGTACCATTTGATATAATGGTGGCTGTTTGCATAACTTGGATATTTTCACTAATTAGCTAGTTTAGTATTTTTTTCTGTTAACACTTTTGTTCTTGACAGTTTAATTAGTTAAAAAGGAATCAATTATTATTATGAATTTCTTTTATAAGCTTGCTTAGATAAGTAGATCTGGCCATTTCCAGAGCCTGTTTGTACTGGTGAACACTTTTTTTTACCATGCTTCACTCTATAACTCTAGGTCTATACCCAAGGCTAGCATCACTAATAGAATGGCTCCTAAACTTAAATTCTAACTCTGGGCTCCTTTGGGCTGGTCCAGTATACAGTTACCCAGAACACTTAGACAACTGCAAATAGTTTTGTATACAGAGATAAACAATAATGTTAATCTATTTTTTTAATCTGTTTAATAAATTTGCATTCACCATTCACAATTCTGTTTTAATCATTTGCATTTATGCATTTGGCAGACACTTTTATCCAAAGCAATTTAGTTAAAGGAATAGTCTACCCTTTTGCCATATTAAACTATGTTATTACCTCAACTTAGACGAATTAATACATATCTATCTTTTTTCAATGCGTGCACTGTACAGCGCATCGTGAATGTGTTAGCATTTAGCCTAGCGCCATTCATTCCTATGGTACCAAACAGGGAAGCCACCAAACACTTCCGTGTTTTCCCTATTTAAAGACTGTTACATGAGGAGCTATACCAATAAGTATGGTGCCACAAAATAAAACTTTTTTGGTACCATAGGAATGAATGGGGCTAGGCTAAATGCTAACACATTCACAATGCGCTGAACAGTGCACGCATTGAAAAAAGATAGGTATGTATTTATTCGTCTAGGTTGAGGTAATAACATAGTTTAATATGGCAAAAGGGTAGACTATTCCTTTAAGCATCTTATTTATTTTTAGGTGAAAGTGTTTTTACTGTCAATGTTATCATAAAACATACATTGAACAATGTTACAGCAGGTTTTACAAACTCTTATGGATTTTCTGTCAATGGCATTACAGTTACTTGCCCAAAAGGGAACATCAATAGTAAATTGAGTGAAAGCATTGTCTGAAGATGCAGCGCTTACTACTGGTCTTGGTCTTCATGACTTCACTGACTGAGGTTATTTTCTTTTTAATTTGGCACTTTATACCTATTAATTATCATGTTTTTGTTGTTACATATACAGATCCAATTTGTTTATTTTATCCTAATTCATCTTAATTATTTTATCATATTATTCAAGACAATATTTTGCCAACCAATTTCCTTAAATTTTCAAAAACATGGTTGGATGAGTTTGGTGTGGAAGAACTTAACTGGCTCACTCAAACTTCATCCCCACTAAAACAGCTTTGAGATGAACTAGAATGGAGATGAGACTTTTTTGTCCTACATCAGCTTGTGCCTGACCTCACAAATGATCTTAAATGCTGGACGAATGGGAAGCACTCCAAAATCTTGTTCAAGGCCCTCCAGATGAGTGGAATGACCCTTATAGTTCCAAAGAGGAGATTCTTCTTGTAAATATCCATATATTTAGAATGTGCTGTAATTAAAGTCCCTGCTGGTGTGAGAAATGCAGAAAAATTCCCATGGTAATCCTTTGGCCTTCCATGTAGCCCATATCATTTAATAAAGTAATCATGCAGCATTCACTGTATTTTTAATTGCTTCATGCTTTGCCAAAGCAACATGGTCATCTTCGAACCAAAATTATATTTTCAAGTCAACAGGTTTAGTATTGGGGACAGTGAAATCCTTTTAACCAGGTTAAATCCTCCAGCATGCCCCAGTGTAAGTACAGGATGGAGAGGATGACCATAACGTGCATTATTTGATGACTGTTACACCAGTAATCAAACCGACCTGGTCTGAAGCGCTCGGGCAGGCGGGAAATATTGACGAGTCCTCCTAGCAACGCAAGCATATCCATGGTCAGGTAGAGCCGTACAGAGGCCGGGCTTCCTCTCCCTGTACCAATCAAACGAAGCACAAACAGAAAGAATCGAAAGAGTGCCTGCCCGGCAAAGGAACGCAGACGACGAATGTTGCTCCGTGCAGTGACAGCACAATACACCCCATATCCAGAAAGCAGCAGATAGGCCACCATTGTCACACGACGAGAGAATGGATAGCACAGCAAAGTGATATATATAATCGGCAGAGCTCCTGAAATGAAAAGGAAAAGTTGTAATTTGATGAAAAACAGAAAGATTAAAAACAGCATAGAGCATTTTGTACCAGACATGTCACACTGCTTCTAAAAATGTATAGTTTGTAGCCTACAGAGAGCTGAAAAAAGCTGATTGATCTTTTTCTAAATGTCTAGCAAACATTTCTATAGAAGTACACCCTTGATTATATCAGAAATTTCGCTATTATTAAGTCCTTTATAACAGAAATTGCAGTATAGCAGTCATCAGTCTAAACTGGTAGTTGCTCACCAAGAGTGTTGACCAGACAGACGCCAAACATGTCAAAGCACAGCAGCGTATCATAAGTTTGTGCGCCACCTTCATGGTTCATAAAGAGATGATAGAAGATTGAACAAACAGTAGGAGAAAGACAAGCCAAATAATGCACCACGCCAATCCACCACTCATCTACCTCAGCCCATGGGATACTTGCAGGCAAAAACAGCAAAAAACAGATAAAGGGAATGCCTTGTGGAAACCAGAAAAGAAAAGAATTACGAGACATTACAATGTGGTTTGATAGTGGTGAAATCAACAAGTTCATACACAGCATTCAAGCAACTGTTTAACAACTATTCATAGCTTTACACATTTGCCTTACATGCACTTTAAATTTAACATTATTAAAATTCAGAAAAAGGAATTTTACTTTTTTTATGCATTTTACTTTTGAAAATTTTAATAGTTAACCCGCAATTGTCCCCTCAAAATAAAATAAAACACACTAAAACCATGTGTAAAGCTTCTAAAATACAGGCGACCTATAAAGCTTGTAACACAGATAACCGCAATTATTACAGCATCACTTCCAGGACAGTGATTCCCTAACAAGGATTAGATGTAATCTCATTTAATGCTATTATGTGCCCTTGTAATGTGTGTTACAGGGTGATCAGCAGAGAAAGTAGCACTAAATTACAAGTTTGGAAAGTTTGCCTTCTCTATGAGGCAGCCATTTCATTTCCCCACCTCTTCTTAGTCTTTGTAATGCTGAAATAATGCAGGCACTAAATATATATTTTCAACCACAAATTTTGTTAAAGAGTTTAGGATTAAATTCCAAATTATGTATGTTAAAAATGGCCAGACATTATAAATTAGGCACTTCGTTTTCATACCATGTGTATAGATGTTTCCAAATTCATTGTGAAGATAGAACAAACTTCGCAGACAGTCTCTGTAAGTGGATATGGGCCGGTATCCTGTTAGGACATACTTGTTGAACTGAAGATGTGGTGGTGAATTCTTAAAATCCAGTAGTTTAGGCCCATTAAAAAAAGACATGGTGAAATGGTCAGGTGCCCCTGACCACCCACCTGCCCTTGGAAGGACCGCCTGAAGCCTCTTCAAAAAAATCTTAATCAGGTTATAAATACATCAAATAAAACAATGTGTTAGAATAAAAAAAACTTTAAAGTACTAACTTTCTGACACCAGAGACTCATCATCCTGAAAGTACCGGCAAGCAGGACAGCAGCTACTTGTTGCATGCAGAGCGGCAGTGTGGGCCAATTTTCTGGTACTTAGTGTTGTAGCCAATCAGCAGCCAGCAGCTGGGCTGAGCAGGAGTCAGCTCATGGGAGATTAGAGTTCTTTAAACACTGGCTGCTATGTGAAAGACTTTGAAACATGTGAATTATATTTCTCTTTCAATTTTATTTATCATTTATTTTTTTTTATTGCCTTTTACTGATACAATTATTTCTAAGCAACTGGTATCAATCAGATTTTTAGCGGCAGAATAACCTTAGTATCCTACACGGAGCCCAAGCAAAAAAAAAAAAAAAGGTGTCGTTTGTCAAATAAACTGAGGAATATGCTATACAATTTATAAATATAAATGTCCGGGTTATTTTTAACCTATGCTGGGTAAATATATTGGACAGAACACACCGCTGGGTTAAAATTGACCCAATGCACAACAACAACCCAACACTGGGTAATTTGAACCCAGCACAGATACAAATAACCCAGCCATTTTTAGATTGTAGTTTTTGTTTTAACTTAAAAATGTTAAATTGGGTAATATTTTGCTTGAAATGTCTGTCTATGTTTGTATTTAAACATTTAAAAAGTGACTTTTTGGGTAGTGTTGAAACTGAAAATGACGAAGAAATTTGTTCCAGAGGATTAGGTTTAGAGTTTGATTTATCGACTTTACTGACAGAAAATAATATACAGTAATAAATAATACAGTTTTTGGTAAAACAGTATAGACAGCTACACACATAAAATGCAAAACATTTTGTATTAAGAAATTCTGAACAAGAACTGACAATGAAGAAAGATGTAAAAACATAGATGTAATAAGATACAATCATATGCAATGTAAAATGTTTTAATTTGTCATTTGTGAAATACATTTTTAACTCTTAATGGACTAAAAATACATAAAAAAAATACAAAACTACAGGTTAAATACAGAAAAATATACAACAATTCACAGACAAAATATCAAGTGAAGATACAATTTTTCACTTCCAAATTATCCTAAGAAGAGAAATGAGAATGTGGATATGAGTATATTATTTAAAATATTAAAATAATAAAAATAATATCATGAGATAATGTTCAATAAATATGTATATGACATACCTTGGTATTTGCTGCCAAAGAATCCATTCAAATGATATTTGCCTTCCTTTCCTCCTGAAAAATATTTTAATGCATGGTAAAAAACTAAATTTAGTTTTTACAATTTAAAGATGTGCTCACTAACTTAGTGCTCTCTGAATAACCTAGATTACCTGTCTGAGATTTGCCTTGTGGGTGGAAGTGGAACTTCATGTGCTGTTGGATGTGGATCTGTTGTGGTGGTGCAGGCTGCAGCATGAAAGTGGGCAGTTCAGGCTGAGGGGGCAAAGGCGAGGTGGACACCTCAGAAACAACATCAGACACCGCAGACTCTACAGGCACTGGGAAGAGTGCGAGAGGGGAGCCCTCAGGTGAAAGGGAGGAGCCAGTTGATAAGTGGGCGGAGTCAAATGAGGTGATTGCTGGAACGTCAGGGACGGGGCCTTCAGTGGGAGCAGCAGGGAATGAAACAACTAGACAATAGACAAAAAACGAGAGAGAAAGAGGTGTTAAGATAAAATAAATATGAACAAAGAAAATACATAAGGATGAATAACCAATGACGCTGAATTACCACTACTGCTTTAACCCTACACAACACTACTTGAACTTTAAGACTTGTCATACACAACAGTTTTTACTATAAGATACCCTAAGAAAAATGGTCCTAGAGGTCACTGGGCCTTTGCACCTAAAAGAGTGCCCTGTTATAGTACATAATGGTACTAAAGACTGCATATTCGTACATCAAACAGCTCATTTGTACAGTACAGTATACAGTACAGTATGATTCGGGGCGGCAAACCCTTGTCCAACTTGCGTTTTCAACATCAACAGTACCCTTATTTGACAGGTGTGGTAGCAATTGATGTCATTCTTGCATGAAGAAGAAAGCAACACATTAAACAAACATACAGCAGTTCTTGTTCTTCATGTGATACATGGGAATTGTAACACGTACACCAACAGAAGGGTCCCAAAAAAGTGGTCCAGTGTGCTATTTTGGTGACAATGGAAACAGACATAATTCCGTACCATACTGTAATGTACTGTACTGTACTGTACCGCCTGGTGGAAACGAGAAAGGCACATTTTGGTACACATGTATACATATCTGTACTTAAATGGTACAAATTAGGAAATTTTTAAAGGGTACTGCCCCAGTGACAGTTTGAAAATGTTTTTTTGAGTATTTTTTGGACGGTGTACACAGTATGCAAAAAACACATTTTCTTGCTGAAATCACTAAGAGACAGAGAAGGAGAGAGAAAGAGTGTTAAACTATATGATGATAAACTTTGCAGTTAATCCACAGGTCACATGCTTTCTGTCAACTATGATCCGTTACCTCACTAATAGTTGTCCCAAACATAGCCCTACAGTACGTACCAGCTTAACTAGCCAAGAGAGGCAGAAATCATGAACATGGTAAAATACAATGAACTGTGTAGCAATAACACATTGCAATAGTACCAGAAAGGATTGTAAAAGATTAAACAGTATTGCAGAAGTGATCAGTGTGACAGGATTATCCTGTTGAATACACCAATAATGAATGACATATCCAAATGCTACTAATGTAAGATTCTAAAATTCTTCAAATGTGAAATTTCTATGAAATGTTGGAGAAAATAAAATAAAAGTCGAACTTGAATTATGTAATATGAAGCAGATAAATAGTCCCACTGCTAAAAGATTGTTTAGACAAAATAACAAAACATTTTGTGTAAGATAATAAACTGTGAAGGCTAAACTGCACATTGCTCAATAGAACTTCCTTTTCAATGTTTTACTATAACCACTCTACATACATTTTTATACTGTGCACACATGTGAAGCTTGCAGGGGAGATTTTATGATTTTTACCTTCTGGTTGTATTTTTTCATTGGCATAGTGTCCCGTTTCTGGAAAGAATAAAATATAAGGAATGTCTATGGCACATAAAACAAATAAGCATATATAGCATTTTTAAACACACAAAGTTATTTTTGTACAGCATATTATCAAATGTGTGTACCGTATTTGTCAGTGGATTTTACAGGTTGATCTACAGCTGCCAGTATCGCAGGTTGATTAGGCTGGGGTGGGACCTCTTCTTCACCTAATTTAACCATAGAGACAGATCCACATCCACTTATAGATTTCATGCACATGAAACACATTTAATGATAAACATTTTACCCCAATGCACTTCAAGTTGCACTGGATAAATATAAAAACATTAAATGTAATGTTTATTGTATACATGTCTAAAATAGCAATGAACACATATGACTTACCAAAATGGTCAATTGATTTCTGTCCATCAATCTGAGGGCCCTGGTGCAAAGCCTCCAGATTTCTGCTTTCTGTTTAAATAAACAGATGACAGATATTTAACATGACAAATGCCACCAGGTGCAAAATCTGATCACTTACAAAAGAAAGTGCATCCTATGACCAAAAATAATAGTAATAATGTTCGTAATAACATAGTAATAATAAATATCAATAATAATGTTAGTCTTTGCAACCACCTGTAATGATAATTTGCTGAAATTTTTGGATTTGTTAAGAACAGTACTTATTATTACTTTATAAAACAATATGTTAAAATTCATTATTGTTATAGATGGAAATGTACCGTCAACAGATTGTCCATCTGTCACTGGGCCAAAGAACTCATACGGCACAGCTGGATTACCTAAAATAAACATCGACTAATAAATTATTTTAATTTGAAACTTTTATGCAAAAATTAAGGCTTTTATTACCAAGCAGAGAGTTTATAATATAGCTTTAATCACCAACAGTTAAACGCTAATAAATCAATAACAATAAATCAATACATGGCTTTTGGTTCATTAAGCTTCTGCTTCATCCCTGTCCTTTTCGACTGTAGTAAAATTGTTTACAAGAACTATGTATAAACTTTTATTAAAGGTGCTGTAGAATGTAAAGCTGTATTTATCTAGGCATAAGAGTTCCGTTCATGGTAATGACATATCATGAGCCTCAAACACGTTTGTTTCCTCCTTCTTATGTAAACCTTGTTCGTGCGAAAGACCGCTGGAAAACAGGCCAGCACACAGTTGTTGTTATCTCAACATAACACCAAGTGTGACGTTACAGTTGATATGTACGCCCACAACATTAAATTACACATTCAATTGTGGTACAATGTTGTTACAATTCTAAAACAAAGTTGTGACCGCTGAGTTAGCACTATATGCTAGTTAATACTATATGCTAGCGTTTAAGCTGAAGTTCTACTATTGATGTTACAGTTACGTTTTGCAGGTCCAAACTCAAAACCCCAACAAACTTGCCACTCAGAAACGTCCATTATAGCAACACTAAAGAGTTTTTGCTCTTTGCTCCCCCTACAGGTTGGAAGCAGAATTGTCCATTACCTCTGTCATAAATAATTTAGCCTACTGCAGCAAAGCTGGCTCTGATTGGATTGAAGGTCTGCCGTAAAGCAAGTTTTTGTAGTTTTCACTCGAACTACAGGACCGGAACCCGACGGTTGGAAACTTCTTTAGTGCGGTTTTGGCTGATAGAGGGCTGCAAAGCGAATGTGAACCCGGTTTTGAGTGGATGAACGACTGAAACTTTTTTGGAAGCGTTATTTTAAGGTAAAAAACTCTTTAGTGTTGCTTTAAAGACCACCTATTACATTGTTAAAAACAATGCTATTTTGTGTATTTGGTATGATACAATGTGTTCCCGTGGTTTGTGGTTCAGAAAACATTATTTTCCACATACCATACATTATTGTTGCTCCATAAATCCCTCCCTTTGTCAAATGCAATGATTTTGTACAAAGCTCATCATTCTGAAAAGTGCAGTCATCCAATTGGCCAGCTAATCTGTACGTTATGTACATGTAAAACCGTCTCTGAATAATTTTTGCACTTAAAGCCACATACCTTCTATGTAGATATCAGAGAACATTTAAAATATTTTTTTAATGCATTCTTTGGCACCTTTAATATTGATATTATTTTCTGTAGGCAAAATATGAACTTTTAAAAACTGGTTCGAAATAAGAGTTGTTGTAATAAGACTAGTAATAAGTGCAATTTAAATTATAAATAATAATCACCATGTTTTCCAGAGAATTTGTCACCACCATGTCCAAAGTGCTGATTATTATAGGGTAAACTGCCAAAACCTGAAGATTGATGTATTAATGGAAAAAACATTGTGGAAAAAAGCAAGCAAAAACAGATATAAAGAATATTAAGAATAAAATAAAAAAATGTACCATATGTTCCCCCTGCATTGTAAGGTTTGTTTCCATATTGCAGACCGTCATTACCTAGGAGGAAAAACTTAATATATCACATACACTCAAGTCAGGGTTAACCCTAACTCTTATCTCTACACAAGAACCACATATACGCTCAACATATTAAAATAAAAATGTGAAGAAGATAGGCCATACCATATTTTCCAAAGGGGTTCTTTTGATACCCATTCGGGGAACCACCAAAAGCTCGTCCACCTATGCCTGTTGCATCACAAAAGGGTTAATTAAATTGGGTTTAAATTGGGTGAATTAAAACTGATATTATTATTATTTTTATGCAGCAAATACATTTACCATATTTTGTTTGGGATTTTCCTTTTGATCCCAATCCTTTTGGTAGCATGCCTTGAGGACCAGCTGTCAAATTCAAAGAAAAATCTAAATTTTGCAAGTTAACATTTATATTAACATGTTTTCTTTAAAATGTCCAGCAAAGAAATAATAAAGTAAACACATTAATTTGTTGCAAAAACAATTAACGTCCTCTTTAATTTTTAAAAGCATTGTGTTCAACTGACAATAATTCAGTTTATATAGAGATAGGTACACATTTTAAAGTGGATGAAAATTTTGGTAAGGCCCTGCGCCTAGACAAACAACTTCTTCATATAGAGTGCATATTGCCTTTATTAAGGAGGCCTAACAATCCAAAAGTCATTGTCATGTGTAAATATCATATTCAAATGACAAAGAAATGTGGTTTGAGGAAATGTGATGTTTAGTTTATTCAAGGTCATACCTGCTTTGCCTTTGACAGCACCATCATGGACAGCTTGACCTTAAGTGTTTAGATACAAAATATCTGTATGATTATATATTATCAATAAAATAAAATGGTACTTGCATTATGGAGTCTCAGCTGACTAGAAGTTTTGTGTCATTTCATATATATATTTTTTTACCTTTGTAGCCATTGGTCATTCCAGGGACAGCAGAGCCCCTCACTTCTGCTCCAAAACCTAGTTACAGAAGTATTGACAGACAAATGAATACCAACTGCTATATTGTAAAGCTCTACATGTTTTTCCCCAAAGAATCCCTTAATCCAGAGTGTTTAGACAGCCACAACAAGCAATGCCAAACTCTAAAATAATTGGCCATTGAATTTTATACAACTCAGATTATTTCTATAGTTTAAGTAGTAATTTTTTATTAAACTAAAAGTTATGTGTAATATTTATAGGACGTTACCTGGATGTGATGGCTTTGCCCCATTTTGTTTGGGGTACATCGACCCTGCAAGCATATTACATTATTAGTAGTCTGACTGCTTTTAACAGTACTGGACAAGCCTTTAGAAAAAGGACAATAAATAAACAATAACAAGATTTACCAGGACTTGGCAGCTTGATCCACTGTCCATTAGGTCTTCCTCCAGGACCACAATCTAAAATTTTATAAGACCCATTAAAACATATTCTAATAATCCGCAACATAAATGAATTGGCCAACATTTTAGTAGAAGTAAACTTTATTGTGCTTACTTACCTTCAGTTACTGCATTTAATGTCATGATTTATTGCAATGTAATGTTATGTTGTTGAGTTTAAAGTTATGTATTACCAGGTTTGGTTGGTTTAGCCTGCTGCTGTCCATTAGTTTGTCCCAGACCAGTGAGTTCTGTGTATCCAACAAAAATGTAACAAATTATAAGTAAGCAAACTGAAATTGACAGCTAAGATTAGTCAAATAAATAAACATTAAAAATAAGAATTAGTTAATTAAATTAGATCTCTAAACAAAACCATTCAAAAATCACTCCCAAAGCACTCCCAGTCATTTACCTTAGGACTTATTTTTAGTAAAATGATTTATTTCGCTAAATTATAATAATCGGCTTAGATCCAAAGTTAGTCATACTATTCATTAACTTATACACATTCACCAGTTTGTTTTTCAGATAAGCATGTAACATTCAAACATGATGTCCATGTAAAAAAAACATAGATATGTACCAGTATTTGTTGCTGATGGATCCTTCAGCTGATTCAAAGGCTGCTTTTGTTGAAAGGCGGGTGGAATTTGATGCATCTCTGGCATTGGTTCTGAAGCTTGTGGACCTACCAGAGATGTTGTTGAATAAATACCAGCTTGTGGAGTAATTGGTTGGGGTACCACAGGTCTCATGCTTTGTTCCTGTGTAATGACTTCTTGTGGTCCCATCGCAACAGTTTCTGGAACTTGAGGAAACGGTTTTGGAGCTTTCCCTTTATGAATGGAAGCTGACCCTGCTGCAGAAAGTGCTTCTTGTTCTTGGGAAACTATTGGTGCAACTGGTTTCAAACCTTTGCTTTGTGTTGCTGGTTTGTAAGCTTTACCTGGTTTATAAGAGGACGGACCCTGCACAAACTGATTTGAACGCATTCCTTGTGGTACACCAGGATGAGGTGCCAAAGGTTTGGGGGCTTTGCCCTGTGGAAGAAATGCTCTTGGTCCTTTTGTTTGTTGCAGAACTGATGCAATGTCTTTAGTTGGATTTAGTGCTGAAGGTAATCTTGTGTTTGACTTATGATCCGCTAGTGGTAAAAAGCCCTTTGTGTTAGATGATGCTGGGAGATGCCCTTCTGCATGAGGGCTCAAAGTTTCCCCTTTAGTTCCCTTTCCACCGAAAGTGCCTCCATTTCCATTTTTTATAGGGGCATATCCTAGAAACCAAATAAATTTGAAGGAACAAACCATAATACATGCGTTTTTTCTTTAAAATGTCAGTTGAATAAAATCTTATTTTACCTGATTTAACACCTTTGGTCATGCCAGCAGGAAGAGCATATCCTAGAGATCACAGGGGTGATATTTAAATTTTAGTGATGGTTTTATCAGTCATCATTTTTCTATTATTTTTCTTAATGTTGCACAGTTCTAATGAACTAAACAACTTCCATTATATAACTGTTCTGTGTAATGGCTATGCTGTCAAACAAAGTAATAAGTACAGTGTTAAAGTATTATGATGCGTTTACACCAGCCGCGGTATATGCGGTAAGTGCGGAAGGCACACCTTGAATGCCGCGTTCCGCGCGAATTGAGCATTGCCGCGGGAAACGCGCAAGTTGAAAAATCAGAACTTCGGCGGATTTTCGTGTCGCGTCAACCAATCAGGACCATGCCATAGTAGTGACGTGATTACAAGAAGCGAGCGGAGTGGCGGAGTCTCAGCGGAGTCGCAGAAGCCCCAGTCATGACGCGAATATCCACGTGAATGAAGCGAGTGAACTCAAATGTTCAAGCGTCCAACTATTTGCGAATAGCGCATTTTTGCCACCTCTACTGCGACTGGTGTAAACGCAGCATTAGTTTTATTGCGACATCTAGATCCTTTTTTGTTACCTTACCATGTGGTTAGACAGTTTACAGACAGTTTAGGAAGACCCAGTAAGGCATTAGTTGGATTATTATTATTAAAAATTATCGCTAGAAGCCGTTAGGATGTCACTGACAAATACGTTGTAAATTAGTTTTGACAATACAACAAAATCATTTTTTCAAGGCTATTCCATTCAAAAACAAAATGAATAACACTTTATTTATCTGAAAAGTTTTGCGGCAAAACTCTCTAAATGCAGCTTTCAAGAATTAATTATCAGGCTCTTATGTATAGGTTCAGTTATTTCACTTAAACTCTTTCCCCGCCATTGTCGAGTTATCTTGTCAATTCAGAGAAAATGCTTCCCTGCCAGTGACGAGTTTTTACGGCAATATTTCTGCTATTATCCACTAGGTGGTGATCTTACCAGTCCCTCCAGAAAAACATGATTATGCACAATCAGCCAAAGTCCACATATTTATGCAGGGGCCGCATTTTTTAAATTGCAGATTTCTGCTCGCAAAATATGCGGGGCTTGCATGATTTCACAATCCCCGCATTTTCGTAGCAAAAACTCATATATATCTTAACATAAAGTTGAAAAATGTTGCATTTACTTTACACATGCACAGCCATGTCCCCGGATGTCATGGGAATGTTAGGAAGTGACGTAATTACGCTACGTGAACATCAATGAAAAGCTGCAAAATCTGCAAACAGTTTTTGCAAATTCACCTAGTTTTTGCAAGTTCCCGCAATTTTGGCAAGTTCTCGCAATTTCATTGCATAAAATTGCATAAATATATTGCATATTCCATCGCATTTTTTAAGAAAACATGCCGCAAGATCAAGGATTTTTGCTGTAAGCAACTCAAAAGGACTGAAAAATCTGGTGACCTGTGTTTAACGGATTCTGTCAACAAACCGGTATTTCTATATGGCCTGAGGCTGGGACTAAGCCGATCTGAAGCAAAGGTATTTTATGAACAAATAGTATAATGAATGCTAAGAGCATTTGGTCAATATTATTATTATTTTCTTTATTATTTATATTTGTGATGGAGGCTTGATCAATACATCTACAGCATTTATTAAATTTTAATCTGTGTTAATTTTAGCATTTACTAATACATTTGAAAAAATCAAATGTTGTAACTGTTAATATTAGTTAATGCACATGAACTAACATGTACTGGAATTAACAAACAATAAAAAAGATTAATAAGTGCTGAAAACGATTTTGCTTATTGTTAGTTCCTGTTAGCTAATTAATTTACTAATGTTAAGAAATGCAACCTTATTTTAAATTGTTACTAGTGTTGTAGTACTCGAGGTCGGTCTTGGTCTCGAGACCACTTTTTGAAGGTCTTATTAACTAAATATACGTTATTAACTATTAAATATAGGTTATTAACTAAAGTGTTGAACTAATGAAGAATTTAACTGATATGCAGTGACAGCTGTCATGTGCATACATTGGCTGAGTAAAGGCTTCTGTGTATTTGGGGGAATAACAACTTATATTGTCAATAGGTTGGAGGATAGGTTGCTTTGAGCCTGTGTCATCCAGGATGGTTTATCCAAATAGAACTATTATTTTTAAAATAGTAATAATTAATTGAAATTTACCGTTGGGCTTGACTCCTTGTCCATTGGTGGTTCCTGCCTTAGCACCATATCCTATGAATCAGACCCCCCAAAACATGATATTTAGATGGTGTCCAAATATCTGATTGAGGGTATCAAATTGATCATGCAGAACTACAAAAAGTTCACCTGATTTAGGTCCCTTAATCCCAAAATTTGGATAACCCATATATCCTAGAGAAGAGCCTAATTGGAGAAAAATGTTTTAACCCAATTATATTGAGTCTGTTGTGTAAATATACTCAAAATAATTATACTATTGATACAAGTTAATGAAAAGACTTTGTAACATCAAATAGTTTACCAGCATTAGGTCCCTTAACTGCTCCTCCAAATCCTGTTAACATTATCAGCCATAAATCAGTTTAGAAGTTTAGTTCAATTTAAAATACAGATGTTGATGAAAAACTAATCTAAGGCAGGTGTACCTGGCTTAGGTCCTTTGGCCGCCCCTCCATTAGGATATCCAGAAGGAACACCATATCCTGTAGGCAATTAATTAATCCGTTTTGTCTTCTAATACACACATTTGTAGGATATTTGATATTTCTTACATCAAGTAAATTTCGTCAATATTTGACGACACTTGACCATTCGTCAATATGTGACGCGGAGGGTATACCTTTCGCGTCATTTTTTGACGAACTGGGGACTTCAATACTATTACGTCCGTTGCATTCTCTTCTCCTATTTTCTTACCAATTTCGCGTCGGTTTAGGGTTAGATTTACATAATGACATCCCTACCCAAACCTAACTCTAACCCCAACGCCAGGTGACAACTGTTTCTAACCCCAACGCCAGGTGACAACTGTTTAATTTCGCGTACACTGTTTAATTTTGCGTAATCTAACCCTAAACCGACGCGAAAATGGTAAGAAAATAAGAGAAGAGAATGCAACGGACGTAATAGTATTGAAGTCCCCAGTTCGTCAAAAAATGACGCGAAAGGTATACCCTCCGCGTCACATATTGACGAATGGTCAAGTGTCGTCAAATATTGACGACATGGGGTGAGACTGTGTTACTTCAGTTTAGTTCCTTGTCCAAAATTATTTTATTAATAAAATTAAATGAAAATACTTTATGACATCAAATCGTTTACCAGCATTAGGTCCCTTAACTGCTCCTGCAAATCCTGTTAACATAACCAGCCATGTATCAGTTTAGAAGTTTACTTTAATTTAAAATACAGATGTTGATGAAAAACTAATTTAAGGCAGGTGTACCTGGCTTAGGTCCTTTGGCCGCCCCTCCATTGGGATATCCAGAAGGAACACCATATCCTGTAGGCAATTAATTATTGAATTTAATCTGTTGTGTCTTCTAAGACACACTTTTGTAAGATATTTCTTAAATCAAGTAAATTTTAAGGTTACCATTAGGTTTAGTTCCTTGTCCATTAGGAGCACCAGGCCCCTTACCATATCCTGACACACAAAAGTAAGAAGTAACAATTAAGCATCTAGTATAATTTCAACATCATTGAATGTGCCAAAAATTAATTTACTACAAATGCAGTGGCCACACCCAGGGCAACGGCTTGACAAGCCGGCTGAACCAGGTTGAGGGTAGCCACTGGGTCACTGACCCTTAGCAATTCAAGGCCTTGCTCATCCAGCTTGCTGTACTGCTCCTGGCAGACTTAGTAGAAAAAAGCTGGTCAGGAAGGCAGAGCCACAATGCAGCATGGAGGGCTAAGCGCATAATAGAGCATTAAAGAAAGCATGGTTGTCCCAATGCAGCTGATGAAGTCAAACCCAGGGCAGGGAAGAAGTTTGGCAGCATCCTGTGTAACTGAGCAGCCCCATCCATGATAGCATTGCTCTCCCTTAAAAAGAGAGAGGTCTAGAAACGGTGGCCCAAACATTGCCTGCCTCATATATATCTGACCAACAAACCGCAGTTGGCAGATCATTCATTAAGCAGTCGAAATAGAAATAAAAGCAAAATTCAGATAAAGAAGCTCCTACTGGTAGAATGAAATGCCAGAAAGTCCTGGACAAAAAAAGACACAGGCTGGTAAGACCTGAAAGGAGAACTGCATTGGTTGCACAAAAGCTTGCATGCATCCAACATGAATCTCGGATGAAGGATCTCTCATAGAGCTTGCCAGTGAATTTATGTTCTTTTGGAAAGGAAAAGCCCAGAAAAAAGATAGGATCCAGTTGAAATGGCCATTAATACCAACCCCCTGTGGTAATCAATGACAGGCTCATGAAGATCCACTTACCCCTCAGTGACAAGCAGTATGCGAATTTCACACAAACCAGTGCAGAGGAGACAATTGAGCACTTTTAAGCTGACCTAAGCTCCATGTTGCGCTTTATACCAGTCAGTGCCAAGTTGATCCTGTTAGGAGACTTTAATGCTTGTGTAGGCCAAGATTATACTGGGTGGGAAAGAGTGCTCGGGAAGCATGGAGTGAGAAAGACAATAAGCAATGGCGTACTGCTTCTCAATAAATGTGCAGAGTTTGAGCATACCATCACAAACAATATATTAGGATGGTGCAACAGTACATGACAACTTGGATGCACCCTAGATCCAAGCAGTGGCATATGATAGACTCTGTCTTTGTCACTATAGGCCATGAGAGGAGCAGGATGCTAAACATATCACAGCCAATAAGGTTGACACTTATGCTGTACATCGTTCTTCACCACTGAAGGTGTGCTAAGGTCATAAACTTGGCATACAGCGTAGCCACTCCAGGCATTCTACAAGGTTCTGACCAGCATTTGGGAAGAGGAAGTTATGCCCCGCAGTTTCGTGATACCACAATAGTTGCCCTGTATAAGAACAAAGGTGCAAAAGCTGAATGTAGCAACTAAAGAGGTATGTCTTTGCTTTTCCCTGCAGGCAAGTTTCCTAATGCTTGATGCTTTAAAACTATGGTCTTCATCCATCTCACTAAACCATTCGACACTGTCAACAGAGACGCCCTTGTCTAAAAATCAGAAAACTCGGCAGCCTTGTCTGGCAAAAGTTCACCACTGATTTAGTTGTTCCACATCAACATGATAGGAGAAGTCCTGTTAGGTGGAGAGACATCTGTTCAATTTAATATCTCCAATAGCGTGAGGCAGGGCTCTGTCCATTGACCAGGACAGATCTCTGGACCAGGAAATCAATATCAGAGTTCAAAAGACCATCCAAGCTCTTGAGAGGCTGCTCTCCAAAGTTCTACAACATAGCGGCATCTGGCACTCTACCAAGCTTAAAGTGTACAGAACAGTGGTCCTCTCGTTGCTTCTGTACGGCTGTGAAACATAGACGCTATACCAAAGACATATCAAACAGCTGGAGTAGTTCCATCAGCAGTCTCCCTGATCATTTATGAAGATCCGTTAGCAGGACAAAGTTACCAACCAAGAAGCATTGAAGCCATGATTCTGAAAAAGCAGTTCAGATGGTCTGGCCATGTTTTCTGCATGGACCTGCAGAGGATGTCAAAGCAGGTACTCTTTGGAAAGCTGGCCACAGGGTCCAGACACCGGGGCCGCCCAAAGAAAGAATTTTCATATGAAGAAAGTTACATCTGAAATGGGCTGGCTTAAATCAAAAGGAGTTGAAGCTCACTGCCCTGGATAAGGCTGGCTGGTGCACCCAAATAAAAAATGCAGCCAATACATTCGAAGAAGTCATCAACATCTTGCAGCTGCAAGAAAACGGCTGCTGCCTTTGCCCAAAAAACTGGCAAACTTTGTCACTTTTGCAATCGCCTTTGTGCTTCTGCCCTTGGGCTTCGAAGCCACATGATAATCATTTGACCCATTCCAAAAACCAACTGCTATGTACCTAACCATAGTTTGTAAACAATTTAGCATTTGTTTTTAAGAGTGTACTCGGTGCCACCCCAGGGAACACAATTATCAAATCATTCCTAATTTAACGGTGTTAAAATGTACATGCAGAAATAAACAAAATGGTTGTTTATTATGTTCATTCATTAAAGATCAGTGTAATTTAATAAACTTGAATTTAAAGATCAATAATGTTGTCTTTTATACTAGGTAAACAAATAGTACTGTTACGGTCAAAATATTTAAACTTGCGTATCATATTGTGTTTTTTGAAAGTATTGATTTGTTAGATATTACTGTACATGAAAATGTTCTCTCCTTACAGTTGTAGCCATGCTAAAATTGCGTGATCAGCTGAATACTACTCTGTAAACAAAAGTATTTTTACATTGACATCAATAACAAAAAACATTTCTGTGATGCTGCCTCCAGTCCACTAGGTGTCAGTGTAAAGTCCAACAGCACTGTCATAATGACAGAGGAAACACAAAAACTATGGTCCTGTCCCAAATGGCGCACTTCATGTGGACTTTCTGTCTCGTGGCCTTAAATTGCGCATGCTCGCTTAGTCTACGAGTCCGTAAGGTGTCCCATCTGTCATTTTTACACTCCGAAGTGTGCTAATTAGCGCCTCCTTGGCACCCTTAATGTGGTCTTTGGCGAAGCCCGCACTGCAGCAAGTTTCGCGCAATTTACCAATCCAGAAGTCCTTGCGAAAGAGCAATCAGAGCAATCAGACCAATCAGACGACGGAAGGGAGGAGTTCACACTGATGGGCAACTTCTCTTCCTCTTCCTATGCAGATATTAAATTAACTTAATATAGTAAAATTAATCTCACCACCAAACGCTGGAGCTCTGTGGTTATATCCATAACCATTTCCATAACCTGTAAGCATACAGTCACACATATAGTTCAGCACATATTTTTTGTCCAAAAAACATCACACTGTATTAAAAGAATTCATTAAATAAGGGATAATGTATAGACAACAGGTTGTTATCGCAGAAATAAGCCCCAAAAGTGTGATCAGAAGGGTCTTATATAACACTGAAGGGGCTTATTTTGCGATAACAACTGACTGCCTGTTATCTCGCTTATTACACGCCTATTTATCTCATAAGTAAGGTGAGGAACATGAAATATTAATTTGAAGTATTTTATTTGCTCAGTTTTTTTCCTTTATGTGTATTTTGTTTGCCTTTTTAATAAAACTCACTAATCAAACTGTGCTTGAGTTTCCGCCTATCCCTTGTGCCTGAATGTTGCATATAATTTGTAATCATTTTTTTATATACACTATTATGCCTTCTATATATACATGAGATTAATACTACATTTTCAAAAATCTATCTGAGTATGCTTTATAAATACTGTAAATGTGTGATATGTAGAAGACTATTGGATAACTACTTCATCATTATATAATAATATCTACCTCCTCTTTGATTGGCTGGTTGCTGATTCATTATTCCCATGCCCATTCCAATTCCACCTAAAGCAATGATAAAACATAAAATGGTTATAAGGTGAAGAACAGGATTTTATGAATCCAGAGTGGGCAATATGTAGGCCGTACCATATGGAGGGTGGCCTCCATATCCAGGTTGAGTTTGTTTGCTCTTGTAACCACCTGCACATTAACAGACATCAGTATTATGGTAAAATACTACAACTTAACATATCTTTTTAAACTTTAACACAGAAATGTTTGATAAATGGCATACCATTGGGTTTGGCTGCTTGTCCATTTGCAATAGCAGACACAGCTCCATAGTCTGGAGATTAATGAAAAAATGTGTTTAATTAAGTGATAAAATATAAATATCACCATTGCAGATATAATATTTATGTACGTACTCATAGGTTTTCCTCCATATCCTTTCTGGACAACAGGGGCTGCAAATATAAAGAGAATACAATGAAATAAAAACTCCAACTGTACACACATACTATACTTTACTTCAAATTATGTTTCCTCACCATTGGGTTTTGCTCCATATCCATTTTGTTTAGCTGCTGCTAAAGCTCCGAAACCTATGAGACCCACATGCCAATGTCAGAGGTTAAAACTGCAAAAATACTCAAACACCATTAAAGGGAATCATCTTTACCTTTGAACTGAGCTCCATTTCCATTGGCTGCTGGAAGAGAGACACTTTGACTCACAAAGGATTCAAAAACGTTTTATTATCATTTATTTAAAAAAAGTTATTGAACATTGACCTAAAACTCATAGTTCCTAGTCTTGCAATCTGACTGCCAATCAGCGTACACACTGTGACTCAAACATTGTTTTGTTTTTTCAGGTATGCATTCTTCTTCATACATTTAAATAGCCTTGTTACTGTGCTGCAGTATGGCACATCACTTTATCAGAACTAGTAACAATCACCCACCTGTATACCTCCACCCCCAGCTCCACCTGTCTAGACCTGTTTAAAGGATATTGTGCTAAACATTGCAGCCGGATCCTCCTGCATGCTTACTGCAACATGTGTGTATTAACAGTAGCAGTAGTGGTTCTTACTTGCTCTTCAACAGTGCTGTATAAACAGAACTAGTTTCACTAAGACAAAAAACACTGATATAAAAAATACACACAAAAAACACCAAGGTAACTAACGCACCCAACACAAGGCAGCTGTTTAAAACCTTTAGGTCTCTCCTCTGTCCCCCTCTACCCACCTCCTCTTTGTCAGCTGATGACTTTTTAAATTTTTTCAATAACAAAACTTCATCTATCAGTAATCAATTCTCTTCACCACATACCTCAGAATACACTAAACTTACATCTGACTCTCATTTCTCCTCTTTCTCTCCATTGACTGACACCAAAGTTATTAAGCTGCTTTTTACACACCCCACAACATCCCCCCTTGACCCTACCATTTATTACAGCCCATTTTAGACACGCTCCCACCAGCACTTGCACATAAGATTGGGTATCGTAAGAAATTTTCTGATTCCCGGTTCCGATTCCATATAATAAAGGAAATATGTTAAAAAGTATACAATACTTAAACAATTCTATTTGTGTTTATTAACCACTGTCAAAATATTTTAAATGTAAAGTGAATTTATATTTTCCGTCACTACATAATTTATTCCTGTTGAAGTAGTCCTCGTAAGTCCTCCTACCTTGTGAAGTGAATATGTTAGCAGCAGTAGTTCTCAGACGTATGATTTGAGTTTATATGCTGATGTTTTGTCATATTACTTACAGCAGCCTTTGCAGGATATAATTTTTGTATGTGCATGCTCGCGCATTGATGCATATAGTCTTGTATATAAAGCATACATTTTAAAAATATTAAAATGTAATGAGGATCAGATATACAATATATTTCTTAACAAACGTGCGTGTTCATAGGTGCCAATTTCTTTTCCACGGGTGGGTGCTCTTCACAACGTCAAGCAATGCTTAGGTTACTTAGCAACAACAGACGCTCTAGAGCCCCCAAACGCTTTGAAGAGGAGGAAGGCGGCACGGTCACATTTTTCATGTGGTTTTAGGCATGAAATGTGAAGCAAATGTTAAGAAATTGAGCATGAGCTTGGCCATTTCAGTGGGTGCAAGAGTCGACTACCTATGTGGGTGTTTATTGTAAAACTTTCATCCGTGAAACAACAAACGGTTCCAAATCTTTTTGGGGTTATAATATCTCCAGCGGCGCTAAAAATGGGTTCTGATGCTGTACTGGTAGTGCATATTGATACTTTTCACAACCTTGACCAAGAGAGAATATCTTAACTCATTGTTCTGCCCCCAAGCCAGTGGGTCATCACTGATATCAGTTTATAGCGCACCAATATGTCCCTCCTCATGGCACATTTCCAGCCACTTTCAAGCAGGCCCTGGTCACACCACTGCTTTAAAAAGCCACACTGAACCCCTCTCTCACTAACAGTTACAGACTTGTCTCACTTCTTCCATTCATTCCAAAAACACTTGAGAGGGCTGTTTTAACCAGGTATCTATCTCAGATCGACCTACTTGATGACAATTAGTCAGGGTTCAAATGCAACCACTCCACCGAAACAGCACTGTTAGCGTTAGGAAGTATAGTGGCTAGCTGAGGCAGAATCCAAATTCTCAGTTCTGATTTTACTAGACCTATCTGTAAAATAGTCAATCATCACAGTCAATCATCAGATCCTACTTGCCACCCTATCATCGCTATGGATGACAGGTACTCCCCCCAATGGTTATTTCTCCAAGAGGTCTTTCGGGGTGTCGTGGAGGGGTGCACATTTCACAGCTCACCGGATGACGACTGGGTGTCCCTCAGGGATCAGTGTTTGGTCTACTCTTTTCTCCATCTCCACAACATCCTTAGGACCTGTCATACAGGCACACGGCTTCTTCTACCACTGCTATGCTGATGACACCCAGATCTTCTTCTCATTTCACCCTGATTATTCGCACCATAGCAGCATGTATTATAGCTTAGAAGACATATTGGATGGATGAGGAAACACTACCTTCAGCTGAACCTCGCTAAGACAGAGCTGCTTGTTTTTCTGGCACAACCCACGCTATAGCATTGTGTTGGACTTGATGAGACTATTTCCAGTGCACTTATGTATTGCTGTTCTTATGTTGCCATAATTGCTTCTATTGTTTACCTCACTTGTAAGTCGCTTTGGACAAAAGCGTCTGCTAAATGACTAAATGTAAATGTAAATAGCATGACCTATCCATTCAACATGGCAACACAACCATTTCTTCTTCCAAAACTGCATGAAACCTCGCCGTAGTCTTTGATAACGAACTGTCCTTCTCTTATAACATTGCAAAGACAACCTTGTTTTGCGTTGTACAATATCAGGCCATATCTTACAGAGCATGCTGCACAACTTCTGATTCTGGTCCTTGTAATTTTCAGGCTGGACTACTACAATGCTCTTCTTGCTGGCCTTCCTATACGGTCCATTAAACCACTCAAGTTGTTCATCTCTCTTCACTGGCTACTAATTGAAGCTCGTATCAGGTACAAGTCGCTACTACTCACCTACGGAACTTTTACTGGGACTGCAACTTCACCTTCATACATTCCTACAACCCATCTAGAACCTTACGCTTAGCAAATGAGCAGTGCCTTGTGTTACCTTCACAAAGGGGCACTAAATCACATTCCCGCTCATTTTCTTTCACTTATCCCTGCTGGTGAATGATTTTCCTATTGCAATCCAGTTACATCTCTTGCAACATTCAAAAAACAATTAAATACCCATCTCTTCAAAAAATACTAGATATTGACAGCATTTCTATCTCTTATCTCTCTTTTTTTGTTAAAAAAACCAAAAACTTATTTTTCGCTCAACAGGTATTGTTTTGGAATAGTGAAAACTTGGTATGTTGGTATAAGCACCTATTGTATTATTGCCTTCCTATGACACATCACTTTTATTGTACGCTTTGGATAAAAGTGTCTGCTCAATGCCTAAATGTAAATTTAAATGATAATTAAACCAATTTTGAGGTATAAATTTGTTACGTCTTATGCCAGTGATTTTTGTAAACCATAAATATTTAATGGCAAAGAAAATAAATGTTACAAACAACATCTGTCTTTACTAGAAGAAATACTCACTAACTGCTCCCTAACATATCTAAACATATATAAGTGTCACGGTTTTGTCTCAAGATGCACACAGTATTGTTCCTTGTAAGGTTTGTTTGTAAAAACTACTTAAATGTCCTAATATAACCAAAGCCTAGTGCTGGATTAATCTAAACCCTGTCTGGGAAAACGCCCCATAAAGTCTTACTCATGTACATATTCATAGGTTTTCCTCCATATTTTGAGAAACAGGGACTGCAACAATACATTGCAATGTTAAATTAAATGAAAATAAAAAACATGTCTTGCTCTATACACACACTGTCTATTTCAAATTATGTTTGTTTACCATTAGGTCCATATCCATTTTGTTTGGCTGTGGCTGAAGCTCCAAAACCTATTAGACGAACATACAATATCAGACATAAAAAACTGCAAAAATACTCTGTTTTACCATTACAGGGAATTATCTTTACCTTTGAATTGAGCACTATTTCCATTGGCTGTTGGAAGAGATGCACTTTGACCTGCAGAGGATTCAAGAAAGATAGACAGTATTTAATGAGTATGCAGTAGAGTAATGCAAATTACAGTTAGGAAAGTAATGAGCTCAGTTGCAAAATCTGCTAAACACCACCTCCATCAAAAATGAGATAATGTTATTAACTGAATGCTCTCGGCACATATTATATAGTCATAAAATAAGTTTGCTTCAAAACGGCCTAATCCGAGCCTCAGGACATTCAGAAATACAGCTTTGTTGGAAGAATTCATTAAGAGTCTGATTAAAAAATGCTCATTTACAAGAAAGCATGTCAGACGCACAGAGGGTTTTGCATGAGCTCTTCATTTGCTAGTTGATAGTAGTCATTGAACTCACCATTATTTCCAGGAGCTACAGCAGGGGTGGCTCCATATCCTGAAACATTTAAGAAAACACATACAATATTGTGTACATTGTATTTTAATAACTATTTAAAATATTAAAAAAAAACATTTAATAAATATTTACTAAATATTGTTTTATAAACATTTTAAAAAGCAAATAATATTACTTGAAATTTTGTGTGAATTTTATGTCACTAATTGAGTAATTTTTGGTATACATTTTTTACGTCCTATACCTGGGATTTTAAAACACAGGTAAATATTTAATTAAGGGGGAATAAATAAATAAATGATACAGGCAAAATCAGTGTTCACTTTTGGAAATACTCTGCTTACCATCCTTTCATTGATTAATTTAATACATGACATACCATTGGGTTTGGTTCCATGTCCATTTGCTGACACAGCACCATAGTCTGGTGATTCATGAAAATATGTGGTTAGTAAAACATGTCACTATTACACTTATAACTTATAATAAGAGTAATATAAAATGTACTTACTCATAGGCTTTCCTCCATATAAATTTTGGAAAACGGGAACTGCAACAATTGCAATGTTAAATTAAATAAAAACTGTAATGCACACATACTGTCTGTACTGAAAATTATGTTTGTTCACCATTGGATTTTCCTCCATATCCATTTTGTTTGGCAGTGGCTGAAGCTCCAAAACCTATAAGACAAACATACAATATCAGATGTAAAAACTGCACAAAAAATACTCTCTTACCATTACAGGGAAGAATCTTTACCTTTAAATTGACCTTCATTTCCATTGGCTGCTGGAAGAAAGGCACTTTGACCTGCAGAGGTTTTGAGAACGATGAACATTTTAAATGAACATGCAAAGTGAAGTATTAAAGCCACTAAAGTCAGAAAAGGATTGCAGGTTGATATTAGTCAGTAGACTCACCATTACTTCCTGGTGCTACAGCAGCATAAAACAAATAGTGTTTGAATTTTATGTCATAAAAAATATTAGCCAGATTTTTAAAACCCAAGTAAATATTTAACTAAATGAATAAATAAATTTATACATTTCATTTTCGACTTTGCTATTTGGGTCAAAACCATAACCTAAAAGTAATAGTTTAAGAAAATCTTACTGTTAAAAAAATCTCTATTTATTATGAAGTATAGTTTGAAGTGCAGTTTGTCTATACTTCCATCATGAACTATTTGATTTGCTTTCACAATGTGAATGACTTTACTTGCTGCAATCTAAATATCTTAAGTACATGGCAAAAAATAATGGCATCATAATGAAGGGAATGGAAAAAAGCACCAATAGACACTGACTGACTGTGTACAAGTAATACAATTCCATTCTCACAACGGGATGTTACATTCAGAAAGGTACTGTCAGGAAAACCTCTTTCACTTTGATTTGGTGTTAAAGAACCTTTTGGCAGTGGAAAGATGTTTTACAAAATGCTGTTAGGATTTTCAGGAAATGTTTGGTGTAGTGGACATGGAGATCAAATATAGCTTATTTGTTGTATTACTAATTGGGTTGGATCATTACCGATTTGATTTTTATCAATATGTTCAATGTCAAAAATGTTACATAAAAAAATCCATTTAAGGTCACACATACAGATAAAGATATAGGCTAATCGCTATGTTTGAGAAATTCTAATAGCAAATAAGATAATACTTTAATCCCCAGCTGGAGACATTTGGGTATAAGATAATGAGATATTATTATAAAACAGTAACATTTACTAAGTTAATTTACTTACTAATGGATGTTGTTGACAGAAAGTGAACTTGGATTAGTTGATAATTTCATGTAATACTGTAAATGCCCCACTTTACATATCTCTCTACTTCCCAATCCTAGTCTGATAATAAAAAGCAAAGAACTCAAAAAACAATAAACAACAAAAATAAATAAGTACATAAATAATGTATTTTTGCAAATTATAATGTCTACTTCTTCCTTAAAGTCAAAATAAAGTTTTGCTTTATATGCATCACAAGCATTATTCAAACATACCGGCTGCTCTTCGGCAAAGTTTCTGCTTAAAACAGTGAGATGCATTGATTATTTAATCTGTCTTCCTTATTAAGGTCAAAGAGCATTCAACCAACACTACATATGAATAACAACATAGGTCCGACATAACAGGTGTAAAAATCTTTTGGGAATCCTTACCTGTGCCGCCCTGAAGTGTCACTCTTGTCATCCAGAGAAAAAACATCATCCTTAAAAGTGTCCATCTCAACATTGTGTAAAATGCTAAAGAAAAGAACCAAGGGAATGAGGAGAGAGGAAAATGGCCCAAAACTGAAAGAAGATGGCTTCATAGACACATGACACAACCTTTATAAACCCTCTGTGCTCAGCGGGACCTCCTCTTAGAGGCCATCTGAAAAACAGACCAGCTTTCGTATCCCCCCTCTGTGGGCCCACAAAACTTGATGTATACCTCACGTACATGTGCCAAATATAAACTATAGGATAGATTTCAACTCATATCAACTTTACAGGCAAAATGTGTCAATAATGATCAATCATAACTAACCATTGCCAAAGAAATCACTTTCCTATCTCATACTTTTCTTTCCCTTGTCAAATATTCACACTTTTTAATGTATTGGTTCTCATAAAACCTAATTAGTAAACTGATCAAATGTTGCAAATTATGGAAACAAAAGCAGGTGCAAATATTTTCACCAGAAGTAAATGTTATCTCTGAGCAGTTGTCTAAAGTGGAGTTCATGGTTTGTTCACATTAAATGAATTATGATGCTTAGCTAGTCACTTGCTATACTGTATATCTGTCACAGATTTTGAAGGGAAAATTTAAATTCTAGACATTGCGAGTATAAAATCAACAGTCAGACACTATGTAAACTTTGAGTCTTGTCACTCAAACGCTAATACACTTGAAACAATGTACAAACACACAGTGACGTTCACAAACTTCTTAAGTCAAGAGGGCAGAATGGGTCCTGGTATATTTTCAGCCTGGCAGGCCAACATTTTTGATGACATATACAAAATAAATTGTTAGAAAAAAATTGTCAAAATATATCTCTGCATCACTGGGACAGTAGCCTTTTAAAAGATCATAATCACCATAAGGTAGGTACAGCTACTGTATGTATACATTTGGTAACAATGTGTACCTAAGGTCTCATAAGAACATATAGTATATTGTAGCCCTTAATATTTACGCTGTAAAAAGTGAAAGTTTTAATCAGTAACACAAAAATTCTTTTCAACTTAAATTCTTACTTTAAGTGAAAAATGTAAGTTAAATTTTTTTTATGTTTTAGGTTTTACCAATTGAAGATTTTTTTACGTTTTTTTTTCACATTAAAGGTCCATATTTTGGCAATGTGTTAGTCAAGCACACAAGTTTGCATATTTGTGTATATGTGAGAAAGTTTCCAGGATATGAGACAAAATTGTCTGTGAGGCTGATATAAAAAAAATTACATTTAGTTTGGCACCATTGTTAGTGTCTCCATGTTAGTTGAACAAGCAATAGAAAAAATAAATTAAACTAATTAGAAAATGAATAACATAACAATTAACACAGTTTTTGCTATATTTCTATAGCCTCTTTGGTAATTGCCTAAACACATTTTAAACTGTTGTCTTGCATTACATGGAAAACCCTAATTCAGTAGTAGAAATGCATTCAGCACAATAGCTATGGAAATGATTTCCTCTCAGTTTCTTTGTAAAAAGTGATTTTTAAATCCATTTTAGAAAATGTTGAAGCCTGTTTTGCACACTTAGCAGAAACATACAAGCATTTGATTAAGAGTTCTTTTTAAATGTTTCGCTCAAAAAACAAAACAAAAAAAATTCTTACCTCAATGCAAAATGTGCATTATAGTCTTTGGGAATGTCTTTTAAATACACTTCAACTCATGACAAAGTGAAACAATGTGAGAACGGTAAAACGGCAAAAGAATCCCAAAGTGTCTCACTTCATGCCAACATTCCACACACTGCACCTAAATCCTCATATCAAGGGGTCAAGAGGAGTTGGAAAGCTGACCTTTAACCTCTCATTCTCATCTTTTCTGCACTTTCATACACTTAACTGTTAGACAGAATTACATCACCCTGACCCACCCAACCCACAGACAAAGAAGGTCTTTATAGTCTTTAGTTAAAATGAGGATGTGATGGAAACCGTAAGACATCCCCTTCATGGGTCCAGTCTGTCTAAGTAGCAACATGGACACACAACCTGTTTTAATAATGCCTTGTTTATGTGTAGTAACGATGCATAAGTCGCATTGGCTTTTCTGAGTCACAAATGTACCTTTAAGAACAAATGGTGCAGCCAAATTCTAGATAAACTATACTTTGTTGAACATATTAGTTACAAAGCCCATGGTGTAAACCTGATAGACCTTAGCTGGTGCAACCCCGTCCTGCTCATTACACTCAAGCACCACAATGGCTTACACTATAGCGTAGTATACCTTTTGTAATCTTACATCATTGGGAGATCTATCCAACCACCAGAGGGAGGCATTACCCAAATTCTAATCATGTCATTTCTTCATCACTTCCTGTTCTGTTAAGTATGTAAACCATAGGTGTGCCACAAATAGCACACTAGTGATGGGCAGATTGAGGCTTCGTGAAGCAATGAAACAGTTGAACCACATGGGCCATATTGTTTCGAGGCTTCGAATCAAACCGACACCTGTCTCACCGGTGACACCTAGTGGTCACTTGCAGGTGTTGATCTGAAACAACCTTGACGAGCCATTAAAAAAAGTGTTGTTTTTTTATTATTGTATTTTTCTAATATGTGAAGCTTGTAACCTATAGGCTCCTCACTGTGCATAATGTTATTTTGGTCATGAAAAATTAATATTAATAAAAGAAATTAAGCCACAATGTCTCACTTTTTTTTAGAGATTTTTATTCAAAAATATGAATTTCTCTGCTGTGGAAGGACTTAGCCTACTTCTTTTTTTACAGATAAAATCCTCTCACAAGGGACACTTGTTGCTGGCATACAAAGATATTTTTTTAGCAAGGACATACAAATGAGGAAAGATTACTGCTCTCTCTTTCCAGTAAGTTAGTGGATCATGAGTTCTGGGCAAATACGCATCATTGATGCATTCCACTGTGGCATCAGCTGTAGCGTTGTATCATCTGGGTTTGATGGATACGAGTATCAAAAAGGTCCCATTAACTGTCCTGTGTTTCTACTGGTGTTGATGGTGATGGTGATGATGATGATGGGTCTGATGTTGACATTTCTGGCTCTGAATAAAAATGAAAACAGCAATTAGTCACAAATCCTAAACTGACAGCATATATGAAGTATATAATACATGATTTAGATTACATAACATAACTATTTATTAACATGATTGGCAGTTGTGATTGGGGCATTAGGTTGTAGGGCATAGGGCTATGGACTTTATAAACCTTGTTCCAAAAGGTTTTAATTATATTTCAATTATAATTATATTTCAAACAATGCATACCTTGCTTAGATGGCCCAGCAGTGTCAATAGCAGGCCAGAGTACAGTGGGATTGCCATCCTCTGCACCCTGCAAAATGGCAGGATGAGTGCTCCTCAAATGGCGCATCATGGATGATGTATTGTTGCAGTAGGCTATAAACCGATCACAATACACACATCTCACTTTATTTGGGGTTTCTAGATGGAAATGCTCCCACACCACAGATGTACGGCATCTCTTCTGGGAAGCCTCCATTTTATCTATCTATCCAAATCTATCTATCTATCTATATGAATCTATCTATGTATCTATAATCTATGTATTTATATATGTATATAATATATCTATATATGTATCTATCTATGTATCTAATCTATGTATTTATATATGAATATAATATATCTATATATGTATCTATAATCTATGTATCTATAATCTATGTATTTATATATGTATCTCTAATCTATCTATATATGTATCTATTAATCTAGCTGTCAATATATATTTATATCTATGTATCTATTAATGTGTCACTATATGTATACTCTGTCTGTCTCTAGCCTATCAGTCAATGTGTTGTGTAAATTAAATGTAAGTCTATTGCCTACAACTAATCAAATCGCACTATGTCACTATATCACCAAAAATCCGCTATCTCAAAGTTAAACTCTCACAAAAACCCACGAGGTCAATATGCGTTTATTTTACTTAGTGAATCCCCTCGAGGCTTCGTTTGGTCATAGTCACGTGACATGGGTGTTTTGAATCACGCTTTGAATAAGTGCTTCGACACATCTGCGCTTCGGGATCTCGCAAAGCTTCGGAACGACTGTTTCGCTTCAGCCATCCCTACTGGTGCGTTCAGCCTTCGGTGGAGTTAATTTTATCTCAAGAGATTGAAAAAATGAATGACAGTGTGAATGAACAAAAATTAAAACTGTCCCGTAAAATTCCAGGATTCCTTACCCGTGAATTTTACGAAATGTCTGTGTGAAAAGGGCTATAATGTACTGTTCACTGCATATTTTACTTGTGTTTTGGATTAAATTGTGTTGTGTTTAGAAGTTAAAAAATATTAAAATGAACTAACCCTGAATTTTTTCTTGCAGTGTATATAATGGGTATTAAAGTTCACCCAAAAATGAAAATTTTGTCATTATTTTCTCATTGTCATGTTCCTCCAAACCTGAATAAGAAGAACTTACATAAGGAGAGAAGTCATGTTTTTATTCCAAATAGCATGCAACTTCAAAATGTATATATATATATATACTATGGTCGATCATAGTATAGGCTACCGGAACGTTTGATGTGATTTTTACAGAAAACTAGATACAAATTTATGAAAATAATGGTTTCATTTATTTTGTTAAAAGTAAAGAATGAAACAATTATGTTTTTGTGAATAATATTAATATTTAATTTGTGAAACTACTCCCATAGTAACAGTTGTTATTATAAACAGTGGTCAAATATTAAAGCATTCTAAATCATGATGAATTACAGTTTGACAGTAAATATAAACAACAATTATATTAAAGTTAGTAGGCTAAATACTGTCGTGGAGTTTTAGCAGCATCAAATAATTATAGAGTGAAAGTCAAGGATCACACAGACACACTGTGAGCAGAATTTTCTTTGTCTGAATTTATTATATTCTGCAGAATAGTCTCTCACCCTCTGTATGCAGAGGTAAAAATGAGAGACCCGCTAACAAGGTTGAACACATATTTATAGCAAGATACTGAAAAATACATAGTCATCCCATCTCCACCCATGAACCAAAGATCGTCATTCTATAATTCCAGCGTCACTTAGAAAATAACCTTCAATGTATCAATGATTAAGATCAGTGAACTCTACCATTTACTGAGTTTTTTCACTTGTTCATCAGTTGTTACTTATCTCATTCACTTGCCCCCCTTTAGCTGATCTACTAGGACTTTGTATAATGTTCTAGTCCTTGAACACTTTACTACTGAACAGATGGAAAGAACAGAAATCTTTCACTAGAACAGAAGAACAGGATTTTGCATATAACAATTTCATAAACTATAATTAAAATAAAAAATCTCCCACTACACAAATATTATAAAAGTATTTTAACTTTGCTTTGATAGCAAATGTCAGTGGTTACAAGGACATTTCCCCGATCAGTTTGAGTCCCTTTGTCATCTACCAGATTTTTAAGATCTGCTGACAGACAGGGCTCTTTCATCTGTTCCTCATTCCCATTTAAAAACTAAGGGTGACAGCCTTTTCAGTCACTGACCCGGTCTGTGCAACCAAATGCACCTTCCAATAGCATTTTTAAATCAAGACTGAAAACATCTTTTCACCTTAGCACTTGTTGTTATTTTTTTTCCTTTTTAGTTTATTTTACATTGTGAAGTGCTTTGGATAGCTTTGCTATGTTGAAATGTGCAATGTAAATAAAATTTACTCAACAAAAACAAAAATGTTTTTGTTTAAGTTTTCTTGTGACCAAATATTGAATACACACAGTTTGCGTTCAAGAGGAATATTTTCTTCGAATAACTGACCAATCATAATGAAAATCCTTTCAAAATTTTTGAAGCTCTTTTCATTCCCATACACAGCAGTACTTCTTCTCTGCAGCTACCACAGTTTTTGGGATTGACCCTATTTAATTTTCAGGTATAATGAATGTTCTAAAAAGCCATTTAGTTTGCACCTTGTATTAATGCAAAATAGATTTTACATATAGACATGATTCTTCTCTTTCTTGTGTTAAAAGATTTTCCTGCAGATAATTTACCCATGCTACTAAATAAAGTGTTATCTTTTGATCCATTTAAAACAATTAAAAACCAAATGCATCTTCTCTGCAGCTTTCTGTAGACATGAGAGCTCTTTAAACAGTCTCATCATCCTGCTGCCTACATTGTATCAACTGGTTATCAAACTTCACTGTGGACTTTGTATTTCCAATTCATCAGGTAAGACTTCCTCGGTGAACATGAACATATACAGGATATTTACATCTGTACAGTAGGACAATGAGATTATTTCATTTATCTATTCACTCACTTTAATATACCTGTAAATGAGTTGTAAGAATATTGTGCAATGTTTTTACAGATATCAGCTGGTGCTTTTGTCACCTGCTGCTCTGTAGTGTGTTGGCGTGGAGCTCTGTATCTACTTCATTGTCCCTGAGACAAAAACAAAACTTTTGTTAAAATCAACCAGATTGCAAAAGAACCCCTAACTATTACTGGCCAACTCAGCCTTAAAATGATGAATGGCTATTGAAGTGTTGCAGATCTGGAGAAATAGTGTTGATATTGTACGCTGTGATCTGCTGATCAGAGTGCCATGAAAATCTGAGATTTCTTTGTCTTTCAAATATGTCATGTTATTCAACTGTTTAAAATAGTTTTAACCTTTTTATATAATTTACATAAAACATTTTATTCAATAATCTTATTTAAAGCTGTTGAGTGTCATTGTTTTCTATGTTAAGACTTCTTTTAACATGCAAAGACAAGTAATAAAGTAATTTCCCTAACACAAGCCTTATATGACAGCATTCACTTTACCAATGGCCTGAATTTGAGGCTGGATTATCTGTCTGACACGTGACACTGCAGCAGCATAGTCGGGGTCCAGGCCCCCATTGCACTGTAAAAAACAACCTATAGAATTTACTCAAAAAAATTGTTGTAACAATTTGCACTCACTTTGTTTGAGTAAATTATATCCTATATATTTGATTAAAAAGTACCTAAATTTAATTACTATGATAAAGTAAAAAAAATTAGGTAAGGTCTACCTATTTTTTTCATAACTAATTACTTATAAAAAAATGAATAACATTAACCCTATTGGTATTAAGGCACAGATCTATTAAATTATTATTAATAATGATAAGCCATTAAGAAACATTACATATTACTTATTCAGAGAGGGTTGAATAAGAAAATAGTCATGCACAAGATTGCATAAATTGCTTGCTTTATTGACCAAATAACATTCTGTAAACATTTAAAACTAATTATTGGACGTATAATAACCCCAATACATTTCAAGTGAAATACAACATATCATAGTTTTACATAAAGCTTCTTGAACATATTATTTCATAAAACAAAATAAACCAAGGCTTCATGAGATGTTAAAAACCATTAAAAGCAAGATTCCTAAATACTGTTCTTCACGTTATCATTAGAAAATTAAAGAAGACAATAATATGAGAGGAAAAACTGATCTCATTTACCTCAGTAGACTAGCATGCTATATCGATACAAACAAACATTTCAACTTCATTTAAAACTTATTAAGTGCAAAAATACAACTTCATATTATGCTATAACTCACAGTACACGTGCATAAAACATTGAACACTAACAAGAAGTACTTACATTCAAGTTTAAGTGATTCAACTTCATATACAAGTCTCATATATAACATATGAACTCCGAAATACTTTTTTGAACAGACATTAAAAAGCGAAAGGCAACGTTAAGTATATATCCGTAAATTAATAATAATAATAAAATGGCTTCATAAATGGATCCCTTCTAAAACAAAACTCAATATATTAACAGATAAATGCAAGAAAACTTTTACAGTAATTATCTAGCATCGACAGCTTTACCGTTGTTTGTTTGTCTGCTCGACGCCCTCCCGTCTGTATCGTACATCAACCGTCCGCTGCTCTCTCTCGTCACGTGGCTTGCTCAAGTTCAACCACTCGTATTGAGCAGCTCCGCTGTTCACGAGATTCAGACATGTAAATAATAATAATGGAAGTTAATATTTTAATCATAAATATGGATATTTATTCGTATTCGCAGGTGCAAGAACTGGATGTTTCATTCAAAGCTAACCTGACTGACATATTCTAACCTATCAATCTGTCAACAACAGAGACAGAGAAGCACGCAAATGACTAAACTTCTGGTAGATTTTACAGTTAACCAACTTAACATTTCCATTCATGATGATATCAACAAGTTAAATAAAAACTTACCTGTCAACAAACCGCAGTTCTCCCGCCGATATGATATGAAAAAATGGTGACTCGAGTCCCGCCTGGATGTTGATTCATGCGCACTTTGCGGTGCTAAGGCCAATATTTTGGGGTATATGTTACTTATTTTTTTTAGTATTGCAGTTATTACTGTTAAAAATTGGATAGTGAAGGTAGAATATACCCATTATTTTTTATTTTACTTGCTAGCTTATATACTTAATTAAATTATAACTAATTTTCATGGGTTAAATTTAACACCCTCCAGAGTAATTTTTTACAGTGTGGCTAAAATATTTTTTTTTAATAAATTATATTCTACAACAAATATACATATTAAATTAGGTTATTATACAATTTAAACGATTCTTTGTAAGATAATGTGTAAAACAATTGTTTATCTGGTAATAATATGTTTTTTTTATTGAAAAATATAAAGAATATACATACATTCAGGGAAATAAAAACAAGTTACAGACAGAGTTTAACTTGCAGACAATTGAGTAATAATACAAGGAAAAAGGAAAACAAAAAAACAAAACAAACAAATCAGTAATTGGTTTGCATAAGGTTAAACTGTTTTACAGTTATAAACTCAACATCAGAGTAAGAAAAGTGCATAATTTAAATTAAATCTTTGAATAAATCATCATAACATTTCAAAAAAGTGTACATTTTTTGTTTTTTATAAGTCTAAGAGATGTAACAATGGATCTTATTTCAGTAAGAAAAAGTGGAAAATACAAAGGGGATTTTAAGACATTTTTGTTTGTGAATGAAGAATTTACCATATAAAATAAAAAAAAGTTAACAGTGTTTTCAAGGAAAAACATCTTAGGATATTCATAATAGAATATAATATCTTTGGTAGTGAAGCTATGGGTTATATTTACAGGGTTGAAAAGATAGACACTTAAATCAATCCAAAATTGACTGGTTAAATTACACTCAAAAAATAGATGAGGAACAGTTTCATTCTCAGAACCACAAAAGGAACAGATTTCTTCAATGTCAGAGTACTTAGAGTTGAGAGAATTAACAGGGTAAATTTTATGAAGAATTTTAAAATGGGTTTCTTTAACTTTATTGGATATACAAAATTTACTAGGCAAGAGCCAGGCTTTCCTCCAATTTACATTTGAAATAATTGAGCCCCAGTAGAATTTACCTCTAGGAGTAATTTTCCTTTTTGATTGAAAAACTTTACGAATGTGTCCATTGTTGCATTTTCTGTCCAAAAAGTCAATTCCATCTAGATATAGGGAGGGGTAAACACAATTACCTGTGTTAAATTTTAAATGATTACTAACTAAGTGTACTAATCCAGCTGGGATAGCTTTAATCAAAGAATTATACTCCTTTAATGGGACTGGAAAGTTATGAAAATTCATAAATTGCTCATATGTCAGAATATTACCGGTATCGTCAAATAGAGATAAAATGCAATTGAAGTTATTAAACCATCTAGAAAAGAAGGGAGATTTGTTCTTTATAGTTATATCAGCATTGTTCCATATGATAACTTTGTGTGGTGAAAAGTTATGTACATAGCACAGTTTCCATGAAAAAGACAATGTTGATGAAAGTTAGATAGGGGGATAGGTAATTTATAGGCAAATAATTACATTTTAATAAGAAGGACAAGCCACCAAGTTTGTTGAAAATACTATAAGAACCATTGAGATAAAGGATTAATAAGACATCTTTTTAACCAGTTTACTTTAAATGTATTTACTGTATCTGAAAGTCTAAAAAATCAAGACCACCTTCACTTCTGGGATTAGAAAGTAAATCTTTTTTTAATTTGTGAGGCCTATATCTCCAAATAAAATCCAAAAATATTCTATTGATTTCTTTAATTGTTTTATCATTAATGAATAAAGAAAGAGTAGGGTATACAAAACGAGAAAGTCCTTCCACTTTAGACAAAAGAACTCTACCATATAATGAAAGGTCTCTTTGTAGCCAAATGTTAAAGATATTTTTGTTTTTTTCATTCTATCCAAAAAATTTAGTTGGTGTCTGTTATCTGGGTTTGACACTGTTTTTAACTGGAATGTTTTCTAAAGATGAGAAATCTGTTTCATGAACTGTAACAATTTCACATTTAGAAATATTAACTCTTTCCCCGCCATTGACGAGATATCTCGTCAATGAAGAGAAAACGCTTCCCCGCCAATGACGAGATTTTCCGTCTTTCCGCAATACCGCTATTATGCACTAGGTTCCGCAACTTTTTAAACCCGGAAGTATTGCCCTATGGCAAGCGGCTGCATGTCCGTGTCTGTTTTAAGATCGCTCTGAATGGGATCTCTATGAAAAGTCCATCACAAAAATTTAATTATCTCTGCTTTTTGCTCAAAATATGGTGTTTTTGCAGAAACCTACCCATAAAAAGCTGATTACAAAAGAACCACTGAAGGTAGGATGAAACGTTTTTTTTTTTTTTGAAAGCAGAGGGTCTGTTCTTTCATTTGGTATATTGTATGTTTATATATTTGAAGAAGAACATTTTCTGGAAGGCATTAAACTTTTGTGAAAATCATGGAAAACGCTGTCTATGGTGGTGGGATTAAAGAATCGCCATGCATCAGTCAGGGAGAGATCAGTACAAATAGAGAATATTAAATCATTATTTAATCTGATGTTAGGTCTAGGGGGATACCTATCTAAATTATCAGCAATGCAGTCGTTGAAGTCTCCTCCTATGATAATATAAGCCTCATTATATTTTTTTTGTAATCTTCTAATTTTCTCTGTTAAGTGAAGGAACATAGTCTTATTAGAAGCACGAGAATTATATCCATATACACAACAAATTATAAAGGTGGCATTATCTTGTTTGATTACGGCTATGATCCATCTGCCTTCATTTGAACAGAAAGTTTCTAATATACTCCCCTTAAATTGGTGTACCAAAATAGCTGAACCGGCTGAGTGATTGCTTCCATGGTGGCTAAAAAAATCTGAGTTGTTTAGTACTTAAGTATTTGTACTTTCTGCATAAAAGTAAATTTTCATTTAATCGTATTTTATTAGTGTTTTTCTTTGGAAAACATACATTCCAAAACACATTATCATAATTTTTACTCCACTACATTTCATAATTTCACGTTTTTGGTTTATATTTAATATTTAAGTACATTAAACATCTAGTAATTTTTTGTACTTTTACTTAAGTAAAAAAAATCGTACTTTTACTCAAGAAAGTAAAAGTACACAATTTTTATGTAATTAGGCATTAAATCAATTTTAATATGCAATATATAATAAATACACAGTATGATTCTATGCTTTAAATTATTGTGAAATTTTTTTTGTAAAGAAAAGCAAATTTTTTCCTAAGACAAACACTCTGATAAAGCACAGATGCTTGGAAAATGTAACTAAAATACTTAAGTATTATACACCTCTGAAAAAAAAATAGAGTTTCCCCATTGTGATTTCCATAGTTTAACATCAGCATTCGTTGAATGAGTTTCTTGAAGAAAAATAAAATCAGCTGCAGCCACTATTTAGCTCATAAATAGACCGACTACGAACAAACCATGTTTAGCCCAGAATAACCTTGAATTTAATAAAATGTAGTTTTTGCCAAAATATCTTGCAAGATGTATGATATTTCATCAGGCACGCAAAGATACCAGTGAATTCAAGATGTTTGGTTTTATTTATCTTATCTGAATATCTGCTGTCACGCATAACATTCATTATTTGACCGTATTTCAAAGATAAACAAAATCCAGTTACAACTCCGAACCGCTAGATGGCACCAGTACACAAACACGAGGCCAAATCTCGCGAGAAAGATTCCCGCTGTTTGAAAATCAACAACATCAGCGAGCAGCCAGGAGGAAAGCAATCTACTACACTCGTTTGGTCTTGTAAGTGTTTTTTATTATTTTATTTTACGTGTTTAAAATTGATTTACTTTATTTGTTGTTGGAATCGCGACATTCTTGCGGGTAACTTAACAGTATAACTTTAGAGTAAGTAACCCATGTTTTATAAAACCTAAAGACAGTACAACCTGCAATAGTGGAGGTAAATGAGTCTATGTAACGTTACACTGAAAAGCAACCCTATATCACGAAAATGCGTGACTATTTCACGCATGGACCAGCGTGACAATAGCCTCTTTCACACAGTAATTCTGGTAAATTACCATGAATTTACCAGAATGAATTTACCAGTAAATACAAAAATGTGCTGTTCACACATGCAGTGACATTCCGTCTTTTTACCAGTAAGACATCATTCACACATCAGTATCAAAATACCGGTAAATTCGGAGAGAAAGCGGAAGTTACCTGTGGCGCGCGGCCGGCGAGCTCCGTCCGTGTCGTATTTGTAAACGGCGGGTTATGACTTAATATCCACGGTCCGTATTTTGTTGTTTTCACATCTGTGGCAAACGGTCGCGAAGTTGCTAGTGTCCAAACAACATTGCGTTAAGCAGCGTCAAACAGAACCTGCGCGTTAGCACATTAGGCTTCACAGATGGTGTGCTAAGGACGTCGGCAATTTGGCAATTAGATGGTAAGCTGTTTTAAACAACTTTGGTGAAGAAATGTGGATGTTAACTTCAGGTGTGCTCGACTTTTAAGCAACATGTGTGTGGAAACGTCCGTAAACAGTCTGCGTCACCTGTATAAAAAACTTTCTGATTGGCCCGCCCGATCTGTCAGCGCGGTCTGACGTCATCTAAATGCCGGTATTGCTATATTTTTCGTTCACACACAGCGCTTACCGGCAAATTACCGTTAATCTTACAACCTGTCTTACTGGTAAATTGGGAGCACTGATTTACCGGAAAGGTTCTGTTCACACATGACATGTTAACTGCAATTTACCAGTAAATTACCAGTAAAGACTGTATGTGTGAAAGGGACTACTGTCACGCTTTGCCGCGTTTGAGCGTGAGCATGTCACGCTTTTCTGTTTGTGTCACTGTCACGTATTGGTTACTCAACTTTTTTGTCCTATTTTCAAACCATTGTCGCTTCGGTTTAGGGTTAGATTTGGTGCTTGTGTTATATGTCACTTTAAGTATTTGTCACTTTAAGTATTGGTTTATAAAAAAAAGATACAATACTTATTCTTTTATATTTTCTAAACTTTAACCAATTGTCACCTGACGTTGGGGTTAGATTGTTTAGGTAAGGGTGTCATTTTATGTAAATCTAACCCTAAACCGAAGCGACAATGGTAAGAAATTAGGACAAAAAAGTTGAGTAACCAATACGTGACAGTGACACAAACAGAAAGCGTGACATGCTCACGCTCAAACGCGGCAAAGCGTGACATTGTCACGCTGGTCCATGCGTGAAATAGTCACGCAATTTCGTGATACTGGGTTGATTTGTAGGCTGCTTTTTAGTAACAGCAGTAACTTAGCTAAGTTATTACTGTGTTGCTTACAGTAATGTAGGCAGTTGTGCTTTACAATTATGCATGCAGAGATAGATTCTGTGGGAAAGCTATTTCTCCATATGGATTTAACTCACAGGCCTTCAGTCTGTTGGAAAAAAAGAGTTTTATTGTGTTAGTGAGGGAAAACTTGCAGGTCAGTGGGCATTAACCTTTAAGGTTGGTAAACAGTTGTACACTTAAGCATACAATACTGTACAATTACTGACATAGGCATGTGCTATTCAGGTGTCAAAGCTGTGCGAAACTGGAGGGAGAAACTTGAGAGACCGTGCCGGAAGAATGCTGGACAGTTAAATTCTATAAACATGCAATATTAATCAGACATTGTGGTGTCAACACAGTCTTTCATGTGGTCACAAAAAAATAAAAAAAATATGTCAGTCTGCAACTGTTAACGACGTTGTCTTTTGTATTTTAGAGTTCACTAAAATTCATTAATTTCAACATGAATGGTGGTGGTCCACTGCAGAAGCAAGCATTTGAAAAAAACATCAGTTCTCAGTTATTAAAGGCAAGTGTGTTTGTATGTAGTTTTAGGATGAATGGTGTTTCACAAAATAGTACTTTTAATATGACATTGGGCTATGTGAGGAGTAATTGACGACAGTCCGGTACTGCCTTAATATTTTCTAAATATTAAAAGCCCCAGATTCAATTACTCTTTGCCGATATCAGTTAACTCACCCATAAAATATTGTTTAGATGTTTTATTTTTAGACATTTGACAGGTTTTATGTCCATAAGATTGTATTGTGAATATTTTATGCTTGGCATCTTAAAGGGCAGGGTATTTGATTTTGAAAAATACTAACTTTAGCCTACACGCATCAACCAGAAGCACACTCCTATCTCATTAACCAGTAAGACTGACAAAGTGAATAACATTACCAAAATAACCAACATAAACAACTGTTTTTAATCCGAATTAAATGCAGCACGTTTAGAAATTTGAAAAGATAAATATCATTACACTAATTCGTAAAGGAACACAAACTACATAAGCAACACGTTTCATTAAAATACAATCTGAATCCATCAAAACAGAAGCACACTGCATACCTACCTTTACAAAAGAAACACTGCAACAACCCTTTCAGACCTGTAGCTGTTTCCATCTTGCAGAAAAGCAGTGAACTTACCAATGTTAATTTGGGTTTTTGCTCTTTGCTCATCCAGATGTTTTTTTGTTGTTTCAAAATGTCTTTCGTTTTGTAGCTCCTGTGTCAATTCAGCAGGAAAGTTTATTTGATTCTCCCTATTTTTACAGAGCGTGAACAGGGTGTGAAGTGGCATGCAAAACACGTTCACAGAAGAGGGGCAAAAAATTTAAAACATCAACTTTTCAACTGGACACAATACATTTTATTTTCAAGCAACAAACAATGTTTATGCCAGGTAAAAATAAAGCCTTTAAATGATAATATTCTTTCAATTGTAAATGTAAACATGAATTCAATTACATGATTTAATTCACTTTGTGTAAACACAGTTCATACATTGAAAATGGTATCACAGAAAATTTTTGTGGTTTTTAAAACCTTGACTCTGAAAATCTCGGTATACCTTGAAACCGGTAACTGGCCCATGCCCACGTCCAATTATTGCATTCGTTCGGGGTTCAATGATTGTTTTTTGGTCCTACGCCTTTTACAGATGACACAAATGTATAAAAATACACATTTAGACAACTTAGTGATTGCTATCAAGACTTGAGGAGACTTTCAACCAGCATAACTAAAATGTTTCTGGATCAAAATCAGATACCCTGCCTTTAATGACATTTTGGAACTAGCAAAAGAGGCTTAAACACACGCAGAGAAACATGCACTTGTGTTTATAGTAATGAGAACACTATGATTACTGTTGTTGACCTGTCAATATTTATATATGACTTTTTCCAAAGAGAATGACTATCACATTTACTACAAAGCAAAAATACTTGTCTCATGCATTCTTTTCATATTTGGCAGATGCTGTGTTGAACAACTTCCCAGCAGGAACAGAACTGGAAGTAAAAAATGCAATGGGGGGCATTTCAAACAGGCACCAGGGAGGATGGGGGGGTATAGAAATTGGTACAATTAATAAGTTGAAGTGAACTGAAGATAGTTTGTTAATGTTTAGATGTTATTTCCTTTTTAAAATTGTATTTTGTTATTTATGCTTTTATTTTGTTACTGTTTTTATTCTTTTTGTTAAAAGTAGTTTTTCTTATAATTTTGTCTTATCTGAATTTCTATTGTATTAACAATATTTTTTGTAATAAATTGCATGTTTATGAGAACCTTTTTTAATGGATTAAAAATAATACTTTAGCCATTCTTTTGTTGTTTATTAGACACACACGTGTAGTCATTTAATAGCCGTCTATTTAACGGCTAGTCTATTCTTGGGCTATGATAGACGTCTACTAGATTTTCACTGACAGCCCAAAATAAGCCTTGTTTTAGCCTAGACGTCAGAGGGGTGTTTAGACGGCTACTAGACGTCTATTAGCCCCAAAATTGTTTGCTGGGATGTCTTGCTCATATGCAACACAATTTAGGAACTAATACAACTTGAGGGTGATTTAATGAAATTCTTTATTTTGGTTATATTTAACTGTACATTTATGCATTTTGCAGAAGCTTTTATTTAAAGAGACTCGCATTCCTTTCAAGGTATACATTTTTTATCAGCATGTGTGTTCTCTAGGTTCATACCCATGACCATTTGCTCTGCTAATGCAATGCTCTACCACTAAGCTATAGCATGTTACCAATAACGGTTTTACATTGAGAGAGATTCATGAGAGTAAATGTTTTAAAGATCAATCTAGTGCCTTATTGTAAGGGAACAAATATATATAAAAAGTAATTTTCATAGTTTCTGGTAATATGCCTCAAATGCACTCTCACAATGCGAATAAATTGCATTTGCCACTTTTAGGTCTCACTTTATGAAAGTCAACGATTTTAACACCACTTAGAGATCAAGTGTGGGAGTTTAGGTTTTTAGCAAACTGGCATTTATGTACTGCATGTCATGCTTGACATCTTATAACTATGATGACTGTATTTCCAAATTGACAATTACAACTTTGTTAGCTGGCTATAAAACACAAATCCAAAAATAAAATGACTAATCTTTCATCTGGACAAAAGATTAAGTTACAAAACATCCAATTCCTTTTACAGATTTTTATTTATTTTTCTTATTTGCAAGTGCTGTGAGACAGTGAAAATACAGGTTTAACATGGGTTACTTTAAATGGGGAAAAAAATGACAAAAGGAAACTATATACTGCAAATATCCATCACAAATTTACACTTGAAATTAGCACCCAAAACATTAAATACATAGTTAAACTTTTATAACAAAGATTTTTTATACTGTAATTTTAAATTAAACCCAACACCTTTAGTGCAACCCCAGCAACCCGCTCTGTAATACCTGCAGACCACAAATCCAATGTGATCAGCTTTATCCACACACTTCTTGTAATGCTTCATATGGTTATTATTTACAACTAAACATTTGCCATTTTTTTGCTAATTTAATGAATGAAAAACGTCCAAAGGGCTCAGTGTGCAAGGTAAACCTTAACGGAAGGACTGATGTTTAAATACAGGTTAAAAATGAGTAAACATAATAAGGTTTGAGGATAATGAATAGAGATAAAGCTTGATTGGGCGTCTTCTGTGCAGAGATCCAGCCCTGCATTTCAGGTCAATGTAGCGAGGTCATGGGGTCAGTGGTCACCATTATGATGCTACAGCCAGATAACCTGTAGCAGATCTGCAGAAGGAAATATTAACTCAATGGATTTTGCCAACAAACCAGTATTTCTAAATGGCCTAATTCTGGGATTAAGCAGATTTGAAGTTTACAGTAAGTATTTGATGAATGTACAGTATAATTCAGTTTGGTTAAGATCTCATTTTTGACAGAGGTGGCATTTAGAGGCTTTTGTGTCTGAGCTGCTCAATTTTTTGCACCATGCTAAAGACAAATGATACCCGAAGGAAAATGTTTAATTTTAAACAAAAACTGTACAATAAAAAGTCCTCACATTTTAATTTTTACATTTTCTAAAATAACAACGTAAATCAATAACAACATTGGCATTAAAAGCTTTTAAAGACTGTGGACTTACTCCATATTGCTCTTGAGTTGATGAACGGTCCGCTTGTCCAAATACCTACAGAAGAGCGTTAGCAGGTTGGGGGGTAGAAGAAGGGGTTCGACAAGTGTTGTCTGGGATAGTTGCCGGGCTACATGGAATACTGTGTCTGTCCTTAAGAGGAAAAAATAAAACCCTTTGAATTAAAGGCTAAGAGGATTTAAACCAGGTTTTTTTTAAAGTGGGGACCCCTAGTGGTCTACAACCCTGATCCAGACTCCAACACGTGCTGGGTTAAAAATGCCCCAATGTTGGGTTGGCGTTATACAACCATGGGGTATAATAACCCAGAAGTTTGGTTCAAATAACCCAGCATTGGGTCAATTTTTAACCCAGCCTGTGTTCTGTCCAATATATAACCATTATGGGTCAAAAATAACAGCCATTTTTAGAGTATTTATCCAAAAAGAACAAACCTTGGAACGTCACGACTGACCAATCAGAACTTAGCATTTAAAAGAGCCGTGTAATAAGATAAAATATTACACAACATTCTCTCCCTTTGCTGGTGTTAACTGCATTGTACCATCTACCACACCTATAATCCATAGTTGGGTCAAATATGGACAAACCCAACAGTTGGGACAAATACGGACAAACCCAACAGTTGGATAAATTTTACCCCAAATTTTAAGATTCTTAAAGGGACACCATGAAACTTTTGGCCACTAGGGGGTGCTAGACACGTATTTTTCACTTCTAGCGCCCCTAGAGCCCACAAGCGCCGCAGCACTGTCGCAAAGGAAAGGAACTGGCCAACCTTAAAACTAAACTAAAAACTAAACATTTAAAATGCTAAACGATCAACATTTTGAGACAACAGGGAGAAACGCAGTCATGTTACAACTTTCTGATGAGGAACTCGTCGTGGCAGAAGCCATTTCTCAATCTGAAGGTTGCAGCCTCCGGATGTCGTATTTCTAATACGTCATCAAGACTGTCTTATTTCACAATATTAACAATTACAAAGTTGACTATTATACTTAGTTAATCGTAAATTGTTGCAGTATGCTTATGACTTGCGAATGTAATGCTCAGTTTACCTTAATAACCCAGGCTTGATGACGTGTGAAGCCTGCATATTTGACCTCCGGAGGCTGCAGCCTTCCAATTCAGAAACGACCAGACGTATTTCCTTGCCTTTTTCCAAACAAATATTGTTGCATCCTCTCTCTCTCCCTCGCCACCAGGATTTTCCGCAATGGCGCTCGTTATTCCTCTTTTTTGTGTGAAAATCGCTCCAAATCCAAGTAAACCGATGCGTTTAGGTCTGCCGCTTTGTAATACGTCACGCGAGTGACAGCGGAACGCAGCAAATGAGGAAGAGAGAAGAGAGAAACGCTCGGATCTGATTGGTGAATGAATAGGGTTTGGTTTTACACTGTGAGCAAGTTTGAGTGCTATAGCATCCTGGATTGTAATGTAAATATCATAGACACAGTAAAAAGAAAGGTAAATACGTGAACACAGCATCTGAATACAGGGAACTATATGCAATATAATCGCCGTAATTTATAAAGAACATCGCATTTATGTATGAATCAACAGTTTATATAAAAAATTGCCTTAAAGGGGAATCGAACCCGGGTCGCCCGTGTCATAGGTCCGTGACACTAAAGACTGTGCCACAGAGTCACATAATAGAAACTGCTCTCTACACTCCTTAAGTAGCCTCCAGCAAAATTCACGTTAAAAACAAATTGTGTGGAGGAAGTGACGTATGCCGTAAAGCAGTCGAATTTTGTAGTTTTTTTTTGTGCTCTGGTTACTACCACAAACCCTAAGTTTTAAAATACGAGTAAAAGTGATACAGACCCCGGCAGGCTATGGTAGACATGTCATTCAACCTATTTAAAGTCGATGTACTATCACAAGGGTCTTGAAAATGTATTATGAAGGTTGAAAAATTACATGGTGTCACTTTAAATAACCATTTTTAAATGCACTTTCATATACCAGGATTCAAAATCTCCAATACTGGGCTCCATGGGAAGGTCAGAAGACAAAAGCCTTTCTCCTTGTGATAGCAAAGCATACAGCAAGGTCAGACCAAACTGCAAACAAAAAGATTAAGAAATTAAAACCATTGCAAACTGCTCATAAAATGTAAATTGCATGTTAAAGCACACCTTGTTTTGGCAGGCCAGTGTTAACCGTGTATCTTTCGAGTCAGGCAGTGATGTAGTAAAATCTTTCAAAATTCTGATTAGCTGACTGAAAGTCAGTCTACTTATCACAGTCCGGAAAGACGGATACAAAACCGGCAGGTCCTGCGAAGAGCCAGAATGCGACTGAAATTGTAGATTTGTAAGCAATTATTGCTAAAATACAAAAATATTTGTTTCAGACCTCATCTGTATCTCTGCTCATTAACACCGGCAGGTGTTTGGTCACAACGCCGAGAATATTTAAAGCATCATCATGAGACAGAAAGGGAAGGAGTCTCGCCAACATTTTCTTTCCTTTAGAAATAAGTAGGCAAGAAAGAAACTCTTCTCCTGACTCCCTGGAGAGAGAGAATAAGTCATAACATAACAATCTAATGTTGGATCAGTACCTGGAAAACTGGTTGTGTGTGAAAAGTAACGTGTGGTTCATCCTACGAGAAAGTAGGGCAGCGTAGCCGGCCGTAGATCTGCTCCACCTTCCTCTGTGTGTTCTGAATTAATCTTCTTTCTTCCTCTTTGTTGGATACAGTTGCCTTTCGCTTCTCTGCTTCTTCCACCTCTAACAAAACTATAAACAACTGCACGGAGAGTGTTGTTAAGGCATACTAAAAGAGGAAACATGTATGCACCCAAAAGTCTGATTGCAGATCAGGCACTTATCAGTACATACCTTTTCAAGGGTGCTCAACACTTCCAACCTTTGCTGCCTAGTGTCTTTGTGCTCCTGTCCCAAAGGTAAAGCGTGTTATCCAATAAATACAAAATACTTTGGCTCAGCCAAAAACAGCAAAGAAGACCTTACCTCATCAGGTGTGTGCGCATGAACCGCATCGATTGCTCGTCTTGGAGAGAAACATGTTGACACTGCGACCTGTCCTAATGAACCTTCAATGTGCACAACTGTAGGGACACAAGATTTACAAAAGTAACTTTTTGATGGTCCCTTATAGGCATCAGAAAGTCTAAAAGAATGTTGCACTTATGTGTCAACTCACTCATATTGGAGATTTATAAGAGTTAGTAGACTGGTTGCTTAACATCCACTAACATTTTGTGATCGTCCCCCAACAGACTTGAACTTTAAAATTAGGTCAACTTAGGCCAAGTTTAACTTTGTGTTTTTATTTTAACACTGGTTTTTAAAACAAAATTGATCCTCCTATACTTGCACTTCAGAGAAGATCTCGGTTTACAACATCTATGACTGTAAACACCTGAAACATGACCATTAATGCACATTGGGCATGCACGAACAAGTGTAAAAAAAAAAAAAACTTACTGCTCAAATACCAGCATGCCTCTTGCTCATGTAGGCACCAGCAGTGTTATAAAATTCAGTTTAACTGCACAAAAGTTGTTAATCTTTCATCCATTTGTACTGAATTTCATAATGGAGCCCCTGGTGTATTTTAACAGAATAAAAACGACACGCTGTCATGTTAAAGCCAGCGGTCACATATGTTTTGATTAGTGGCGAAAACATGTATCATACTACTTGATTTTGGGTGTTTGTTAATAAACGAATAAGCACAAAAAGTGCTTAAAATTAGGAATTGAACAGCTGAAACGGCAAAGCTTGCAGTTCTGACTCAATGTTATTGCTCACACCATTGTTGTGATGGTCATTGTCATCTTTCAGCAACTTGTTGAATCTTTCGATAGAGATTCAATGAATCAGGGAGGGATACGCAATTATCAATAAGTTAAATCAGGAAGTTAAAGTGGGCAGCCATGCCTTAATTTACAAAAGTATCTGTTAGGGTAGACTACACTGTAACGCAACCCCAGTTTTCGAAATAAAATATCGCAGTATTTACAAATCTCCATTAATGAGGGTCAAAAGATACGTGTACGCTGTCAAAAATAAAAGGTACAAAGCTGTCACTGGGGTAGTACTCTTTAAAAAAGGCCCTAATATGTACCATTTAGGTACAAACATGTATCTTAAAACTGCCAATATGTACCTTTGAAGTACTAATATGCAACTTTTGAGTACAAAGGTGTACCTTTTTGAAAGGGTACTGACCTAGTAACAACTTTGTACCTTTATTTCTGAGAGTGTATGGTGTACAGACCTGCCAACCTTGGAATTCTTTTTGGAATACCATCAGCCTAAGGGACAGAACACTGGTTTTTAACATATAATGGAACACACACACACACACACACACACACACACACACACACCTCTGTACTGTAGTTCTAAGGCAGTGACCACATGCTATTTGAAATGGGAGTAGCGTCGACTGAGCTAACGTTACGTCTTATGTGTTTATTATCATATCATTTCACATAATGAATCCACTGACACGACACACAGCATATGCCGATGGTTAACAAACACTCGTGTTTCAATACTCGTGCACGAGTTTTGGGAGGCATTCCTAGAAAGGAGGGGGGGGGGCTGTTCTTACGCATACGCTCATTTCAAAAAACGACTTGTCAAACATCACCGCTTCCTGTTTGGTGGATGAACCCTGTGCTATGCTTGGAATTTTTTTCTGTTGCGTCACAATGTTTGTTTGTTGTTTAGAGTGACAAATTGTACTTGCGATACAATTTTGGAGTTTTAAAATGAAAAATGTAAACGTAGCCTTATTCCAATCCAACTCCACCCCTACTACTACTCCACTTAGATTATGTTTATATTAGTGCATATTCAGTAATGATTGTGCATAGTGTGGATGTTTTCTGAAATGCCAGTATAGGCGAGGATCATTACCAGGGCTTAATACTTGGGAGTTCCAGTAATTGGCATTTAGGTTTAGTGTTAGTGGTCAACAGAATGTCTAGGAGAACAACAAAACACTGCCAACTATACATACTGTAATGGTTTAACTTAGTTAACTTAAGTCATTCTAGTTGCTTTGTGTGTCAGACCTGGGATGTACAGATCAGGTTTAGTAACATATGGGGTTGTGAGTTTAGGTGGTTCCTTCTTTAACCGGTCGCCCAGCATCTCCTCCTCAGCTAGTTTTGCCTCCATCCTCTGATAGTATTCCTGCAGTCACAATCATGCTTGACAAGTCAAATTTCAACAATATCAGAATGAACATTTACAACATTAAAAAACTAAAATATTACATTTAACATCATACCAGCTTATGTGGCCATGTTCTTAGAGAGAAAAACAAATGTTTTAGCACAAAAAGATTTTAAAAAGCTGAAAGATTGGATATTCCTGTCAAGACGTGTTGTAATATCATTAAATCTTTCCCGCAAGAGTTTTTTTTTTAAAGTTGCCGTTGATTTTCACAAAAGTTTAATGCCTTCCAGAAAATGTTCTTTAAATATATACACTTTAACAAAATACATAAACAAAAAATGAAAGAACAGACCCTCCGCTTTAAAACAAAACATTTCATCCTACCTTCATTTCACATCACCAAATTTTGAGCAAAAAGCTGAAATATTAGCATTTTTGTGAAGGACACATTTAGATGATCATCTAAACATACATAGAGTTCCTACTGTTTGCCCCAAGGGGTTGCTTCAGGGTTTTAGAAGTTGGGCAAGAGCGCCACTTGATGGATATAATACAAACGGTGCTATAGCACCAAAAGTGGTTCTTTGCTCGTAATCATAGAAGAACCATTTTTAGTGCAATATAGCACCGGTGAAGCACCTGTGTAGAACCATATAGCACCACATATGGTTCTACATAGCACTATATGGTTCTACACGGGTGCTTCACTGGTGCTATATGGCACTAAAAATGGTTCTTCTATGATTACGGGCAAAGAACCACTATTGGTGCTATATAGCACCGTTTGTTTTTAGAGTGTAGCGGAAATACGCATTGCCGGAAAAAACGAATTAATAGGGAAGAGTTTTCTCTTAATTGACGAGATAACTCGCCAATGGCGGCGAGTTAAACAAGCGATGTTGGCAAAGATGTCAACTGAGGGGGACACCATCCATAATCACATGACTCTTCTTAGCAGTGCAATGGAGGACAACAGCTCCAATTGGAATAATACCGACAATTCATTTCTTGTTACAGAAATAGCGTTGTATAATCATTTTGTCTGTGTCCATTGCATATTGTGACATTTTACTGAGTTCCTAACTAATTGTTCCGAGTCAGTACGTCTACCTCGAATTGCTTTTAACAAGCGTTAGTGTAAATGTTGATATAAAAATAAGGTGTCCCCACTAAAATGCAAAGCCATCGCCCATAGTGCAAACGACCTTTCAGTCATTAATTTAATTTAAGGCATATAACTAACAGCAGATCTACCCATACTGGCCATATACATAAAACACTGCTGGTATGCAGTTTTGGAATACAGAATAACTATCCAGTACTCAACAATCTTTTAAAGAGTTAAATCAGGCTAAAGAAATCAGGCCTGGTGATACCTGATAATAGTAATCATCATGCGGATTTTCACTTTGTAGTTGGATCATCTGCAATCTGATTATCCATTCCTTCTCTTTATCAGACATGAAATGGGAATAAGGGTCCCAGGTCACTGGCTTCCTGCAATTCACATGAACTCTAAACACTTCCTCATTTATAGGACGTGAAAAAGAAGAGGATCAAAGCAATTGTTTCCTTTCGTAGACAATGTCACACACATTACCTGTGTGGTCTCTGCATTCGTTGACTCAAAAGCCGTTTGTGCTGGGGGTGGAACTGAGCAACAGGACCTGGAGGTCTAAAAGTGAGAAAGAACAATAATAAAAAGTAGAAACACACACATTTAACATTTATGCATTTGGCACACGCTTCAATCCAAAATGACTTTAACTGCATTTAAGCTACATTTTATCACGGTGCGTGCTCCCCAGAAATCAAAACACATAAAATAAAAGACAGCCTTCATTATAAAGTCATAGTTCTCATCACAAATCTAATCTCCACCCTAGAAACTTCTGTGGATTCAGAGAATAACTTTCTTTCACAATCTTAATACAGGGTGCGTCTCAATCACCTCACTTGTTCAGTAATCAGGGCACTGATCAGAGAGTTAGGAATTTTAAGGGATCTTCAATTGTAAAATCATTCTAGTGCACTGAAATTGTCATTCCATCTAAAGAAAATCTTTGTTTTTTTTCAATCCATAGTTGGTTTAAATATGGACAAACCCAACTATTAAAATATCTGATGTGTAACATTATATAAATCAATATAGTTTTTGGTGAGTTCAGTGTGCGGATTCCTTTTTTTGTCTTATTTAGTTGTATTCTTGGATTCCGGCACCTGCTAGTGTTTGGATGTTAGAGAGGGAGACGCGCACATTATATTAGATCCTTGCATTATACAGTAGATGTACATATAGAACAATAAAAGTTTAACATATTGATATTGCTTATGACTTAGTGTGTGCCAAATCTATTAGTTTTATCTGTGATTTTAAGGTATGGATGTGGTCATTTTTGTGGTAATTTTGGATTGATCTCAAAATTAACTTTGCTGACTCAATCTACTTCAAACAGGTTAAAATGTGTGATTAATTGCGAGTTAACTCGTGACAATCATGTGATAAATCTAAAAAATATTATTAATATTTTAATCTATTGACAGTCCTAATATAAGCACAAGCCACTAGACAATAATAGCGAACACAATTTACTTAAAGGTGCCAAAGAATGCATTAACGATATATGATGAACTGTTCTCTGATACCGCTGAAGGAAGGTATGTGGCTTTATGATGTGCAAAAATTATTCAGAGATGGTTTTACATGTCCAATTTCAGCTCCAGGATTTGCCTTTAAAATGAAATGGTCTGCTTGTTTACTTCTGGATTTTAAGCTACTAACAGATTTAAAATTGATTGAAAAGTGGTCTCCTGAAAAGTTAAACCATTTACACAAGTCACCCAAGACAGAAGATCACAAGCAGATCAAGAAAAAAAAAAGTAGATAACAAACCTAAAGCCCTGCATAATATTAGGGGATGGGCTATAGAACGGAGCAGGCCTGGGAGAGTCTGTTCCGAATCGCAGATGCATGAGTTTGGGAGTGAGGGGCATGGGGGTAGAAATACGAGGACGGGAAGGTGAAAGGAAACCTCCTGGCTATAAAAAAGTCAAACAAATAAAATCCATATGAAAAAGCAACATAAGAAACCTTTAGAAATTGTTAAGGTAACCAAATTGAATAAATAAAAGGAGAGGTCACCTGGTTGTAATGTTGTTGTGGTGTAAAAAGCCTTTGGGGACGGAAAGGAGAGCTAGGCATCATGGGACTTAATGGTGCCTTGACAAAGAAAAGAACAAGCATATAACTACATATAAAGTAGCCTGGTCCAACCAGACTCTCGTACGTTTCATTTGTACAGAGAGTCTGGCCACGCTCCATTGCAAAGCGTTACTTCCGTTAAGGAGGGTCCTCTGTTGAAGTTTAAAACTATTGGATCTGCGCAGAGTCACTCAGGATCTGCCATACGCAGTCGCTAACGTGTGGTCGTGACGTATATCATGCGCCGAAACCGGATGGAAACAACAAGTACGAATAATCAGACCAACAAAACTTAGCAAACCTGGTTCTTGCTCCGGCTTTAACTTCTGTATATTTTCGGCAGCTTTGCAACAACGGACCGAATAGCTTTTCTCACGTCTTTCTCCGCTGCCAGTACTGAACTACAACTCAAACTGACGCACGACCTCAACGTCATCATTTTTAACCACCCCCCTCTGTTCGCTGATTGGACTTGCAGATTTTTGCAGGAGAAAACGAAACTCTAAAGAGCAGTCCCAGACGTTCTGCTGAAGCGAAATGAAAATTAAGCGGAAGCACGTAGGGCGGAGCCAGGCTACATATAAAGTGCTTTATCTGAGAAATTAATATTACACATTCACAGCCAGGATCTAAATTGGACCGGGGCCGTCCGGGGCAAATAGGCTGAACGTCTCGCTCTGCACCAGTGTGCCCGCTGGTGTGTGTGCCCGCTGGTGTGTGTGCACTGACGCAAAGTGAATAACGTTTTAGGTAGGCTTCACGCTCGTGATTGCAGGACACCTGCGAAAAAAAGTGAAGGCACTACCTCATAACGACATCTCTGGTTGAAGGACCCAACATAAGGTTGGCCTCTCCTGCCCCGACAAGTGGAAAAAGGCCGAAGAGGAGACATGAAGTTTGGAGAAACGGGTGGGACCCTGCCATGGGCTGATCTGTCAATCACGCCAACAATTGCCTGGTCCTGAATAAAAAGGAAAATGGTAAACTTAAAGATACATTGTACAGTTGCAAAAGACACATGCCTAAATGTTGCACCTGAAGTATCGATGACGCAGATGGTCTGTTGGGCTGCAAAGGTGAAATCATCCACTACAATAAAGAAGGTTGCAAAAATTACATAGGCCAAATAAAAATATAAATTAATAATAATTGCATAATACGGTTGACTACACACTGTATTTGAATTAAGGTCCTCCCAGTAGGCGCTGAGGCTACAATCCACAATGGCGCTATCAATACTCTGGGATAACATCCAGGCAATGGAAATAAAAAGTTCCAAACATGAGAAAGGAAAAAACAAAGCGGATACAAAATATTCATGTAATCAAGCATCAGAACAATCAAGTGAACCTTCAGGCTGGGGCGACCCTCCACAGTCTTCACCACAGCTGGGTCATCAAATAACTGCCCACGACTGACTCTTCCTCTCTGAGACCGGCTTGTTGAAAAATGGGACTGAACGGTAGGTCCGGATCTGGAGGGTGAAGGGGAACTTTGAGGGGTAGGAGAGCTGGGAGGTGGTGGAGGTGATGACTGCAGTGTTGGAGAGCTGCTGTCGTCACCACACAACAGAAGAATATCTGTAGGGTCAGCCTCTGGATCTTCAACGTTGGCATCTGAGACAAATTTTGCATGTTTAAAAAGATTAAAAACATATAGCGACATTCTATTGGCACATTTTTTTAAATATTGTGATCTTTAGACTCTCAAGCTCTTACTAATGCATACTTGAGCTTCTAAAGAACAGTGGGCCACACTTAAAGCATCATTTTATGATGACTGTATTAAACAATGCATCAAAGTTTGACAAGCATCCCTCCTCCACCCCATTGCCTCGCTCTCAGCTAGGAAATCTATCCCAGTTGGGGGGCACTCTGGATTCGGGCTTAATTTCCGAGCTCGGAGCCCTCATTTCCTATTGATTACATGCGAACTCGTGAAATACTATTTTGACTACACATCAAACCTATCATTTTTTTTTTCATTTTTTATAAAGTTTTTTGTAAAAAAAACATTTATAATCAAACACAATGATATTGACAAAGTTCACTTATTTTAAAATAATTTAATTTCATCAGACTGTCAATAAAAACTAGACTCCAATAAAATGTGTCAAATCGGCATGTAAAAAAGTGCTAAACCTAAGCCAAACGTCTCCTCGTTGTAGAAATCAATCTCTTCATCCTCTTCTGCCATCTCCTGTAACAGCCCAGATTCCTCATCTCCTCGGTCACTCCACTGATCTCCATTCTCTGGCCAAACAGCATCAGGAACAGATTCCCCCGTTTTCTCCTGAGTTTAAGAGAGAAACCAACTGATTCACAACTAATTATGCAAACAATTATTAAACTCACCAACTGTAAATGTATTGTAGGGGCAGTTGACATGACAATCAAGTTAATAACTGCAGTGGGATATGATGCCTTATGTCTAAAACTACATTTTAACCTCGGAGAACCCACGGGGTCAAATTTGTTCAATAGAATAAATGGGTTTTTGGATTTTCCTGGGTTCTCTTAATGACAAAAAAGGAATATTTGCACTTTTAAAAAAGTCATGTCACCTACTCAAACTCTGTAAACCTCACATCAGCAAAATAAAATAATGTATATGAAAAAACATTAAGTGTGCACGTGTAAACATACTATACATCTGTAACACACCAATTGCACACTACATTTCCTAATTTACTTACGGGCTGTTCGGAATCACCCATTTAAATATAGTCTATTTCACTATTTCATGAAATATTTCGTCACGCTTCCACAAACGTTAGCGTCTACAGCGCCACGTGCTGCATGACAGGGGCTTATTAGCGTTTGTAAATGGACACACCTGCGCGCGTGAAGGCGTGCTCTAAACACACAAACAGGAAGGGGTCGATGGCGACATTTTCTTGTTTATTTTATATTAATAACAGTGGAGATTTTAATTCATATCAGTCACTCAAATAACTCATTATGGTTATTGAGTTCAATGTTTTGCATGTCCGAAAACGTTAAGAATTCTATCAAGCTTGGTGAACAATGCCATTTGCTTCACGTTTTAAAACAAACAATTTTAAAAATACATATAAATATGATTTATAATGACACATATTATTTAATAAGCAAGACCACTTACTGCATAATAATAATAGTAATAATTATTATAATTATTATTAATGTAACTACTACTACTAGTACTACTGTTAATGATGATAATAATAATAATACGAATAAAGAAATTACTTGCCAGGTAATTTAGTTAAGTACTCATTTTCTAGCTGTCCACCTACATTTTTTCCACTATATTTGTTGACATTTTCTTAACCGTGATCTTTACAATTATAGCCAAACCTATCACTAGAAATGTCTTGTAATAATGTATAAACGGAATAATGTTGAGAGGACTTAATTGGCAACGTTTAATCCTAGAGCTCCATCTAGTGGTTATTTAACTGTGGCGTTTCTGAAATTTGGTCCAAGTGAAAGGATTTGGTTGTCCTGTACTAGATTAGCTCCTGAATATTTAATAAGTTACTTGACTAAGACCACATGGTCATCGATTGGCTAAAAGGTAGACGTGAAATATTAATTTAAGATTATTAATTAGGAAGACCATACTCTGATAAGGTTACCAGGGGCGTTATTTACAAATGAGGGGACATTCACCATAGAAGAATGGTTTACATTCCAGGCAATTTAATTTTTTTTCTGTATTATTTTAATTATTTGATTAGTTTATGTTTACATTTGTTGTACACCTAATCCTTGTAGTCTAAATTCTTATGCTGTTTGTACATGACATTATATAATAAAAAGAAGTGGGGTAACAGGAATGTTAAATAAATAAATTTCTGTTTATCAAAAGTCATAACAAGCATAGCATAGGAAATATTCAAGAGATATAACGACTATGCTTCAAATGAGATATTAATCAATTCCGCAGGGGGCGCCTAATGGCTCAAAACCCGAATCTTCCATTCAGCCTCATTACATTTTTTTATTGTATTTATATATTACGTAAAAAAGTCATAAACCACATCGTATAATTAAAATCAAACTATTAGTAATATACCATAAAAAATGTTTTATAAATCTTTTTTTAATTATTTAAAACGTATATTGTTCTGGAACCACAAACGACTGTGGTTGGTCCATTATGACAAGAGGATAAAAAAGTAACAAATACGCGTGACAGTGTCTTCTGCTTCAGTATCTTTACGGACAACCTAAACAATAATAATGAAAAAAAAACTTGAATAAAAATAGTCAAGAGTTAAAATATGAGAATTATTATTTAGTCAGCTTGTACCTGACCAATCTGTGGCATAGATCTAATCCCCGCCTATTTCACATCCCGTGGGGCGCTGGAATGCTGACGTCAGTGTCAGCTGTCCTTACACAGCAATCAATGTTCTCGTGCCGGTAGGACATGCAGTTAGTCAGGGGCCCGTCCCAATAATACAGTATATTAAGTGAACTTACAGTCGTACAATGCATTGACTACAAATATCGACTGAGTTTCAGGGTGGATACTTTGAAAACAGCACTTCTGGATTCCCACGCCCAGTGGTGTTCTCCTTTAATCGGATGAAATTGTTCACGCAGCCCATCAAATAAGGTATGGATCTTCTCTATAACTGTATGTCTCTGTTGCTGATGTTATTTATGTTGCTTTACTATAGGTTGTATAGCTTACTCATAGTAGCCTGATCATGTGCAGTCGGTCTAGGCTTTGTTTACAGTGCTGAGTCGGTATAGCTGCTGTAGCAGATGCTAAAAAGATGGGAAAAGTCTAACTGCAATGTACACTATTCCTATAGAAAAAAACATATGCTTACTCGAACTATAAACAGTGCTATTAGCGATCTTATTACTAAAAGTAATTGTAATGTTTATTGTATTTTGTATGCACGACATTTCTATATAATGCAGATGATAAAATATAATTGTATATTTCATATTATAAAGTAAAGCAGCAAAATAAACATTTTCATAAAATATATTTTTAACATAAATCATACTTTGACAACTATATTTTGACTCATTTAAAAATTTATATTTTATTATATTCATATTATTTAAATGATTTACAGGAATTATCTTCAGTTTGCAGTGGTGCCACTTGTTAGGTGGTTATTCACTTTTTTAAAAGTAATTTTTCAGTAAGTAATATTACAACTTTTTTGTAATGCCTTTTGAAAAGATATGTTTTTATGAAATCTGCCAGTGTTGTTATTGGGCAAATTATACTGGCAGTTAAGCATCAAGTAATGTTAAAAGTTTAGTATTACTTGGTGTGCACTTATCAGAATGTCCCTGATCAGACAGAATTATGAAATAAAAAAAAAATATTCATTATGTGTATATTATAGCACAACACACATCTAGTACAATATATTATACTTCAGTACTGTATTTTATATACAGTAGGCTACCAGTCAAAAGTTTGTACACAAATGGAAGTGTGTCCAACCTTTGACTGGTACTGCAAATGAAATACTGTATATACATAAACAGAACATACTGTATATATACATAAACACATAAGTAAGTTATGTAAAAGAAGGGCTTGACAACGTTTTTATATCAGTCTTGAATTTTAACGTGAACCCACAGTGTTCTGCATGGACTTTAGACTTTCATTGATAAAAAAGTGTTTGCTCTCCATCTCTTTCATTTTTGTTTCATTTTGTGAGGGTGTGAAAGTTGCGCAAGCTTATTTCATAAATGGCTCTGAAATATCTGAGAAAGACCTCACATTTGCATGTGCAAAGGTATGAGCATGTTTAGTAACAACACAAACATACTAACATTAGTGTGCGTCTTTTTAAACCATAAATTGTAAAAAAATATGGACGTAGTGTCCTTGACATCACCCATAGGTTTGTGAGGAGCTTTTTTGAAGCCAATAGTACACTCTAAAAACAAACGGTGCTATTTAGCACCAAAAGTGGTTCTTTGCTCGTAATCATAGAAGAACCATTTTAAGTGCCATATAGCACCGGTGAAGCACCTGTAAAGCACCCGTGTAGAACCATATAGTGCTATGTAGAACCATATGTGGTGCTATATGGCCCCTATATGGTTCTACACAGGTGCTTTACAGGTGCTTCACCAGTGCTATATGGCACTAAAAATGGTTCTTCTATGATTACAAGCAAAGAACCACTTTTGGTTCTATATAGCACCGCTTGTTTTTAGAGTGTATGCGGTGCCTGCCATCGCCATCTTGGCTGCGTGTCACCGCGCATCACTTGCAGATAACTGAAAATGGATAAAAGGGCGGGACATGGGTGAAGCTGAGGTGGCTGGTTGCTGAAACCACGCCCGCCTTGCTCGACTCTAGTGACAGCAGTGGCATTTCACTTGTCACTCAATTGGTCACGCCCTTAATTATGCACAACTTTAAGGCTTAATTTAATTTAAACAGATGAGTTACAAAATAATTTACCCCCCTCACAGTTGTCATGAAGTGCAAAATTGGCTATAAAGACCAAAAACACTTTTTGTGCCAGACTGTAAACACATTATTTTTTTACTGTAAAGTTGGCCATTTTAACATGGGGGTCTATGGGAATTGACTACTATTTGGTGCCAGCGGCCAGTGGAAGAATTGCAGTTTAAGTCACTTCCATATTGGCTTCATCAGAGAGATCGGAAAGATGCCCCTTGGTTTAAATGCGTCTTTTCTTCCGCCCCTGTTTTAACAACTTGCCCATGACATCCTCTCGAAGTATTCAGGGCAGACGCGGTCAAAAAATGTTGACAAAAAATACGGAAATGTGTCTCTCTCTCATCCACTTATGATCTGATCGACCAAAACGTGTCTATATAATGGGTGTAAAAATGTCAGCACTACTTGACTTCTGCCACCTGAACAAGAGACTCAAAGACTGAAGTGAAAGGATTGGCTGGCTGGTGTCACTACGGTGAGTGACCTGGGTCGGCAATAGCAAACAATGGAGTGCGCTTTGCTGGACAAACAAGTACTTACACCATTTTAAAGCATTTTATCTTTTATAAAATAACAATAATATCGGCGGCATATCTGCTGCATATACACCAATACAGATATATCTGCGACAGGCTCATATTTGCTGATAAAATCAGCAAACAATAAATCGGTCGGGCTCTAGTTAATAATGAATAAATCAAAACAAATGTGATATTTTTAATGTCAGACATGGGTTGTGATGCTTAAATGTGCTCTATTGGCGCTTTTCCATTGCATAGTACCCCACGGTTTAGTTTAGTTTGGGTCGGGTCAGCTTACTTTTGGGAGCTTTTCCATTGGGTGCAGTACGTAGTACCGAATGACGCAACCGGTGTTTGAACAGAAATTGTCATGTGAGACCGAGGTAGTGATAAACGCGATGAGCAAACATCTATTTGTGGTGGCCAATTTTAATTGTGGCGGACTGATAAATAAATGAATGTATGGGAATATACAACGGCGCTCTCACTTGTATAATGTTACAGCATTATGCAGCGCAAATATAACGACACGCCTATAATCCCTCCCACTACGAAGTGATACTAAACTCGATGGAAAAGCTAACCACTCCAAAGTGAGGTGAGCTGACCCGACCCAAACTAAACTAAACCGTGGGGTACTATGCAATGGAAAAGCGCCATAAGCGAATTCACACGTTTTAGGCCATAAAACATTTTTTGTTTCATACAGTAAACATCTCCTCACTATCTGCTAGCTCCCTGTCCCCTGAACACACTGTAAAAAACGTGGTCTCTGTAGACAGCTCAGGCTCCACAAACTGCAACAAAAACAAAGTTGTCAAACCTACCACCATGAAACATAAAAAAAGTGTTCCAGCCAATAAACGACAAGAAGGATTTGGGAGTGGTGGTCGCTCTGACAACACTTTGAACGTCAACAAGAAGTGACATCACACAGATTCGCTTAGAGCGCCTTTAAGGTTTGTGACAGACATCTAGCTGCAAAAAGAAAGAGCAAATGTGAGCAAACTATGAGACAATAAGTGATCTTTTATGATCCATGTAATGATCCATGACCCCATTCATCTCTTGAATAATGCAAACTGCTTTTAAATGTCTGTTAGTCTGGACTTTACAAATAATTTGCTATCTGAGCTTTGCACAATCTTTGGTTTTCTTTTCAATATAGGAAGTAGATTAGTCGCCTTTTAGTATCTCATACAATCTGCCAGTTAAGCCTTACTAATGTTAGTTAGTCTGGGATGTCGCATCTCGTTCAGAACTTGCTGGATAAAGTATTTAATGTACTTAATGTCTTTGGCAAATATTCATAATATCATTTGCTGTAGGTCCCTCATACATTGAACATAAAAACAAACCCTGTCATTGCCTGAATTGAATGTTACTCTCCTTTTTGCCATTCTTGGGTGTCTCTGATATTTGATATCTCATCTCCATAGATAATTCATGTGACCTCTCTGACTGGGCTTGTGTGGGTAGGGTGGGTGTGGTTTGTACACAATGTGCAGTAGTCTGGGCAGGCTAGAGGATGTTTAGGCATGGTAAGACGCAGTCCCAGCTCTGCTTATGTTAGAATTGGTACTCTTTAAAATGGTCCTTATGTATACCATTTAGGTACATGCATTTTGTAACAATAATATGTACATTTTGCGTACCAATATCTTTAGGTACAAATGTGTATTTTTTTAAAGGGTACCAACTGTGAGTGTACATTAGGCCAAAATGCTTGTTTTTGTAAGGCCTTTTTGTTTGTGTAATGTATAAGCTTTGTTTGAAAACGTAGTGAGGTGTCACTAGTCATCAGTCCAAAACTGTTCCAACATAACCAAGAATATAATAACCGTAGTATGATATTCTGTTTTGGCCCAATTTTAAAGCTGCAACCTGTAAAAGCTATGAATGCATTGGACTTGGTAAACAACATTGTGATGGTCAATTATTGTCAATCCTACAAACAAGATTTAGGCAATGAACAATATTATATAAAAAATCTAACTGTTAGATTGTTTTACCCTGTATTTTAAAATAATTTTGAGAGAGACTTAACATGAGGATTTTTTGATGCAGATGCCTAGAGCAGTGGTTCTCAAACTGGGGTCCGGGGCCCCCAGGGGGGCCGTGAGATGGTGCCGGGGGGCCCAGTTTTATGACATTTTATAAAATACATTAATTTATCATGAATTCTGTGTAATTAAACTTAAAAAATAAGGCTACTAACCAACAGCACTACTTTGTATAACTTAATATGTTTTGTTTAATTAAAATGTTACATTTTAGAACAGTTTTTGTCATAAATTTTCTTTGGGGGGGCTGCGAAGGAATGCACCATACACAAGGGGGGCCGCACGCTGAAAAAGTTTGAGAACCACTGGCCTAGAGCATTAAAAATAAATCGGTCACCAATGTTCCAATTTAGTAGTATTTGTATTTTTTTTTTATTTAAGGGCCATTTCCATGTAAGATGGAAAGGCATGCCTGGGTCAATAGGACATCTGTTGTTTATTATATTAACTGACTAAATGTCCAATAGTCAATGAAAACTAAAACTGCTTTATTAGATTATAAAATAGCTGCATTGAAACAATGCAACGTTGTAAAAAAGCAGTAGGCTAAATAAATAAATTTGACTTGACTCTGTCTGTCATCCTTGACATGCCTTTTCCTGCCTGCTCTGTTTTCATCCGTTACACCTGCTGGTAAATGAATTTGTCCCTATTATTTGCATGAAGGCTTGGTTATTGTTACCTGTTTGTTCTGTGAACAGGCAGCTGTAATGTGGATTCATTGGACAAACCATGATGTTTTGTTTTGTTCACAACAGGTGCTCTGGGTCCATGTACAACAGTAGCAGTGTTAAATACAGACAAAACAGGGTGTGTCTGGCACCTGCAGACCTGGCTAAAGTACTGTTGACATAGTGCATGTATTTCTATCAGCAAATGCTTACAGCTCCTTGTACACGTCCTATAGACCAAACCGTCTTTAGGTCATCTGTTGGCATAAACATAAATGACACTAGTGACTGGACTCTAAACTTTTGAAGTACAGTAACTGCAGCTCATATCACTTATTGTATTTCAAGTTATTTAAAGCCATGTAGCATTGTTTGAGGAACAGTTTCAAATTTAGCATATTTACTTTAGCACGGCATGACGACAGAATCACTTTGTTCAAGTTAAAGTCTTTTAAGGAAACCAATTGTAAAGATTACATGTTTTGTATGTCTGTGCAAACCAAAGATTAAAATATGTCTGCATCGAAGACTTAAAACGAAAATGTAAAGCCCTTGTGAAGTTTAAATGTAACTTATTTTCTTTTAGTATAAATATATTAGACTTAAGAATGAATATAAACTGGTATGGTCCAAAACACTGACAAAATTCTCATTCAGAAGATATAAGCATTCAAAACCTAGTCATACCTTGTCTATAATATTTTATAACTTCACCCTACACTTCAACTTCTCATCAACTATCTTGTCCAGTCAGATGCTCTTTAGCTCTTTAACGCCATTCTATATCAAATTTTTATTTTAATTGCAATGATAAATCCACATTTTTCACTAATCACATTATTGGGGCGGTTTCCCGGACAGGGATTAGACTTGTCCTGGACTAACATAAATGTAAGAGCTGTCCAAACTTAAAACAACTTGCACTGACATATCTTAAAATACATCAGTGCCATTTGTTTTGCCTCAAAATGCACACAAGTAATGTTTTTAATAAGGCTTTTTGTTAAAACCAGTTATATTTTCTAATTAATCTAAGGCCTAGTCCTGGTTTAAAATAATCCCTGTCCGGAAAACCATCCCATGGAGTTTTGTAATTAACCTAAAAGACAACTAAAGTTGTGTTTCCGCCACTGCTTTAGCAAATCATCAATCAAACAGATAAAAAGAAATCCAGGTATAACTTAACTAAGTGTGTTTATCAAACCACAAAGGCCATGATTAAAAAAAAAGGATATTTCTTAATTTGTTAATAATTATTATACCACGGGTCTGTTGAATGCTGTATTCTGATTGGCTGAGAAATGTTCCGTGGGTATGCATTAATTTCTGATAACCGCACACCTAACTTGTCAAATGCTTTAAAAATAGGCACGAGAGCAATGTTTGTGGTAACCGTGGTATAAGAGGAATAATTAACTCCGGTCCTTTGAATTATTTGAAAAAAAAAAATGCACACCTGCGGTGTAACGGCACTCCGCTTCACGTCGTGCTGCATTGCCCGTTGGGTGTGCATTATTTTCCTATAATTCAATGGCCCATCGTCAATTATTCCTTACTTATTAATAATGATTCATAATTGTTTTAAATAGCTGACATAAAAGTGTTATTTAAAATGTTGTGCTCTATTTTTTTCCTGTGTTTTATGTCTACTCACTGTCAATGTGAGATAAATATTTGAGTGTTGTGTACTTTACAAAATAAAACAACACTGAAATCATAATTGTATTGCATTACATTGTTATAGACCCCAAATATTTTTAATAAATCATTCTTCAATAGTTGTAGTTATTTGTACGATACAATCAGTAAGTTCAATGTAAGCTAGTTTACACTGGAAACTTACTATGAGTTTTCATAGAATGTACAGATTATGTGTTGTGTAGTTATTATTCTAGTTCCTCTTTTACCTTTGCATGCAGTGTTTGACTATTTTGCAGAAGTTTTCTTTTTGTAGAACCAGTCTGACCAATAGTTGGTAATAGTTGAAGCCATCAGCCTTAATTAACTTTAAAAGTGCATTGTGTAAAGCATGATTTTTGGCTGTCCCAGACGAATGATTGCCATCTTGAAACAATTGTCGCAATTTCTGTGATTGTGGCTTTTCATCATTGGTCCTGTACAGTAAGAGAGGTTTAAAGATGGCCTACGATACATTTTCTGATAGTGTCAGAAATGGACTCTATGCACGCTTAACTTCTGCGTTTGACTCAAGGCTGCTCTTCAGTTTCCGCTACGGGAGATTTAAAGCGGAGTGATGGCAGAATCGATAAAACCCAAATGTACAACCTGTGATGTGTGAAGAGTTGTCCGGATGTGCAAACTCGAGAGAGGTTGCAAGTTTTATGTGTCGTCTTATCTCTGTAATCATTAAGATATGTTCAGAGACCCTGTACTAACAGAGCTTACATTGTGCTGTTTTTTAAGATTTTTGCAGCAGGCCAATCACGTTAGTAATATATTAATGTCTTTGTAATGTTGTCTTAAAATTATATATACGAGTTTTTACTGTTCTAACATTTAGCTTGTATAACCACAAATATTATCTTTGCTAGTACTGATGATAACAATTATACAAAATTCAAAAGTATATCAACAACAGATGAATAGCATTATCAGTGCATTTTTTTTAATCTAAATCTTGTGGTAATGTAGATACTGGGTAGCAGTGTAGAATTTGTCATGCTTTCCAGTGAATCTAATGCTCTAAACACTATGACACACAGCAGTGGTGGCTAGAAGTTCTGTCCTCCCGTCTTTAAAAATAGCCACTACCACTAACGCATGCTGGTGATATTGCGCTTATGTGTGACGCAACCATCAAAGCCTCAGATTCAATAGATGTCATCATCGTACACTCTACATGCTTGTTGTTTCCAAGTTTAAACGATTCATTTTGCACAGTGTGATAAAGTAAAGATCTTAAAGGAGTTAGGGATGCACCAAATTTTCCACAACCAAAATTATTAAGACAAAATAACAAAAAAACTAATTTTTGGTGTTCGGCCCAGCAAGTGAAAAGGCAGAATAAATGTTACCAAATAATAAGGTTTTTGATGACACGATCAAATAACAACCAACGGGGAGTGAGAGACACGCAAATGCCGCAAACATGTTGGTGAAAGCATTGTAAAGCGTCAGAGAAAGGCGTGGAAACATACAACACTACAAGTTTCATTTATCATTCAAAATCAGGACATCCTTCCTGTAGGGCTGTGCAAAAAATCGACTGCGATTATCATGCGCGTGTCATCAGTAAAGCCGGTTCCGTGATTAGAAGTAAATCGCCATCAGCTGCTTTCAGATGGAGCGGCATTTATTATACAGACCCGTAGTTCACCGAGAAGCTAGGCAAAATCGCATAGATAATCGGAATCGATTTTCCTCGATTATGAACCCGATTTTGCCTAGCTTCTCGGTGAACTACGGGTCTGTGCAATAAATGCCGCTCCATCTGAAAGCAGCTGATGGCGATTTAATACTAATCACCGAACCGGCTTTACTGCGCATGATAATCGCAGTCGATTTTTTGCACAGCCCTACCTTCCTGAACACCATGCAGTGTATGTGAAAGACACAGCGGCGCCGATCTGAATCCACAAGCACAGAGAACGAGAAACTTTCTACAGCAACTGCAGTATGTAATAAAGACTTCCTAAAGTCCTACAATGACAAACACGCTTATATTAAATGAGAAATTAAATGTTTATTAACAATAAGCTTTCTGTAAGACCACTTTGTTGAGCGCTTATTTCTCTGTCATCTCCTGTCAATCTTGCTGCCGTCTTATATGCAGAGTTCGGACTGCATGATTTTCAAAGTGGTCGGGTCACAGATCTTTTCACAGTGTGTGTATCTGGGGTAGCGTTCAGTCGCTGCTGTTTTCAGACTGCATGATGGATTGGCGGAAGGGATTTTAAACTGCATGACCATAAGAAGAATCGTCGACAACTTTGTCCCGGTCCGCAAACAAAGTCTTGCAACCAAACCTACACTAGAGGTGACAAGGAAACAATGCAAGGTCACGCCTCTAAGACTGGAGTTCTCACGTGAAACTGGGATTATTATTAAAAATGGTAGCCCGCAAGAACCTTACCATACAAATTGCATGTGCGCTCATTTGCAGCAGAAAAAAGAAAAAGAAATAAAGATTATGAAGGAGGAAATGGTTGGGGAGACTCCTCCCCCAACCTTCAGCTTCCCTGTATGTTGCTCTCTCATTGGCTGTAGGTCATCGCCAATGTTATTTTCAGTCAAAACACATTTCACACGGCATGATTTTGAATCGGCGACAGGTTCAGATATCTAGCATGCCAAATATCTCACAGGTGTCGGTGACTCGTCTGCGATTCTCTCAGATTGCGTCTTTGATAATTCACACTGTGTGACTGTCAATCACGTGCACAAGCATCGATTTGCCTGTGATTTTGGGCATTTGTCTGCGATTTCTCAAAACCTGTCGGTGAGTAAAAATCAGTGCTTAAGTCGTGCAGTCTGAACTCGGCATTACTCTCATCCTTTGCTCGTGCTTGACCGTGCACGCAAGCGCATATCCACTGCTCACCATACAGTACAGTGCTGCATAAGCGCTGTTGCAAGTTTCTTAAGGTAGAGTTATAAATAGGTTACTTGGATTTTGCGCAGTTTGGCAAATTAATTAGCAAAATGAAAGCTAAAAAAATTTATTTGGTTCTGTATTTGGTCTTCGTCTTTCATTTTATTTGGCTTCGGCCAAGAAATTTCCTTTCGGTGCGTCCCTAATAGGAGTGCAAAAATCCTGCAGTGTATCCCGGGTTTAACTTTTAGAATTATCCCTTGACAGAAATGCAATATAATATACATAACTATATTACCAGTTGTGTATAAAGACCTTACATAATGAACTGTTATGTTTTTATTACCTTGGAATTAACCATTTTTATATAAAATACACCGTGTGGGTCCTTACATGGAAGTCGCCGTCATGTTTCTACAGTAGCCCTAAACTGACAAACTTTTCTACAGAGCATGTTTTGTTTCCTAAGTTGTTTCAGACGACATGTTTGGCCCTTGGTGGCTACCATATGCATTTTGAAATTGAGGGGTGAGCCACTTCACAATTTCACCACTAGATGCTGCTAAAATTTACACACACCACTTTTAATTGTTAAAACTTTTAGGAGATAATACAGAATGTCTTGTAAGGAATGTGCTTATGGGAAATAAATATGTGTAATACAATGATGCATAATCTTATGACTGTGAGATGAATACTTTCTTTTTTTGGAAGTTAGAGGATGCATCATGATCTGATCTGATCTTGAAATATAGAAAACTTTAACAAGAGCTCTAAATGGATGGAATAATAACTAATTCAACATCTCTCTGATTGCTTTTCATATAGTTATACCAATGGCTATTTAAAGAGCTGTGTGGTAAGTTGAGCGTTGTTGGTTACATTTTTAAATGAAGGTGACTTTAATCTAGACAGGAGATCCAAAACATTTTTGGATTTATCATAACTGACCTGCTGTTGCGGTCTCCGCTGGTTAGCAAAGGATATACTGTACTGCAACTTACTGCGGCATCTTCTCTGAGCTTCGACTTTTCTGGAAGTCACATGAATTTGTTTGTGGATTGGTACTGCAGATCGTGCATTGTGCATGTTTGGTGGGGTTTTCCTGTTTGCCATGTTAGGGTTTTGGAGATTTTACTCTTGTTTGGTCCCCCGCACTGCACAAGGAACTGCATATTTAGTTTGGGCACTCTTCAAAATAAAGGTGCTATAAAAGGTTTTGGTTTCCCAACCTTCCATTCAACAGTTCTCCAAATAATTTATCATAGTCTGTAAGTAAAATGTAAAGTAAAATAATATAGTCTGGAAGTAAAATAACTTTAAAAATATAGTTACAAATTCTTATTTTTTAAAGTGTACTGTTGAGTTGGACATGTGTCATTCTTCCATCCTTAACTATATGCTTATGCTGCGTTCCAGGCAACCTGTAACCCGTAAATCACGACTTCAAAACCACGACTCACGATCTAGTATGAGTTCACGGGTGGGAAGTCACGGTTTTGACTGATGTTTCAGTGCACTTTCACAGGTAGACGGTTGTAAAAACACGGGTTACAGGCTGCCTGGAACGCATAGAGTCGTGAGTCGTGGTTTGAATTCGTAATTCACGGGCTCAAAAACCTGCCGGGAACGCAGCATTAATGCTCGGCATCTGATCATTGTGTGGTGTTCACTGTAGTGTTTCATTGGCTAGGTTTTGTTTTGGTTATATCTGCTGTTGATTGGAAAAAGCCCTTTATAAATTATTATTATTATTATTATTAACAACAACAATATAATAATATTATTGTGTGTTTTTAATGCTCATCTGCAGGGTATATCTCATCCAATCCATTGCCAATGTGTTGATCAGTGTTACTAAAAAAATGTTTGGCAAATATTTTTCAGCCATAAGATGTCGTAATTGGCTACATGCTCAAAGTGTGTTTTTGTGTTATTGTGACAGCTGCAGACCTCAGGCAATAGACAAACTAAGTAGCTTGCTATAAAAATCTAGGCACCTTACTGACTGGAGATTCACTAATATTTACTGTAATTTAAATTTTCCCATATGGGCCAAAAATTTTGTACCATCAAAATTTAAAAGATATCCGGATATGGAATTTTATCGCCCAGCCCTAGTTGTGCTTGCATTCTGAATATTAATCTGAAAATGCATGTATTTCAACCAGCTGTATAGCAGAGGAACTGTTTGTAGCCTTATACCCATCTTGGACTTATTTAAAATCAATGCCTATTTTTTGCAGTAAGAGATAAAAACCTGAGAGATGTTCTTATAAAAGGCTATATAGCCCAAAACAGTTTTCCTCACAGCTGATCTTGTCCATGTACACCCGACGTGATCACACACAGCAGCTTGTCATCAGTGCACATGTACGTCTTAAAGCTACAGTAACCTAATTCATCTCTCAATAAAATCACTCTTTGCTCTTCACTGAAGAACTGTAGTACTTCATATGAATGCATGTATATTGAATTCATACTGTAAAGACGTGAAGTGTTTTATTTTCATTACCTTTAACAGACATAAGATTGTTAAAGGCATATTAAATTTCTCTTAGCAGGATAAATATTTGTTGTGCTTATTTATTTGATTCTCTATTCAAACAATAATATGGGCTACCTAGTTACTGCAAGTAATATAACAAAGGCAACATCTGTGGTATTACTTTATCTAGAAAAAATGTTAACAGTTACAGTCAGATAGTTACAGATCACGAAGACAACAAAATGGTACTCCGTATCAGCTGCAAAAATCCTGATCGGAGCATCCCTAATTTGATCTAACAAACAAATAAGAAGTCGCCATCAGTTCCTTTTAAATGACTGAACTGTTTTATTTCTGTCATTGTGGTTTAGTGATTGTGTTTTTCCTCAGAGCAGACAGATGTTTTTCCTGTTTCCATCAAAGCTGCGTCGGGTGGAGTTCTGTTACAGACGCTTAAATATAAAACCACGTGCTCCTCGAAAGCTTCATATCACAATCTTGCCTGTTCAGGCATGTGGTCTAGTAATCTTTTTTTGTTTACTTTTCATGAATATCTGACCATATTTGATTTCACATCTTGTCAGAGACAAGACCAAAATGTATATACATTTGAAGCAACTTTTTTCCATTCTTTAAAAAAGTTATAAACGATAACGCTTGATGCATTGTATTACCTTACCACAAACATAAAGCAGCTACACACAGTAGGAAAGACTCAAAAAACTACTTGAACTAAGTGCACTTTCTAATACACATTATTGCAAATCAATAAAAGTTGTACTTATTAGGCCATTTTATCTTCAATTATGTTTTAATGTGTTTGAGAGCAAACTAAAGGCTAAAGAAACAACGAATGAAAACATAACACCTTTACAGATTTTTCAAGAAATTTTTTTTTTATAGATCAAAAAAGTACCAAAGATTGCCCTATTATACTCATTTACAATACTGTACAGTATATCATGCAGTGTAACTTAGGAATTACTATTTGATAACACCTCATGGTAGATACTTGTAAACCACCAGAAAAGCTTGAGGCAAATCATAGCATGCTTCAGTTGAAGATATTTTACTGCTGTCCAAAGGCTACTGGTATGTAATAAAATAATCTGATTAAAACAAATCTGCTTTATTATCAGATGGCATGTAATTATATCAGTATCTGTATGCAATTGGTGGACTAAAGTCTAGACTGTTCATTATCATTCAGTGATTCATTTCTGACTAATTCAAATCTAATAATTCTCATATTTTGAATCAATCAGTCTAGTATTTAATAAGGTATTTGACAAAATGTTTGTGTATTTATACCACCAAATATACACACATCAGCCATAACATTATGAACCCTGTAGCTCCTTCTTTTCCACCAAAACAGCCCTGACCCGTTGAGGCATGGAGTCCACTAGACCTTTCAATCAGAACCAGCATTCATTTTTTCAACAATTTCTACAAAACTACAGTAGCTCATGTGTTGTATCGGACGACACAAGCCAGTTTTCACTGCCCACATGCATCAGTGAGCCTTGGCCGCACATGACCCTGTTGTCGGTTCACCGTTTTTCTTCTTTGAACCACTTTTGATAGGTACTGACCACTGCAGACCGGGAATACCCCACAAGAGCTGCAGTTTTGGAGATGCTCTGAAACGTCGTCTAGCCATCACAATTTGGTCTAACTGCTTCTAGCACGTCAACTTTAAGGACAATTGTAGTCCGCCTGAACATCTCTCATTGGCTTAATGATTCTTTTGTGGTTGTTTAATTTTTTCTTTGATTTTATTCCACAATTAAATTCAATCCTCAAACTCTTATTTACAGTGGTGTAAAAAATGGTGGCCCCCTTTCTGATTTTTTGAATGGCTGAAAAATCCTATTAAGATGCTGACCTTAAAAAGGCAGTTCATGGTCAAACCCTCAAATTTGGCTGAATTACAACAATTCTGCAAAGATGAGTGGGCCAAAATTCCTCCACAGCGCTTTAACGCTTTAACAGACTCATTGCAAGTTATCGCAAATGCTTGATTGCAGTTGTTGCTGCCAAGGTTTAGGGGCAAGCGCTTTTTCACACAGGCCATGTGAGTTTGAATTTTGTTTTCCCTTCATAATAAAAACCTTTATTAAAAAACTGCATGTTGTGTTCAGTTGTGTTATCTTTGATTTATATTTAAAATTTGTTTGATGATCTGAAACATTAAAATGTGACAAACATAAAAATAAAAAAACGATGCCATTCACTTCAATGGTTCATTGATTCATTCCATGTCAGTGTACACAGATCAAAAAAATTGATAAATGTTAAAGAACAAACAGCTCAGGTTGTCGGAAAGATACCTAAAGCTACCTCGGACAGATTGTCAGATTGTCAGATTAGATTGAACATAATTTATTACAATCAATCAATTCAATTCAATGAATTTAATGATATTAACCGAATCAGAATGCATCATTGTATATATTTATTAAATACCTTGTGTTCAATTCTGCTTATAGTTCCATCCTTGGGCCATTTGGAAATAATGGTTTGTTGAAATAATCTGTTAAATGCTATGTTGATTTTAAGCAAAGGGGTCAAAATGCACGGAATATGAATGTGAAACGACCCTGGAACGCTTTTAAACTTGTGTTTTTAACTCTTTCCCCGCCAGCGTTTTTTTTTAAAAAGATGCCAGCCAGCGCCAGCTTTTTTCATGATTTTCACCAAAGTTTAATGCCTTACAGAAAATGTTCTTCTTTAAACATATAAACATACAATATACCAAATGAAAGAACAGACCCTCTGCTTTAAAAAAAAAAAAAAAAAACGTTTCATCCTACCTTCAGTGGTTCTTTTGTAATCAGCTTTTGAATATGGGTAGGTTTCTGCAAAAACACCACATTTTGAGCAAAAAGCTGAGATAATTCCATTTTTGTGACGGACTTTTCATAGAGATCCCATTCAGAGTGATCTTTAAAACAGACATAGACATGCAGCCTCTTGCCATAGGGCAATACTTCCGGGTTTAAAAAGTTGCGGTATTGCGGAAAGACGGAAAATCTCATCATTGGCAGGGAAGCGTTTTCTCTTGATTGACGAGATATCTCGTCGATGGCGGAGAAAGAGTTAATACACCCCAGATGTGTCAGTCAAAGGCATGAGCACCCCCAATAAATATGTTTCATTTTCTTAATTTTTACCGTTTGAATTCTAACCTTCAAGTGGTCGTTTTTTGCCAAAAAAAACCTTGCTTGCACTTGTAGTGACAGTAATTTAATTTGTTGAATACCTTAAAGAGCAACTATTTCATTGCTAAAACAATGTTATTTTGTGTATTTAGTATAATAGAATGTGTTCGCGTGTAGGGCTGTGTTGAAAAAATCGATTCACCGATTCTGAATCGATTTTCATGTTAATTACTAAAGATCGATCCTTAACTCAGAGAATCGATTTAATAATTAATAACTTAAACTTGCCGCGTCATTGAATTCACGCATGCGCGCGAGGTGGAAGGACATTAAAACAACGAACATAGCGGTCAGTAACGTTAAGCAAGCGGTTGTTTTGAAAACTCTAGAAACGCTCAAAGCTGCGATCTATATGTAAAATAATCCACTCATAACAAATGAACGAGTTATTCGTGTTATTTTTATAATAAGCGCCAGTGAATCCACCGCAGGTCTCCAGCAAAACTCTCTCTCTCTCTCTTTCTCTCTCTCTCTCTCCCTCCCTCTGTGCTCATGCAGCCGGTCTCTGACGGGCAGAGGTTTCTTGAGGCGCGCGCAACGGGTCGCCAAATGAAGAGTTCTTCTTGCACATAATGCTAATAGTTGTAACGTTTTCTGAACTTTAAGCAAGCTAAGACAAAACTCATCATATAGCACCCGTCATAATATCTATATCTAGAGCTCCGTCTCTCATATACAGGTATTTATCCTGTCAGTAGGTTTGTGCATATATTTATACCTGTTCATTTTACCTTTATTTTTAATGTAATGTATGCATAAATACAAAATACAATGCATACTATAGCTTCAATAGTCTATAAAATTAATAACTCAAAAACAAGATTCTGTCTATCAAGACTTATCTGTTGTTATCCTCATTTTCACTTTAACATTATTAACTTTAAATTGTCCATATTTTAAAACTGTGGTGAGCAGTTAAAAGCTATAGTGAGTGGCAAATAACTGCACATTTTTATAATCCAAAAACAATATAAACTGAAAAACATGTATACATGAAATATACAGTTACTGTGAAATAAAATGACTCATTCTGTGGAATAGATTTTTGGTCATTCCGCCCACCCCTATCTGGCACCATTTTGGGCTTTTTTCAAAAACACTTATCTAAATCTCGAAGATCGGATCAGATCGGATCGAATCGAATCGAACAATGATAATCGATTCAAGACCTTGAGAATCGGAATCGAATCGATTCTTGAAATTTGAATCGAAACCCAGCCCTATTCGCGTGGTTTATGGTAAAAAAAAAACACATTTCCACATACCGTAAATGTTCGTATTTGCATTACTAATACACAGCAAATGAAATTAATTGAACATGAATCGGACAATAAATGCTCTTTCAAAATGACTAAAGTAAAATTTGTGAAAATAAGGTATTCCATTACTTAACTTACTTTTAGTGCCATAAAATTACCTTGACAAACTGCATAGGGCATTGCTGTAGGTCAGTGACAAGCAAATGATACAGAAATAAAATGCACAATACTGCTATACAATAGCAACTTTTTGTAATGTCTATTTAATGCTTTTGTCTGCAACATTAATGGAATAAAATGATCTTCATTTGCAGCTTTTAAGCAAATGTTTGTATATGCTATTAAATGCAATAAATGGGAGTTAACATGTTAATCAATTGGCAACCCTAATAAAATGTAATGTTTTTGACAGTTTTTGGGGAATTAAATATTTCAAATTCTGTTTAAAATCAGATGCATTTCTTAGTGATTCTAAACCTTTGAATACTTTTAATGGTGGTAGTTATTCAATTTAAAAAAGTCTCAGCTTCTTTTTGGGGATATTAATTATTACTTTAATAGCGATTACAAATTATATTTGGCAACATATCTAACTTTATAGTTTAAAACAGTATTTTTTGTTTCTTACAGTGTTCAACTTTACCATAACTATAGTTAATAATTTGGCAGTATGAAACTTTTGTTTGTAAGAGTGTAAGAGTTTTGTAAGAGTGTAAATATTGAACCACACCCGCAGTTTGGTGAACTTGTGTGATTAAATAGTCTGATGTGTGACATCGTTCAGACTGAATGAGTCACCCCTCACAGTCATAACTGTATTTAGGGGTTGTGTCTGGAATGCTATTTGTGAATTGTGTCTTGCATTCACATCCACTCTCTTTAAGGGCATTTTTGATGGACTTCCATGAAGTTATACGTTTAGATGGAGACATTTATAATGTGCTGGCTCTTGAAATATGGTACATTTTAAAGATGACTTTTGGGAAGATTGTGCTGTAAAGTATAGATCCCTCAAGTTGCAGGTGATTTGATTCCATGTGAGATAACCTATCTTTGGTTTAACGAACATCAACTTTTACTGAATGTGGCCTTGTATACTGTCAGTAAAACCACTGAAAGGTTCAGTGAAGAAGAGTCATGCTTTTCTTTGAGCTACATTATTTAATTGTTACCTGTGATTTTTAACAACCTAACCCGGACTTTTTAACTTTGGCATGTAACTTGTGCCACACTATTTGTGCTACGATTATAAATTATATCTCAAATCATATTGTTTATAGAGAGGTCTGCGTTACGTTACTAATTGGACTTATTTCATTAGATCATTTTGGAAACCTTCCATCATGGAAAAAAAAGTTTGCTTACGTTTTTTTTTAGCCAAGACGCAATGTTCAAGCAAGACAAATATGCAATTTTGTATAATAATTTCTAAACATAAGCCTTGTCCTAATTCAACAGCTGGATCCTTCGAAGGACTCATCCTTTGAAGGTGAAGACTCTGTCTTTGAAAGTTCATGAAGAGAAATGAAATGAGACGGTCTAGCCTTATTTGAAGGATTACCTTACGTACGTGCCCACCATGCCTGTCAGCGGTGCAGAGCAGAGATGTTTCTATTCTAACTTATTCAAATAAATATGTAACCAGAAAAAGATTAATTTTATTTTCGAAAATGTTGCACCAAATACAGTGATGATTCAGAAATTTTAAAATGTACAAGTTGACATGTACTATCGATATTTTGATCTCTACTATCGATATTTTTAAAACCATCAAATTCCTCTTTGTGCGTCAAACGACATCCTTTGCCGCTTCTGTAGTTGTCACTGTCCAGTTGTCTGCCATATACGGCCATTCGGCCAATGTCTCAGAAGTTAGAGGGAGTGAGAAAATGGCTGAAAATTAAAAAAAAAACCTGCAACTTTCAAAGAGCTGCAGGTGTTCAGCTCTATTTTTTACATTTTTGATAAAAAAAAGAAAAAGAATTGCAATGTATCGCAATGTATTGTATTGTGATGCGTATTGTAGCATGATCCATGTATTGTGATGCGTATCGTATCGGGAGGCCCTTGCCAATACCCAGCCCTAATCAATATTTTGTTTAGATTACACTGGTGTGTGTGCGTGATTCAGATCAGGCTTCAGATGATACTCGTCTGTAAGATTATGGTCAGACTGCACATCCAGGGCTCAAAGCGGCCAGTGACTTCTTTTTTCCAGGGCGCAAGATGCGAAGTTCATCACAACACGTATGTAGCCCGTCATGTGTGTGTGGTGTGTAATTTCAAAAAAGGGGTTCGGCGTGTTGAATGAACCTATGTGCATCAAATGTAAAGGGTTTATGACCAAAGAGACGCTCGCATTTGCCAGATACTCTCATAATGTCATGCGTAATCGAGTTTACTGTTAAGTGAGTGTCTTGCGTGTATTTTGTGAACGTGAGCGACGAGCGTCTCTTTTATCATAAACGGTTTTGACGCGTGTGCAGCACGCACTTATTTTGAAAAAACACGTGATGCAAATGGTTCACATGACGCAACAAACACATATTTTGAAAACACGAGCAACACACATGACACTCTGAACACGTATTTTGAATTTGCGCCCCTCGAAAGAGCAGTCACGAGCTTCCACTGTTGTACAGTAGTGAACTATGTGTGACCCTATTCAATTAGCAGATTTTACCAACATGATGTTTTTAATGTCAGAAAAATAGGTATTTTTGCAACCAATAATTGAACTATTTTTTAATGAAACATTTAACATTCATTTTGAAATGGACTTCAGCCCAGTTATTTAAAAAAATTTTTTTAAATATAAGGTTGTCATCAATCATAATTAGCAATCATAATAATTATTTCTTTCCTATTATGCAACATTCTGGTCCCAGCCATCCCTTATATGGTATGTGCCATTTCCCCCCAAACACATAAAATCAGAACTGCTTTTTACACTACCTGTATATATGAAGTCTCTTTACTTGTACATATGCTTGTTGATGTGTGTGTAAGTGCTGTTTAAACATGCTTTGCGTTTGATTTTACAGAACACAGTAAATGTGGAGTTAATGGATGGTTTGATACTGGTAGTTATACCATCCTCCTCCCTATATAAATAGAGCTGGGTGGCGTACTCATCCAGACAGATAGAATTACATAACAGCAAATGGCAAATCTGTTTTCTAAGATCTGTCATCATGCCTCACCCAAGATGTTTCCATGTTTAGTTATTTTGTGACAGCTTTCCCATTTTTTAAAAGAACTTTTACCTTAAAACACTTTAGAAGCCTAACAGGTAATAAACATCACAACATGTCTCCAGGACAGGCAATAATCTCAGCTGTTGTCACGGGAGCGTTACTCCATCTGAATCCTGAATAGATACTTTGTGTTCACCAACTCTAGGAGACAGTACATTAATTGTTACAGACTTTTAAGCATTCTTTATCTATTGAAGAATAATGTCTTGTGTTCCTGAATCAGGTTAATCTACAGAACCCACATGGCCTTTTCTTCTGTAGTAGTCTTATTTAGAGTACTGTTTGATAAGATAAGCAACTCATAATTAAATATTTGTCTTAAGACCAGTGGCCTGCATTATTGTTTGACATCATCATGTTGGCCACATCAAGAAAGCGTAAGGTGTACGAATGCACTACAAATAAATGTTCAGTCATAAGGGTGCAGTCACAGTTAGTCTTAAACTGGTCAGATTTGAAGTAATTGGTTCAAGTTTGAGGTCCTCTTTCTGACCTTGCAATTACAACCTGAAACTCCCATATTATGTTAGAAATTGAGACAGGGTGGGGATTGTCAACTCATGTAAAGTGTAGCCTACAAGTAGGAGGAGAATCACATGAGCTATCTGACCTCAATGCAGCAAAAAGCAATTGCTTTACTCATATTTTGTCTCTATCTTTCTCTTTTTCGCAGATCTGTCCCCACATCCATGGTGGTGCAGTTAGCTGATGGAAAGAAGCTCATTCAATCAGCTCAACATGGTCTCCAGGCTACCCAAGTTTGCTTCTCGCCCCTCGAGCACCACCGTATCCTCCCTTCCTCAAAGATCTGCCCTTCCTGTCTTCACTATGGCCTGCAAAGGTGCCCCGATAAGAGGGCACAACAGTTTGACACCTGTGCCGTCCCTTAACCGGCAAAAATGTGAAGAGCGAAACAAACTTCCGCACACTGACAGCTTGGAAGAGAAGACCAGTGTAACCATATGCTCACAGCCTGCTGTTATGCCGATTAAAACGTCAGCACCTGATAAATTTAAGAGTGCTGTCCACACTGCACAGAGTGGTAGTACCAGAACTTTGACCCAGCCTAACAAAACCTATCCCCAAATGACTTCTGCCAAACGCCTCTCCGTAGAGCAACCTCCTTATCAGAACGGAGTGAGCGGTGGTGATGAGTGTTATGGTTCTGGCTCATCAGGGCCTGGTCTGCATAATTCATCCCAACAGAGAACTTTGGAGAACCCATTGTCCTTATCCAACGACAGCCTCAAGTCCGCCTTCAAAGAGAACATAGTGCGCTCTCAGAGTTTCTCCAATGCCAAGAGGGCACCATCTCCCACCGATCCACCCATGACTCGTTCCTTCTCTTTTAACAAAGCTAAAGAGCTTGCTAGAGAGCTACCCAGACCTTTGGCACAATCCCCAGTGGCTAGGTCACCGCTCATTCAGCCTAATCCAGTTTTAGAAAAATCAGGCAAATTTGGGATTTCAAGACCTTCTGTAACTTCTAGTGGTGGCACTATGCCAAAGGCCACAATAAAGAAGACATTATTACCCAGCTTTTCAAGTAACAAGCCCTCAGCACTTAGCTATAGACTAACACGTCCCTTACTCAGCAAGAATCTCCGCCCTACTGGTGCCAGCACTGTCCAGAATGAAGCAGAGGTAAGTAATGAGGACAAAGACTCTACAGAGAAAGCGGAAAACCGTTCTGAAATAAACATCAAAGCTAAAAGCCTTGGATGTGCCCCCGGCGATACCCACTGTGAAACAAATGAGGAACAGAACAGTTTGGGTCGGCCTTTGGAGGTCTTAGAGGACATGTCCTTATCTTCCTCCTCCTCCCTGGAGCACAATGACACTAGTGAGGAGTACATGGATGATTTTGATAACCTTGGTAACGGAGGCGAGATCTTGCTGCTACCTGTCCACAAAGAGGGATTGGATATCTCAGGACTGTGTGTTGAGGACAACGATCTAATCACTAATAGCATTGAGAATTCATCGCCGGCTAGCCTCCACAGCTTCTTGTCTGAAACTGTTGAATGGGCAGGGATGGGCCTTACAGGTGTGACTGAGATCTTTTCTGTTCCTGTTAACCTCAAAACTCTTTTAGCTATATAGTCTACTCATGGCAGCCATATTGCCTGCTTTAGCAGCTACTGTTTAAAGCCCCTATGAAACATGACAATTCTGATTTTTAAGGAATACTGCAGTTTATGTTTTAATTGATTTATAAATGCATATTATTATGTTTTATTAAATTCATCTGCCCTTAATTTTTTTAACCAAAACAATTAATTCCCTTTCCCCTTAAATGACATCTCTTTCGTTAATGACTTATGTCCCGGCTTATAGGCAGGACTATATTGTCCCAATTATAGCACTTTTACATGGAAAAAGTCAGATTTTCATGCTATGACCCCTTGTATCGTAAATGAAAATTCATCAGTGACTGATTTGTAATGCTGTTTATTTGAGTTAAATTTACTTTATATAGCACTCTCCTCAGTCCATGTTGTAGCTTTCCATGAACATTTTTTTGTGTTTTAAAGTGATAGTTCCCCAAAAATGAAAATTCTGTCATCATTTACTCACCCTTATGTTGTTCTAAGCCTATGTGAGTTTTTTATTCCTTTAAACACAAAAGAAGATAAATGATGGTAACCACACATTTGGCGGTACCATAGGCTTCCATAGTAGTAGAAACAAATTCTATGAAAGTCAACAGGTACTGTGGAAGTCAGCATTAACTGTGTGGTTACCATCATTTATCAAAATATCTTCTTTTGTATTCAACAGAATAAAGACATTTTTACAGGTTTAGAACAACATGAGGATGAATAAATGACGACCGAATTTAAATTTTTGGGTGAACTATCCCTTTAAATTCTGTTGCTCCTGCTTTCACACTCCATCACACAAGCAATACAAATATTGTCTCGAACAGAAGAGGAAAGTGATTAAAATATAGCTGATTAAAATAGTTTGACATTAGCAAATTCTTACTTTGGATTTTTTACCAAAATTAGGTCTCTTATCTTCGAATGTCCCAATGTAGTCAATAATTGTATCACTTACAGTAAAACTCATCTTTGAGCATCATAGTATAATATCTAAAAATGTTTCCTGTGACAGTATATTTTTTCATAATTTAAAATAGCTTGAATGTTGAATCACCTTGTCTCATTTACTATACACGGTTCTTTAAATATTCAAATTAGTCCCACCTCTGCTCAATCACACCAGCTAGGATCATAGGTATGAATATGCAAATTAGTACCCGCTTATACTCCTGCACAGCTGAAGCAGCAGTGCTGCAATGTCAAAATATGACTATATATCTATTGCTCAAACTACTGATCCACATCTGTGTTGATGTGAATGGTACATATTTGTGACGTAATTGAGTTGATTTTAAACTGCAGTTTTCAGTTTGAAAAAACTGGTGTTGAATGATGAGTTAGCACATGGTTTGTCTTAAAACATATTAAAGGGGACATATCATGAACATTTTATAAAAAATCTTTAACTGCTAATATTGGGTCCCCAGTGCTTGTGAAAAAGTAAAAACAAACAACCCAGTAACTTAGTTTTGGTAAACCATTCTCTGCAAGCATGTGAAAAAATAGGTCATTGAAATTTGGCTCCCCTTGTGATTTCAGAAGAAAATAATTGACAGCACAATTGTGTTTAAATTTCAACAAACCCCCATTATTGCGATCAGTGTTTGCATTTCATCAGCTTATTTGCATTTATAAGGACACACCCAAAACGGCACAATTTTGCTCACACCTACAAAGTGGTAATTTTAAGTACGGGATAATGTAGAGGCAGCCGGTAGTTATTGGGAAATAAGCCCCGACAGTGTGATCAGGACCCGACGCGAAGCGGAGGGTCTTGTGTCACACTGAAGGGGCTTATTTCCCGATAACTACCGGCTGCCTCTACATTATCCCGCTTATTACACGGCTACTTGTCACATAAGAAAAAAAACGGACATGAATATGAATTTGAAACATTTTATTGGCATATTTGTTTTAAATTAACATTTTTATCCTTCCGCGAAACTTTGCACAGATGCATAAAATGATCGTAATACCTTATTAAGATCCTCTGCTTCATACTTGTCTGTCTCCATTTTTTCTGTTTTAGCCAGTCTTTGAGAAGTTTTAATGCCCATTCTGTATTTTTTTGTGTGTTGGCTTCGTAGCTGTCATGCTCTATTTTGTCAAGTTCAGTCTCGGTAAGCTGTCTGTGTCTTGTCGTGGTTGTCCAGTGTTTGTCACAAGATGGCGCCAAACAGTAATCTTTATTGATCTTTATTGGCACGGAGCGATTTTACTCGTACAAGTAGTACCGGTGGAGCGGTTATTATTTGAAAAGAACGAACCTGCAAATGTCTCAACTGACCAATCAGAATCAAGCATTCCAGAGAGCCGTGTAATAACATGATATAATAAATGATCTATATGGTATTTAGAGCTAAAAATTCACATACCTACTCTGGGGACACCAAAGATTTATTTTACATGTTAAAAAGTCTTGTGAAATGTCCCCACATAGACACATAAACAACAATAAAATCTTGATTTTCACCACAAGGGGACTTTAATAAAGTTGGGAGTGCACCTATGCTGCATTGAAATGCTAGGTTTAGGTTTAAGAACAGCGCTTCTTTATTAAAATAAGATTTTTTTTCTGGTTAAGATTACTTACCAAATCAGCATGTAAACATGCCTCACTGTTTGTCTTTTCTTTAAACTTGTACAGATGGCTTTGAGCACAAGGCTTTGTCTCCTGTTGGTGATTTTCCTCATGGCTTTTCTCTGGACCTGTCACCCTCAGACAGCTCTGGTGGAACCTACATGTGGGATGAGGAGGGGCTGGGAGGCTCTGGACAGCTTTGTGGGAGCTACGACTCTGATCCTAATAGCACTGTGAGTAAGAACTTTGCTAATGAAGGCTTTGCCTTATTTAGCAACGGAAAAAGTGGTGTTATGTGATACATACTATTATGCTTTTTTACAAAGTTTCATTAAACTTGGGTAGTTTGGGTAGCAGATCCAATTATACCCCTTTTCAAACTGACACTGTGGTGGGAGCTCCTTCTACTGACGTTACAGGTTTCCCGGTTCGAGACCAGCTAAATTTTAGGGCCAATTCTGAAATGGCATCAGGGTATGAAGCCATGGTTTTATTTTGTGAATAAAAGCGCAGCACGGTACCTGATTAGCTTCGAGCTCAGGTGCCACTCCCATTGGAATAAGAGGTAGAAGTGGTGTTTGGCACAGCAGGGAAGGGTGACATTATAATACGTGCAAATTATTTGTGCATTATGGTTGATATTGTAAATATGAGTATTGTTTTTCTATCATGAGCTCATTTGATTGTTGGGTAGGTCAACGTGAGATTTGTCCTGTTATTAGACCTCAGTTACTGGATAAAGAGTCAGAGCTTGAATTATTAAAGGTGTGGTTTTGATTACTCATCGTAACACTCACAGAGCTCTTATTGGCTCTTGTTGATCATAGTCATTTGTCTTTTTGAAACTAGCCAATCAGATTATCAGCCTTTTTGCAGTCAGTAGATAGTGATATCAAAGTCAAATGACAGGATGACTTTGCATTTGTGCTTACGGCGCTAGCCATCTCTTGGTATTATGGGTTGCTTTACTGTCTATAATACAATCTCATCTGTAACTGAAACATGCATTATTATCTTAATATTTTAAAGCTAGTTTATGGACAACACACTTTCATTTCTGGGCCATAAGTATCTGTGGCAGGTAGCTTCAACATTCTTAAATCCCACAGCGTGCTTGTGGTTTTTCAGCTGTATCTCTGTGCAACACAAATATTAATTTGTGATTAAGTGTCATACCGGTTTTAATTCGTAAAACCTGATCGCCTGGCATGTTCAGGCAAAACGTTTGCAAACACTTATGTAAATATGCTGCAGGGTTAAAATTTGTATCAATTCCCCTACATTAACACAAAGTTACTGAAACTAAACATGTACTGTACTGTACTGTACGCATTTGGCAAATGCCGTCTGTCCAAAGCAACTCACACTGCATTCAAGGGTACATTTTACCAGTGGATGTTCCCTGGATATTAACCCATGAGCCCTTTACAGCACCATGCTCTGCAACAAGAGCCTAATGAAACAACAGCGAGTATTATATGTTTCTTTATTACTATGTTTAGCCTAATGTGGTGTTATTGTATTTTATATCTTTTGACTAGAAACTTCCAAGCTAATTATTTCTTCTTTAACTTTGTTTACGTTTTAGAAATGCTGCTTTAAGAAACATGACACAGTGGAAAACAGTAATTGCATATTCATAGCATTATATTTAATGACTTGGTTTATTGTTTTAATACTTCATATTATTATTATTACATATTAATATTACATATTCAATTATACTTGGTTCTGATAGCAGAATGCCACTTACATATAATCTCACTTTTCCATTGCATAGTACCCCACAGTTTGGTTTGGGTCGGGTCAGCTTACTTTTGGGAGCTTTTCCATTGGGTGCAGTACGTAGTACCAGATACTTTTTTTTTAAGTGGCTGGTATAAGGGGGCCATCTTGAGGATATTTGATGTCATAGCTAAAGTGCTGTGCAAAAGTCTTAGGCCACCATCACCTGTTTAGTTGTTTTAGCAAAGTTTTAATGTCCATATTTATTTTTCACTCTTTTTTAAGTTACAAACAGAAATACAGGAAATATGTACACAAAACCATTTTCAGAACTAAATGTCTTCTTCATGCATCGGTCAGTATTTAGTGTGACCTCTTTTGGCACGAAACACATTTTGAGCTTTTTTGAGGAGCCTAAAGTCCTGAAGTCATTCGATTAGAATTAGAAAATTAGGATTTAATTTCATTTAGGTTTAAGAGATCCTGCAGTTTCCTGCTATTGCTCAAGTGGAAAGGGGAGTTTACCCTAAAACTTGACACTTCAGCTTATACTTTTATACGGTTTTTAATACTACATACACATGTCCTGTATTTGGTGGCCTAAGACTTTTGCACAGGACTGTATACGCACTCAATTATGATTTTTTTTAGCGAATGTTTATGACAGATGGTTTGCACTTTATTTTTCAAGTAGGGCTAATAATAATCTGGTAATTTTGTTTAGACAGTGTATTCGATGTTTATATATTTTTTCCATACTACCAAGCACAATGCTGAAAAACCTTGTCACACAGCAACACGAGTTGTTGTCATTGTTAAAGACAAGGTGAAAGACTGGATATTTTGCCCATGCTCATGTCCAACATAACATCTCTTTGTTGTGTATATCTTACTGTATTTACATATACTTACACAAACAAGATCATTTCTATACTGCTTTAGAGATTGTTCCTTGAATAGCTCAGTGGTAGAGTATTGCTTTAGCAGCACAAAAGGAACACACATACTGATATATGCACACATACTGGGCTTTAAACAAAAAAGTCTCAGAAATGGTAAAATCTCATTTTTAAGATTGAGAATAACTCCAGATATGCAGGATTTGACTATAGCTGTGACTTATAAGATAGGGAACAGAGACAACAAACCAGCACAGAACAGCAAACACAAGGGGATTAAATGGGAAAGGAAATGAGGAGGATAATGAGGGAAGACATGTGCAAGTCAACTAATAATAAAAACAAACTTAAAGTCTCTGTAAAGTCAATTTTGAAAATTGTTTCTTAACACATCTTAAATGATAAAAATGTATCACTGAAACCCGCCAAAAAGACTGTAAACTACTGAATTGCAGAGTTAGGGGCAGGACACACCAAAGCTTTTTTTATGCGGCTGAAAACACCTGGAGGACACTGAATGGCAGCTGTTTTTTTCAGCTGAGCACCAGTTTTCTTCAGCTGAGCGCTTTGGTAGCTGTGATACTTGAGCTGTGAGCCGATTGGTTGTTTTGATACTTGCCCCGCCCCTCCTCCACTGTGATTGGACAGCCGTGTGAGAACTGACATTGACGAGCTTTTCACCCAAAGTTGGATATTTTTCAACTCTTGGCACTCAGCGCTGAACGCGGAAAAAACGCTGAGCGTGGAAGAAAACCGCTAGCTGCTGGCTTTTTTGAAAAACGCAGAGCTTCCATTGGAAACAATAGCTTTGGTGTGCACGCCTCCTTAGATCGTAAAACAGTTTTTTTTTTAGCATTTCTGTGTTCAGGATTATTTGAGCAGGGTTAAAACGGTTGCTCAATGACGCACTTGAGACCTCATGCATGGCCCCGCCCCTAACATAATCCCGGTAGAAACTCACAATTATATTCATTCATTCATTCGTTTACGCTGGAGAAAAAAAATTACAATCTACCGCTGACAGCCAGTGTGTGATATATAATTATACTTTTATTGCACTGTATGTACCCAAAGTGAGTTATGCATGTCTAATATAATTTCTTTGAGAACAGTAAGGGGCCAGTCACACCAATAGCGTTTATGGCAGTTGCAGGCGCCTTTTTTGAATGATATTCTATGGGCAGGGCGCGTTTGCGCGCTGTTTATGCGCGCCGAGCGCCTTGCGGTTTTTTGCCGCCTGCCGCGCACGCGTTTTTGAAGGAGCGCTGAGAGCGGAGAAGCGCCCGACGTCATTCGTGTCTTTCCATTGTCCAATCGAATGAGGGGAGAGGCGGGCCTTACGTTGTGGTGAGGGAAGTTTACTGTTGCTTTGAAGAACCGGACTCCACTCGCTCACTCTCTCCTGCGTGTTTGTGCACCTCTCATCCTCAAACAAGGTCAGAGCAAGCGTCCTCTTTTTAAAGTTTCTGCTGATATGACAGTTAACAGCAAAAGAGCGCTCACGCTTCAATATTTGATTGACAAGACAGCTGACTCGGTGGTTGCTTAGCAATATGAAAAGCCGCGTCGCACTGCTCTTTTTTTAAAAAAGGCAGTGCGTCGCGCCTTGCGTTTGCAAGCGTTTAAAGCGCTTTTGGTGTGACTGAAGCCTAAGACAGTTTTGATTAAAGATCCTTCATAGCCCATGTGAGTTGTCTAACTGAAGGGAATGTATGGCACTAAAATCCAGTGCCTGCTGTGCTTTGTCAGGGTGTGAATTAGGGTTATGAGAAGCTGATGGTGTATTTCTCTGTCAGGAGTGGCTAAGACAGATGGACTCTTTTACACCTTTTGCAAGCCACCTGTTCCTACCTGGACTTTATTGACCTTGAAAAAGCTAAAATTGGTGTATGCCAAAAAATATTCAGACTTATAAAACCGTGTGCACGCACACCTTTAAGCAATGTTCCCCTTATAAGTAACAGAACACTTGAAATTGTGAATGTGAATCAGCCTCATATCCCTCGGTGAACTCGGTATCGCAGTCTAAATTCTAAAGTCTTATTCAAAATATTGGAGACCCCACTCGGGTTGCCAGACACATACAGGAGCAAATTTGACAATGGAAAGCATACATTTATCTGGTCATTTTTTTTTTCTAATTACAAACTCCTTCATATGGATTTTACAGTACCTCAATCTGCAGCTCATTTCAGAGGTTGCGTCCACCAGAGGTTGCATTTATGGACCATTAAAGCAGCCATGATAACTGCCAACCGAGCTGTCCAAATACACTATTGGGTAAATTTAATTGGCAGTGGGCAAAATCACAAAACAAAAACAGACATTCAGGTCCGGAAGGCGCATTTTAAAAAGAGAATAACTGGCTACAGCATTGTTTTTTAAAGAAACAGATACGTAAACTTATTTTCCTAAATATCTATGAATATAATATAGTATTTGTTTTATTTAGTACAGACAAAAACCTACATACAGCAAAAAAAGTTTAATTTGCACAAAGTGGAAGTTAAAATGTTGTCTTAATTGTGGACATCTGGAATACAAAACATTTATTTCATTTTAACTAAGATGATGTGATTCATATAATGTAAAGTTCCTATTATATGCCACAGAGAATACCAATTAAAAGTCTCCCATTTAAAATTAACTTTCAAACAAATTTGCAGCCAGCAGTGTCACTGAAGATTAAATCAAACTTTAAAATCATCTGGAAATTAAAGCTCGACCACCCCTTCTTTTTTAAGCCTAAAGTCATATAGCAGGTTGAGTATGATGTAAAATACAGTACAAAACATAAACCATTAAAATGTCATTGGCAGGTCTTTGGGAAACATGTGATACCTCTTCAACACAATGGCCCGCATATCAAAATTAATGAGGTTGTCATTTTTCCCAAGGCACAATCAGTTTTGGAGAATCTTTTATCAAATAGAAGTTAATTAGCAAATTCAGCAAACAACCAAACACACACACTTGCACACCAAAATGTGTCACACCAAGGCATAGAAGCTACCCTGTATCCAGCCAAGCGAGCAGACTCAGAGCGACGCTGTTTCCTTCTCTCTCCTCTCCATTTTGTCTTGATGGAACGTCTGTCACGCTGAGATATCAGTGCTCCTCCTCTGATTGGCTGAGTCAAAAAGGATGATTTCCTGCCCACTGCCTATGTGTATTTGTTCAGACAGTACAGCTGACCCAGTGTCCCTGTATGTCTGTACCTGCTGTGTGATTCACATTATGCTGAGCAGAGGATTATAAAAGTCATAGAACTTTGTTCCAAAGTGATGTCACTTGTTGGGTTTACATTATTATTTGGTTATCTGTATTGGTGTAGACACGGAGGCTGCTAATTGTATCATGTGTTGTACATTTCGCACTTGCTTGTAAGTTTTGATGGTAATTGAGACTAATTAATTAAATCAATTAATTAAATTGTTCAGACCGAAAAGGTGCCTTCCCAGCACGTCTCCAGGAAAATTAAGATGCTGTTTTTATTTATTATTACTTCTGCATGTTGTTCAAAATCCATATGACTTGGGCAATAAAAGAAAAAGTATACTCTTTATCTTTGCATGCAATGAGTGTGAATGACTACCATGGCTATGAAGCTCCAAAAATGACCTTAACAATTTATTTTAATATTTCAAATCTTCTGAAGTTATTCTACAGCTTTGTGTGAGGAATGAAGAAAAATCTTAAATTGTTAGTAGATGAAACCTTTCACCTTGTCTGTAGTCCAAATTCTCCTTAATTTTATGCAAGATGAGATCTAATGGCATATTCAAAAAGTCACACGAAAGAAAGAAAGTCTAGTTTTCCAAGATGGGTTTGAAACAATTATCAATTATTATTGGATGAGCTTTTCTTTTAGAGTGTGAAATGATTCTGCTCCACTAGGGGGCAGTGTTGGTCTAGAATGTATGAATTGGTATGCATTACTGTAAATGTCATGAGATAAAACGACATTCTCATATCTCACTTTTTGGTCCCTCTTTCATTTGTCCCGTATCTCTTGCTTTCAGTCTGGTTGTATAAGCTTTTAAGCCAACATTCTCAGCATTGTCTAGTCATTTTGGCCCGACGCAGCTTTCTCAAGAAACGTCTGATGTTGTTGTTTGCCAAATGTCATTTAAGTGTCCTATGGCACTGAATACTTTAGGAGAGCATGTATTTCTTTTTTTTTTTTGTAAAATCTGAACTGGCTTTGCTAACAGAAATCTTTAATACTATATCACCAAGAAAATCTTAAAATACATTCATGTAGTGTCAATGTAAAGAGTTCACCTAATGCAACATTAAGTTTGCATCAGGTGAACTCTTTACCTTGACACTTCACATGAATGGCAATGCTGCTTTAGAGCTGATGGGGGCAGCAAAGATACCTTTTGAAATGTTTAGGAAAACAAAAACGATCAGTAAAACCAATTTTAAAACATTTACACAGAGACGGTTCCTGCTAGGCTACCATTATAAGAACAGAATTGGAGAGATGGAAGGATATAGACACTTTTTTGGAGAGAATTGAGATTTGTGATCGTAATGTCATACCACATTTGTAGTGACATGGCGGCACAAGTGAATAGTCATCCACTGTCAGAAAAACAATTAAAACATTTTCCCTAGCTGTCACTATTGCACTTAAAAGACTACATATTAGTACTCAGAAGTACATGTTGGTACTTAAGTATGCATATAAGTACCTCAAAGGTACAAATGTATACATATTATCTACCTAAATGGTACATATAAGCACCCAACCCTTTAGAACCTAATTCAAAATTTAGGTTGTTTGCATACTTTTTTTTTAACTGTCAACTTTTAACACAATGTGCTATCATCAAGTGCAGTTTTTTTCAGAAGATTTTTACCCCAGTGCTCCAGGCATTTTCAGGCCTAGTCCACATGGACACGGGTATTTTTATAACCGTGACTTTTTTACGCGGTTCGGACGTTCGTCCACACGAAAACGCAGTATCAGTGCACTGAAACATTTTTAAAAAACCCTGCCAGGGTGAGTATTTTAAGAAACGCCGGTTGCAGTGTTGTCGTGTAGACAGTAAAACCGGGGTTTTTGCCTTGCAACGTTCTGATTGGCCAAGATGGCTTTATGATTTGGGTTATATTGCCGCCTGCTGGCATGACATGCTTGAGTCTTGACCGTGCTTGATAGCGTGCTTTTGCTTTTTTTACATGAGGATGGAAATTTCTTTTAAACCTAGCATGTGTGGATGGGATTTTTTGGAGGAAAAACTCTGGTTATAAAAAATACACGTGTCCATGTGGACTAGGCCTCAATCTAATCAAATAAAATTAGTGATCAAAAGAATCTTAACACTTTAGAGTTTAAAAATATACTTTAGTATATACACACACGTCAAATTTAGTGTTACCGATATACAAGGTTTTCATTTATAAGGCCTTTTTACTCCAGTTCTCCTTTCGTTTTCACTCCATTTACTCAAATCTGCTGCACTTTAAAGTATTTTACAAAGAAGCTAGGCAAAATCGCATTCATAATTGTAGAAAATCACCTCTGATAATGTATGCAAATTTGCCTAGCTTCTCCATGAAATACGGCTCTAGCTGTGTCTGAAACCGCTCCCTCGTTCACTCATTCACTATTCCCTATATAGTGAGCGATTTCTGACACTGATTTAAATACCATGCGTCAGAGAGCTGTCGCAGAGGTTTGTCATAAACCCTTACACGTGTGGCTTTATTGATTGTACTACTGTGAAACAATAAAGTTTACTTTCTTACAGTTTGTCACATTTATCAAGTTTAGTGTATTAGTTGATAATAAAGAGAACAAAACAACTGTTGTTTATTTATTGTTTAATAAAGAAAGGTATTTGATTTTAATTAAAAGATATCACAATTATTTATTATTTTTTAGTAGAAAATAACTGACAACAAGAACTAACAAAAGTGTATAATCGTAAATTGTTTTTTTTTTTTTTTTTGTTTACTGTCAGTATCCTTCATCTGATTCCACTTACACCTTCGTCTCCTGTTGCATCATGGGAAATATCAGTGAGCGAGTGTACATCGAATTTACCCTCAAAATCAGAATGCATTGTGGGTAAAAAGTATTGAACGAATGTAGGGAATGAAGTTGTTCACTCAGGTTTTGGACAACACTACAAAATGGCGAACACCCGATATAGTGCACTATATAGTGGATAGGGAGCGGTTTCGGACACAGCTGTGTAGAGATGCCGCTTCATCTGAAAGCAGGTGATGGCGATTTACTGCTAATCACTGAACCGGCTTTACTGATAAAATACGCATTTTTGCCTAGCTCTAGTGGAAGGGCCTTCAAATATTGTTGTGGGCAATAGGAAGGCCTTGAAGAGAAAAAAGTATAGAGAACCAATGCTGTACACCAGGGATATCCCAAATCTTACCCTGGAGGGCCGGAGCAGTACAGAGTTTAGGCCCGACCCTAATCAAACTTACCCACCTGTGATTATCTAGTGATCATGAAGAACTTTATAAGCTTGCTCAGGTGTGTTTGATCAGGGTTGGAGCTAAACTATGCAGTGCTCCGGCCCTCCAGGGTAAGATTTGGGAAACCCTGCTGTACACCATTCATCTTTAAAATATTTTGTTGACCATAAATTGCCTTTTTTAGCATTATAATGTCTAAAAATCCTAATCTGGGATTAACTAGAACATACCGGAACATAAGTGATGGAATTTTAGTTTTGGAAACCCTCTTTACTACATCTTTATTGGGAACTTAAATGGACAAAAGCTAAAACAAATGTAAATTTAAAGCATTTTAAACTTTCCGTTTTCTTTTTTATTTTATTTTCATTTCCGTTCACATAAGTCTCACAACCCCCAGACCTTAATTACATGGAAAACAACATCTACTGTGTCTTTTTACAGCTCTTTCTGTGACGTGTGCCTCAGAGCTGGGATATTTGTTCTCTGTCCCATTGTGAAGTCTCTCTGGGTTGTTCATTAGCTAGCAAGATGAGCTTAGCTTTGTTTTGAGCCATTAGGATACACTTAAAACGACTCCAGCATCAGGAATTGTGCTAAATGAACAATATTTACAGGGCATAAGGGACCAGACCGAGCTGAGCCAATGATGCTGCATATAGCAGTTTTAGAAGCCATGCTAAACAACCATTTAGACTGCCCAACTCTCCTTATAAATACAGCAAATAGAGAACAGTGAGGAGAGAATGTGTATTTCTTTGTAATTCACACATATGTGAAAGTTTCCACTTCAAACTACATGACTTACTCTACTCCAATGGCTTTAAGCACCGAAAATGACAGAAAATGTTATCATCTGACTGTTTGTCTTTCTGTCTGTTTGTCTGTCTGCGTGATAGAATAGCATTTATATTTAAGGACTTCAGTTTAAAGAATAAAAATCTTCTTTACGTGTTATGTAATATGTATATGGACCATTTTCTTTTCATTTTGTGTTACACTCAGAAACATAGCTAGGTTAAGACTGACATGAGGCTGAATACGTTATGGCGGAATTTACATTTTTGGGGGCTTTTAAAACACTCTTTGTGCTATTTTTGGTGAATGATGCTCTTGCGGGTTGGTTGACGTTGTAGTGGCTGTCTACCATGAGAAGTTACTTGAGCTCTGATCTGATCACATGCCATAATGGTCCTGACCTACCTCTTCACTTTACTGATGCTACTTGACAATTCCATTATCCTTCAGCTTCCTCTACATCTTCAACAGCCATCATGTGGAGTGAGGACGACATGTGGCCTCCTTCTGGGTAACCTTGTCTTGTTTCGTCTGATCTGATTATCTAGTTTTCGGTTGCTGTAATTGTTCCCCCTCTACTTGTTCTACTTCTCACTCTTTACTGTCCTCTCGTTTATTGGACTAACACTTGTCCTACATTTGACTACCATCTTAAATCAAGTCCGCGTTTTAGAAGATTGCAGAATCAAGCTAAAAAGTGAAACCAATTGGCTAACTATTATTGTTCAACAAGAGCAAAATGCTAATTCATTCTGATTCAATAGGGGGCAAAAAAAACACATTTCAGCTGGTCTACCAACTAGGTTTTATGGCTCAGGCAAGGGCATAAAAGTTGGGTTACTTGTTTGTTGACCAAAGAGCTTAGAGGTGGAGCAAAAGGTAAAAAATGTAGGTTCTCTGCTTACTGGTTGATCTGATTTTAATCAACATTGTTTTTCGGGCATTTGAGTCGGCTGTAATTCTTTACCATTAGGCCTGCATAATGGATAAAGCTGATTCTGTCCTTCATTAAATCATTGACTGTTTAAAATGGCTATGTTAACAAAGAATTGATGAGCTTAAAACAACAGGCATTATACTTGATTAGTCTTGTTTTCATCCTCTCTGCCGGTTTTCTTTTGTTTGGTCTCCCTCTCCGAGACCATCGCCTGGAGCGCAACAGAATTTTAATACAGTGCGTTAAGGCTGTCACACGCCAGTGGCACATGGACCCCTCTGAAATATTGATGAGAGACGTCCTTATCTCCCTCTGCTTCTAAAAACTTGATTGATTTATTTTTTCTTCTCTGTAATAGTCCATCAGCTTTATCGTATTCTCTGGTTTGCTTCGCGTAGCTGCCAAGACTTATAATAGCATAACTACACACACACACACACACACACACACACACACACACACACACACACACACACACACACACACACACACACACACACACACACACACACACACACACACACACACACACACACAAAAAAACAAGAACATATTTGTGCTAAAAAATCCAACAGGCTGGGTTAGTAAATACGTTTTTCATCTACCCTTATGAAATTACCCAGACAGCACACGACATCCGTCCCGGAGTTGTCTTACCATATGCAAAACCATGATTTTACTAAAGTAACCATGGTTTAATCATCGCATTTGTAGCAATACCATGGTTTAACTATGGTTGTTTTGGTTTAAACCGTATAACAGGGCACATATTATGCAAATCCACTTTTACAAGGTGTTGGACATAAATGTGTGTTGGAGGTGTGTGAACACAACAACCCTACAATGAAAAAAAATCCACCCTATCCTTATTTTTACTTCACATTAAACCAAAGCAGTCTCATCAAACATGCTGTTTTGAGTCTTTTGTTAATGTGACGTCACACAAGCAAAGCCACGGCCATAACCAGTGACGGACTGGTTAATGAAGCTATTCCAAATGTGTTTGTGGTGCTAATGCGGCTAAAAGTACTATTGTCTCAGACTGTATTCACAGAAATAAGATCAGTTGGTTAGGGATTGAGAAACTAACTCATTTGCATTTAAATCAGGTGTGCATCATACGTCCTGAAAAGTGAAGCTGCTGGCTCTTTGATCGCCCCCTGGTGGCTGGCTGCAGTACAAGTCATAAACCCGGTTATCTCCATGCAAACAAACGGGACTTGGGTCAAAATCAAAAAAGATATTACACTTTCATTAAAATTTTCTTATTTTCCATGTGGTGATGTTGATGGTGATGATCTAAGTGAAACCGGCTTCTGAAATGAAGTAAGGCAGGGCTGGATTTGTCCATGGAGATTTGATTGGATAACTTGAAGTTGGGTCGTGTTGCTAATTGCTAATAGCAGCAATCTTCTCCCGGACTCCGCCCACTCGCCATACCATTTGACTGGAAGTAAAGATGAGGAGGGGAGGCATTTGTTATTAAAGTTTATGGGGGCACATTAATTACAAAAAAATAATAAAGCTCACAGATAAGTCATTTGTAAAAAAGCAATACCACCACAATATTTCAAAACCTATTACAGTTTTTTTATTTTTTTTCATGGCGACTTTAAGCTGAAACTTACAAACACATTCTAGACACATTCTACCATGGTTAATTTCCATAAGGGTTGTGTTTATTGCCCTAAATTCTGTATTGAAGACTCTGGGGGTTAATAGTGCTGGATTGTGGAGGATGGAGAAAACTGCTGGCTTTGATAATCAGTTCCTTTAGTTTGGTTGAGCATTGCATTACAGTAGCAGTGCCAAGGTTGTGGGTTCGGTGCCAAGGAAGCATGCATGTTAATAAAATTTATAGCTTAAAGGCATTATGATAAATGATCGTAAACACAAAGTTGACGGTACCCACTGACTTCCACATTATTATTTTTTTCCTACTATGACAGTCAATGGACAGTCAACTTTGTGCTTACCATCATTTTTCAAAATATCTTTGTTTGTGTTCAACAAATAAAGAAACTCTGGGTGAACTATCCCTTTAGGTTAAACAGTCGGTGGCATTTATAAAAAAAGACTTTTTGGATGCTCTGTTTATAGAGACAGAGCGCCGCGCGTCATAACCTGAAAACCACGCCCACCGGGGGGGAAAACAATCCAACCGTCTCCATTGACTTTGTATTGCGAGAGGCTGCCTCCTTGTCATTTCTGGCTTATAACAAAAAACAGAATAATGCCTAAAAACTGCTGTGTGACAGTATGTACAGCTAACAAGCCAAAGATCCCAGAAATAAGTTTTTATAAGCTATCGAGCCGTAAAACACAGCTTTTAAGGAGAAAAAGTCCCTAGTGGACGCAGTTCTACTAATATGAGTACTATGAAAAGTTGCCTGTTTCCATTTATGTGTCTTTAAACGCTCGTTTTTGGGGTCGACAGCTTATAAAAACATATTTACAGATTAAAAATTAAAATTAAAAACAGAATAATACATAAAAGCTGCTGTGTGACAAGGTGTACAGCTAAAAAGCCAAAAAACCCAGAAATAAGTTTTTTTTAAGCTGTCGACCTCATAAAACGAGCGTTTAAAGAAACAAAAGTGGAAACAGGCAACTTTTCATAGTACTTCTATTAGTAGAACTGCGTCCACTAGGGGGAAACATAGTCGGCGATCCACTTTATTCTCCTTAAAAGCTGGGTTTTACGGCTCGACAGCTTATAAAAACTTATTTCTGGGTTCTTTGGCTTGTTAGCTGTACATATTGTCACACAGCAGCTTTTAGGCATTATTCTGTTTTTTGTTATAAGCCAGAAATGACAAGGAGGCAGCCTCTCGCAATACAAAGTCAATGGAGACGGTTGGATTGTTTTCCCCCCCGGTGGGCGTGGTTTTCAAATTTGCATATCGGCGCTCTGTCTCTATAGTATACAACCTACATAGTTGACTGAGACGTACTCGGTTATTACAAACTGGACACGGAAAACCATCCATCCTTGGTGTAACCAATGAGCAAGGTAATTGGATGAGTGAGGTAGTGTGTTTGAATAGAGGCCATCACATCTGGGTCGTGTTTAAAAGGCTGCGTTCCTTTCAAACATGGCTTCAAAAAGACTATTGTGTGAAGGCCTCGATTTGAAGGCTATATGAGAAATGTCCCTTTTGTTGCTTTAATGAAAAATACACCATGAAATGGCAAATGACTGTCTAAAAGACTAAAAAGGCCAAAAATGGTGCACCGACAGTAAAGTTCATCGATGTAACACTTCCTGTGTCTTGAGCAGAGAAAAACAAGACTGCTCTGAGAGCTTGAGAGAGAGAATCTCCCAAAGAAAGACAGCAGATAATGATGTATTGTCTGTAAATGCTGAAAGGTTTCTTATTTGGTTTCTGCTGGCAAGGTCATCATTTCTGTTCTCTGGTTTGGTCCCACAGATGAGACTTCTGAGGATAGGGAGGATTTAATAGACTGCTGTCCTATTTTATATGCATTTTACAGACAATTTTAAAAACATAAGACATTTAAGACTAATAAATTCCAAAAAACGCTTGGTTTGTTCTAGGTTGTTCATAGGTTTGTTTATTACTTAACAATGGGTTCTTTCCAGTCTGAAACCAGCTGTTGGTTAAAAACAACTCAGCATTTTTGTGAGCGTAGTCTTTTTTGTTAATAGGGCGAATGTTAAAGCCCAGATTAAAGGACTAGTTCGGTATTTTACACTTTAAGCCCTGTTTTCAGATTGTTTATGATAAAATAGAACAGTTTTGACTGAAATTTGGACATATGCTGCTGGCCCGAGAATTTTCGGTTTCCGCCGCCGGAAACGGAAATGGAGTTGTTTTATTCTTGCAATTGGCAAAGGTGGATTATTGCCACCAACTGGGCTAGAGTGTCTATTATTCAAGCTCTCAACGGGGTGTGAGGCGTTTGGAAAAATAGGTTCACAAGTTTACAACGAATGGTAAAACACCTGTTGGAAAGCATCTTTTGCAGCGATTTTTGTGTGAGCATATCAGTGAACACCCCTAACCACTCGGTGAGTTTCACGTCTTTGTAAACGAAAGTTTAATGCATTTTAGGAAGGATTGTTCCAGTGCATATGCAGCCATTGTAGAGGTGGGAGGTGAAACAACAAACACCCGAAAATTCTCATGCCAGCATCATATGTCCAAATTTCAGTCAAAACCGTTCTATTTCATCATAAACAATCTGAAAACAGGGCTTTAAGTGTAAAATACCAAACTTGTCCTTTAAACAAATGCTAGATCAAAAACTTCAAAAAGTTGTGTGGCTATCAGTCACTGGGGACCTGTTTTAATAATCTAAGTGCATGGTCTAAAGTGCACAGCACAAGTGTATTTGTGGGTGTCCGAATTCACTTTTGCTAGTTTAACGATTGGGAAAAAGGGTCGGCGTGCCCTGCGCATGGTCTAAATGAGTTGACCCTATTCTCTTCATGAATAATGGGTGTGTTTTGGGCATAGCGTGCAATAAACCAGAGTCTCTGCGCTTTCTAAATGGCAGATTCCCTATTTACATGGTGGAATTTAAGCAGAATAAGTAGAGAAAGAAGACCACAAGTTCAAGTACAAATTTTTTTTTATTGAAATGGTTATTTTTTGTAATTATAGCTTTGGTTTTCTTTAAAAGTCATTATTTCAGTTGTGGGGTAATAAGTAAAATGGCAGGGTTTTAACTGCTAAAAAAGTATGGCCACATGATCACTGTAATCTCAGAATTTAAGAATTATTACTAATACCTTTACACTGTAAAAAGATTCCGTAGAAATTACAGTATTACTGGCAGCTGGATGCCAGTAACTTACTGTAAATTTAAATTTATGTTATTTACTGACAACAGTTTGTTCAAAGTTAAATGAACATTAAACATTAACAAGTCTTTGTCTTACAGAATAAAAATATAAAATAACAGCCTCATGCAAAGCATTCTGGGAACCAAAAATCCTCATCAACCTTTTTCTGGGTTTTTCCTTCAGATTTTGTTTCCCAGAATGCTTTGCTTGAGGCTGTTATTTTAGTTTTATTCTGTAAAGATACAGACTTGCTAATGTTTAATTTTCATTTAACTTTGAACAAACTGTTGCAGGTAATTAACATAAATTTAAATCTACAGTAAGTTACTGGCATCCAGCTGCCAGTAATACTGTAAATTCTACGGAATCTTTTTACAGTGTATGTCTTGAACCTACATAAATATAAAGTACATCTGCAGTGTTTTTTCTTACAGAATTCCAGCTTAGCAAACCCTTTGATATCCAGATCTCTGCAATGCATAATTTTCTGTGTCCTGTGTCTACCAAAGTGTTTTTTCCTGATGCCAGCATACCTTTCAGTTGTTTCCAATTAAAGCCCTGGATTTTTAAAAACCGGTGGCAGCTAACGAGGCGGTGAGTTTTTATCCTGAGTACGTATCAGCATTCTTTCCATGCTCTGCATTGAGCACTCCCAGTTTTAACTGGGCTCAAAGAGTTGAAAAAAGTTCAACTTTTAGTAAAATGCTGAGAATGTCAATGTCACTTTTTACTCTGTCATCCAATCACAGTGGAGGAGGGGAAGACAAACACTACGGCAACCAATCGCCGCATTATACAGTCTGATAAACAAAACAAAGGATTATAGCAACTAAAATGATCAGCCACATTTAAACGCTCTGGTGGACACAGGATCTTTTTAATGTTACCTAATGTAAATTCTATATGGCCCAAATACATCCGTGTATATTGCTTTTTGTCTGTAAATCAAAAACTACACAAATGGTTAGATAGTTCTGTGTCCTTAATAGCAGTGAAATGTTTAGGCAGATCTATAAATACAGCAACTATTCCTCCACCTCTAATAGACCTGCACAAATGGCTAATCTGCACTAAAGCTGCCATCTAAGTTTCATTCAAAATCATAACATTTATGTTCTTTGTCATTAAAAGCTGACAGCAATCCAGTGAGGATGTCGGAGAAGGGGAAAGTGTGTGTGCTGAGAGGGTCTGTGGTGTTTCTGGAAGTTTAAATATGTTATCTTGACTTTCCTGGCTGTTTTCCAGACGGATGTCCTTTGGTGAGGGCTTTTTGGTTTTTATTATTGTCCTTGTGGGATTTGTCATTTGATGTCCATCCAGGTGCTTATGTGATGTCCTGCGGTCCTTTAAGCACTGTCTATGTGAATGTGTGCCATTCAGAAGTGGATTGGCTCGTCCTGATGGTAGATAATGGAGGGAGAAAAGGACAGTTTAAAACAGTTCACAAAGAGAAAAGATTGAAGTTTTCAACAAGTCCTCTCATGTTGTAGGTTTTTACAGCCATGCAGTTTAACATCAAGTTACCGAGATTACATAGTTGTTCCGTTTTATACAACACTAAAGAGTTATTGCTCTTTGCTCCCCCTACAGGTTACAAGCGTAATTGTTCATTAGCACTGTCGTAAATACTGCAGCATAGCTGGCTCTGATTGGATTGTATGTCTGCCGTAAAGCAAGTTTTTGTAGTTTTCACTCGAACTACAGGACCACTACCCGATGGTTGGAAACTTCTTTAGTGCGGTTTTGGACGATAGAGGGCTGCAAAGCGAATGTGAAAGTGCCATTCACCCTGTTTTGAGTGGATGAACCACTGAAACTTTTTTGGAAACGTTATGTTAAGGTAAAAAAAAACTCTTTGGTGTTGCTTTAAGGTTTTTGCTTTATACATCAGATTAGAAACATTTAATTTTATGAATTTATAAATGTAGAAACATTCATAAAAATGTATGGTTTTAAAGATATGTAGGTGTAAAAAAAAAGTACTCAAAAATGTTACTCAAGTGAAAGTACAAGTACTAGGTGTAAATTTTACTCAATTAAAAGTAGGGATGTCCCGATCAGGTTTTTTTGCCCTCGAGTCCGAGTCCGAGTCATTTGATTTTGAGTATCTGCCGATACCGAGTCCCGATCCGATACTTCTATAATACATAAAAAAAAGAATAAAGAGCGAAAAAACAGAACCAGGATGCTCCTTATGTCATGCAGCACGCATTGCTGTTTCTGTGTGGAGTCAAAAGAGTCTAACTCTGTGCCAGTGCATAACTACAGATGTGTTAAAAATAATGAATATATAGTATATATGTTCAGGGGTTAAATTGGGGTTTGTTTTGTGGGGAGGCTCTGTTGGGAGGGAGGGTTCGAGGGGTAACATGTTTAATCCTGATGACAGCAAAGCCACTGGTGTGTTTCAATGACATTTTGTATCTCTGATAGGATTTTATAACTTTCAGCTTTAAAGCTGTGCCACAGGTTGACCCAAACATTAAAACCTGAACTTTAAATAATGCAAATCTATGAGTCTGACACCCTATATGCATTTGGTGCACATGTCATTATGCACAATTGATCAAACTTTGAAGGAAGTTATAAGAATCAACCTCCTTGACTAATTCTAGGCATAAGATAGACTACCCAAAAAGACTCAATTAACAAGAAAAACAACATACTGATTCAGCAATATGTCTTATAAATTAGCCATAGAGATTCCCTAAGCTGGTCAGCAGTTAGTTAAACAATCACTATAGTTAGGTTGTAATTTATTTGTATAATCAAAATACATTATTTTATTAAACTATACAATCAGTTGTATCCAGTTATCTAGTTAACATTTTGTAATGAGATGAGTGACATGGCTATACATACTTTAATACTTTGTTTCTAGACTTCTATTAAGTTTTTTCGACATGGGCACCATTCTTACCTCTCTTTCTCTCTCTCTCGCTCATCTCTACAGTAATTTCAAATGATCCTGCGCGAATGCGCGTTCTTGAGGTTCTGAGTGAGACGCGGAACTGCGTCTGAGCACATGTTGACAATAACGATCAACGCGTCGTTTAAATGAGCGGTAAAAACGCGGTTTTGTCGTGGGTTCCTTGCACGCACGAGTGTGAAGCCTATGAATGAAAGCACGTCAATGGGCTTGTTCGACTTCATGCGGCGCCGCAACAATCGACAGCCGGGTGACGTCAAACTACCGCGAGAGTGATCTGCGAAATCATACGGAGGAGTTTGCTGCGGAACTTTGACGTCATGCAGCACCACAAGAACCAGCAGCCGGATGAAGTTGAACAAGCCTATTCTCTTCAGTTCACACGCACCAGCGCAGCGCGTACACTGGCGCGGAGCAGAGCGAGAATTTAATGGATTTTAAACCTTGCATATGTATCCGAGTCCTGATCGGGAGGTAACGTCCGATTCCGATCGAGTCTGAAACCACGTGATAGGGGCCGATTTCCGATCACGTGATCGGATCGGGACATCCCTAATTAAAAGTAAAAGTATCTGGCCAGAATTATACTTGAGTAGAAGTTAAAAAGTACCACATTAAAATTGTACTTGAGTATTAAAAAAGTAAAAGTACCAGGAAGAATGAAAACGAAAGATTCATGTTTAAGCTTTTAATCTTTAAAAACATGAAGTGAATGAACCACATACAAGGTTTTATCCTTTACAACTGTTTGTATTTAATTGTATTTCATTATCAAACTATAAGACTACTACCTAATTTTACAACATGATCTCAAAGTTCCGTGGTATAGTCACAGAATTTTGTGCTAATTTATCCGTGTCTAGTTTTTCCAGACTTTTAAACAATTGTCGCCTTACGTTAGGGTTAAGAGTTGGGTTTGGATGTCATTTTATGTTACAGAAAGTCATTCTAACACCAAACCCATGTGAAAATGGTAAGAAAATAGGAAAAACAATTGGGTAATACGTGAAACTGACATGGAAAAGAAAGTCTGGGGTACAAAGACACAGAAAAATGCGGAGATCCGTGACAATGACAATGAATTTCAATATGCAACATGCTACTCAAAATTGTAAAACCTCGAATTTAACTTAAATTTCAAGCTCTATCAAGGCTCTTACAGGCAGCCGATGCAGGAAGAGGTGTATTAGGCATTGTTCACACTGTTAGTCCAAATCCAAAATTTTGGTGCATATCCGATAGGAATCCAATCACATTCAGAGCGTGTGAACGGCTAAAAACCACATGAAATCTTTTTTATTCTAATCCGTTTCAGGCTACATCCAGAGATGGTTTGAAATCCTTTTCAAATCGCCGCTTCGGAAATCCATTTTAGTCTGACCGCCCTGATCGCATTTGTGTAGCTTTTCGGTTACGTCATGCTGTCAGAGCACATAAAACACGTCAGACGTCGAGGCAGATTGCCGTGCCAGCACGACGTCATTGCCATGGAAACAGTGCAGATAATCCGGGAAACGGCTACAAGAAGCACAGATCGGATCCTAACAGTTGTGATACACAATGTGGACAGTGAGTCTGTCAAATCAGATATCCACCAAAATCAGATTTGGACTGACAGTGTGAACAAGGTCTTAGTCTTGATAGAGGCTGCTAACAGCAGAGAACATGTCACACTTCATGTGTTGTCGGTTTCAAAGAAGCGAAAAAATTTTCATCTTTAGATAACCTGTTGGCCAATTCCTTAGTGTGGTCCAAAGGCTCCAGAATAAATAACATTTAAATTAAACTGGCCATCAGCGCAATTCAATTGGTTTGATAGAGCAAGGGAAAATAGATCTCTAAAATAGAAGTACTTTTTGACTGTAAATAAAATTGTAAGGAGTAAAAAGTACTTTTTTTTTCTTAAAAAAATGTAATCAAGTAAAAGTAAAAGTACTGATTTTTAATTGTACTCAAGTAAAGTAAAAATCCCCAAAAATAATACTTAAGTACAGTAATCAAGTAAAATTACTCAAGTACTTTACACCTCTGAAAACACAACATGCAAGTAAAAGTACAATCAGGTATTTATTGCATAAAACAGTATAAAAGAATTACAAACAATTTGCATTGCAAACCTTGCGAACTGAAGCCATACGATTACTTTATATGAAGAACTCTGTGATCAAAACGCACAGTCAGATCTCATTCAAACATAAACCAGCATGACGTAGTCGGTCACAAGAGCCAATAGCGCTTCGCATTCTTAACTAACGTAATGATCGTCACGAGACACACGAGAGCCAATGCCTTTTCACAATCTTAAATGACATATCATCACTTCTTTTGGCGGCATTTTTTGAATCAGTCTACACCGAATCTGATATTTACAGCGGATTGTCATCACTTTTGCATCTTTTCTTCAAATAAATCGATCGTTTGACCTCGGTACACTAAATCGGAATATTTGAAGTTCATTTTTAAAAAGTTGTGACTGTTTTGTATGCTGTGTTTATATCATATAATAAATAAATGGGTACATTATTTGCCCTAAATGCCTGAATAGTGTAATGTATAATAACATACAATTAATCCTGTTGGTTTAAATTGAAAATCTTATCCCAGTACATGTCATCATAGCAAAATTACCCCCTACAATATCATTTTATAGCCTAATATAATAAGTTTCACCTGCTGATGGTAGAGGTGCTAATTTAGTAAATGCATCTATTGGTCATACTTGGTGTAATGGACAAATGACCAAAGCAATCGTATGAGTTGGAGGATACGTGGCATTAAGAACTAGATTCCCAAGACTAACAGTTTGTGCAGCTGGTGGAGTCAAAAGGAGACATTTTTCGGTGTGTCTGAGTATAGCCAACTGTGTTCCATTTTAGGATTGTAAACTGATTACGTTATTAAGAAGCTGGTAGACCGCTTTGACAAAAATATTAGGGTAGACCCTTTTTAAAAAATATTCCAGTTTGAATGTTTTTGGTTTGAGTGTGGAGGCCAAATAGTTTTGTCTGAGCACTGTTCTGAACTGCCGATATTAAGAAAAACACAAAAGAGCAAAGCACAGTGTGTAAGTTAAAGCATAAACCAGAATATTCCAGTCTGCAGGCAGTCCGAGGACGACATGTTCCTTGCCAATTAAAGGAAATAAATCCAAGCCGTTCCTTGGACTTGGGTGGCTTTGCCTTATTAACCAAAAGACGGTCCGTGGGGAAATAAGTCAATACATATGCACTCTCTGATAGCCTGGGTATGCACCTGTATGCATTGTTTGCTTTAGCGGCTGGTTAACAATAAGATTTATCCAAAGATATCGGCCCGGTATCTGTGCAAACACACACAACAGATTAGCTACATTAATTACATCATGCAAATAGCGCTGACTTTTGTGATACAAGCCTAATTTGTTTGCACTAAAAGGAATCATAATGACATTGACTTGATAAATACACATGGTGCAGTGCTACTGTATACTGTAAGAGCACAGGGTATGGATTTTGGATTGCAGATGGTTAGATGCAGGTTTTTGCACCTGTACTAAAATGTTGACCACAAACCTGGCATGTGTGTTGGTGAATTCGCTCTTCAGTTTGTTTTAGGAAAACTCTAGTTGTATCTCGCACAGTTTTCCAAATCGACTGTTCAATATAGACGGTTTCATCGGACGCACGTGACACACGTCTGGATCCGAACCTTACTTCCGGTTTCGTTTTTTTAATGGTCTGACTAGTTGCTAAACTGATCTCTTGAACAAATGCCTCGTCGAAAATAACATATGTTTTGGTTTCCTAGTTAATCTATGTGTTTTTTTTTTTGCTTGTTATATAAATAAACTACGTTTAAAGAACTTTGTTGTTATTTATTCTTATCGGATTTTACCGGAAGTTACGTGCGGACCGCGACAGCCGCTTGTTTATGTTGTTACTGCTGAAACCGTCTATATGTATTGCTTTATTGTCATGCCATGGGTAGATGGGGGTCGGTCATGGGGAAAAGTCATTTAACCAAAGGTTCTCAGCTGGGACTAAGCCCTCTCAGAAAAGATGAGTGCAGAGGAGAGGGTGGTTTCTTTCAGGTACGATAAGTGTTCTTTGCTTGGATACGCATCAGTTGTCTTTCTTCCGCTTTCAATGTAGTGCTTCTCATCTTGAATAAACCCATGCTTATTTTAAATGTGTTTTCTGCTTATACTGTACTTGTTTATTCATAAATGTTATTATTCATTCAGTTGTTAAAATAAAATGTTCCAACATTAGATTTATGCAGAAAACGACACATTATATTGAAAACAAAATATCAAAAAAGGGCTCTGTGGTCTGTGCCCTTTGGTTTGTATGCAAAGGTTACAAAAGCATTTTAAAGAATTCAATATGCATCCATAAAAGAATCCCATATCTCAGGGTTTAGTTTTGGTTTTATTTTCATTTTTTTTTCAAAATGTATATAAAATGTCAGTAATTGGGGGATAATGTTTATATTTTTAAAATTTTTAACAAAATATTCCATTGTTTACCTTTGGAGTCTAAAGTCTCTGATGCCAAAATGTCTTGCATTAACAAAATTCCCCAATACCCCAATATTTTTTGACACTCCCCTGACTACCAGTTATGTAGTTTGCCACTTTAACCATCAAACATCTACTGAAATGTGTGTCAGATCATCATTTTACCTCAGAACACCATCTGAAGAATTTTGGTTGCATTCTAAACCATATTTAGTACATGTAGTTGCCTTATATTTAGTATGTACACTAGTTTTGTTAAATAGTTAAAAGTGAATTTTATGAGATTCTGGCTTGTAAAAGTAACTTGTAAAAATATTGAAGGGGACATGTCATAAAAATATGACTTTTTCCATGTTTAAGTGCTATAGGGTCCCCAGTGCTTGTATTAACCTCCTAGACAATATGATAAAGAACAACCCAGTAACTTAGTTTTGGTAAACCATTGCGAGCATGTAAAAAAATAGGTAATTGAAATTTGGCTCTCCTTGTGATGTCAGAAGGGGATAATACCACCCCTTAATCTGCACTATCCAATCACTGCACTGCCATTTAATGCAGATATCAACTCATTTGCATTTTAAGGGACACACCTAAAACGGCACATTTTTGCTCACACCTACAAAGATTTATTTGTTAAAAAGTATTGTGAAATCTTTCCTTTAGAGCTTGCCTTGCCAGAGCTCAACCCTGCTGCAGATGTGTCTGTTATTGTCTCCTGTCCCTCAGAGCCAATTTTGTAAAATTGTTAAATTGTCTTTTGTCTGTCTGGGGTGAGAACTTAGGAGTTGGGGATGTAGTGTTACAGTCTCTGCAGGGGGAACCTGGTTGATCTGTAGTTCAACATAGCTGGAGACTCAGAACAGGTGTATATGTTGTTTCTCATCATGGGAGGCACTAAATGGGTGTCTGCTAATAGGACGTACTTTTGTTCCTTTTATGGGGCTTTCACATCGTTAGTTTGGTTTATTTGGTCTGGACCAAGGACTGAAAATTATACATTGTAGCATTCTTAGCCATTTTGGTTTCTTTTCACACAACACTTTTGGTTTGCTTTGGTTCGAACCATGCAGTTGAAATGAAACAAAATGCAGTCGTGTGAAACATACACCTTGTTGGCCAGAAGTGTCTTTAAATGTATTGTCTAAACTGCTTTTCAATTGGTCAGAAGTAGCATGCAGTGAACACAGAAGTAAAGTATACAGAGAGAGGAGGAAAAGATGTCTATTTAAGGAAACAGTAAGAAGAGACAACTGGGCTATTGTATTCCTGGTCATCATACTACGGAGTTTGAACACACCACTTTAGACACACTATATATTTAGAGAAGGGGTCTCAAACTCAAACTGGCTTGGGGCCATTTCTGAAATGGACATCTTGTCTGAGGCCCGCAGAGCTATTTTAACATAAAAAACACAACATTTTGTGGGAGGCCGCAAATGACCTGCGGGCTGGGGCAGTTTGCAATTTGGTGATTTTCCCATTCCAGTGCTGTGATTGGCTGCTGATTTCAGAGGCCTTCCTTCTCTGTGTGGACCTCCATTGCATAATATAAAGAGCTAAATAATTTCTTTGTTGTTTTGCCTATGCATTATTTACTTCCCAAACCACTTTTCCATATCTTCTTTGTAGACCGTTTTAATGGCTATTTCTCAATTTAAGAAAATGATATCTCTGATAACGTTCAATTCAAAGTCGTATTGGTTGTTTGTATAGCTTTTCACACAATGCTTGACATTTAAAAGCAGCCTTGAACATAACAGGATATGTACATACAGTATGCACTTACAACATAGCATGTGACTAGAAAGTCTAATGTGAAAAATAGGCAAACGTCATCCACACAATATTTGTTAAGGAAATTACTCTGATATATTTTTTAGCATCTCACATGTATGCACACACTGTATCAATCAGATAAACGTTTCAAGTATACATTTAATTGTCCCATATGTCATACATTTATCATTTTGGTGTCTCTGTTAATTTGATCAAATTTTGAGGTTTTCAAAGAAAGACAGCCAAGGTCTCTAATTAGTTTACGCATTTACAAGTATTTGTAAACAAATGTGTTTTGCCATTTACAAATGCATCCCCTATTTTAGAGCCCTTTCTCTAAAAGGCTGTTTCAAAGAAGTTTAGCACAAACCTTCAGGGATAAAAGAGAAGAATACTAAGAAATGTTCTCTTTTTAATGATGTTATATTATTGCTTATATAAAAATGTTTGTTGGACCAGTTGTTTTTCTTTTTCAAACCTTGGTTTGATTTTGTTAAAGTAAATTGAAAACCTATAACTGTCAGATAGCTAAAGCAAGTAGTCTTTGCAATGTGAAAAGTGTATGTCCTGTAGCGTTGGTTGTTGTTACAAATGTCTTGACTGACAGTGAAATGAAGCAGCTCTGTGTCTTTTTTTCATTAAGGGCATTGGCCATAAAGAATCAAACCTGAAGTTACTGCTGGCAATATTGTGTTTTGCCGCTTTGCAGCTTGAGTTCAAATTTGAGAATTGAAGTCTGCTGTTGTGTGACAAGATCATGCCTCTAGTCTTGACTTAGTCTCTCTCTCTGTCTCTCTGTCTCTGTCTCTCTCTCTCTCTCTCTCTTTCCATTTCTCCCTCTTTCTTTAAATTTTAAGGACATTCTCAATAACCTTGAGAATGTGGAGTCATGTGACCTGGAGGAAGATGACCTCATGCTGGATTTGGACCTGTCTGAAGATGCATCCTTACGTAGCGGTAAGTTATATAAGTATATAACATGCATTACTTAAAATCTTTATTATCTATAACATATACTAGTAATATAAACCTAGTACCCATGTCACTACTTTTTTCTTTTACAATTAAAAACTCACACAACAACACTGGCTAATTATACAACAACACTATTCTTACTGCATGTGTTGTATTGTCATTGCATGGAAAACATGAGGAAAAGCACAATAATTTATCACTTTAATAAAAAAGATAAAACCAACTGCAAGTCAAACACAGGACATGTATACTTAAAAGAGAAAATGAATGCATACCCACCTAAGCTTTTAAGTGGAATTCACAACAATGTTTGTGTACTATGTTCATGGAAGTTGAGTAATGCAGTTCAGTCCCTTACTTTTCCTTTTTACCAATAACACTGTATGCCCCATTTAATGTAGGGTTTAAGTATATTACTGTTTATAAAATAACAAAAAACACACTGACACTTTCTATTAAGCCTGTGATTATAATGCATTGCACTTTTTAAAATAAAGGTTCTTTTAATGTGCTTCACAGCGATGCCATAGAAGAAACAATTTTGGTTCCTCAAAGAAACATTCAGTCAAAGGTTCTTAGAAAAACCATTTCTTTTAAACCTTTTTATAATCTAAAAAAAAAAAACATTTTAGCACTACAAATAACCGAATAGTTCTTTATGGCACCCTTCAGTCAAAAATGGTTCCTTTATAGCATCGTGCAGCACCTTTATTGCAGTTTAATGCAGAGTGTGTTAAGGATATCCTTACTGCAGTGTAATGCGTTCATAATGCCTTACTTAAAACCGTATGTTGTACGTAAAAAGGCAGCATTTTACAATGTCTTTGTCTAGTCTCTAGTAGATCTGTTACTTTGTTAAATTCACAGACACTGCCTATGTAATCTAGACTAAAGTCTGACAATGTAATTATGAGATTAGGAGCATCAACGTTGGATTTCAATTTCAATTTAATCTTTGACATGGCCTTATTAAAGACAGGGTGTAATGCTAACTTTAGCCTACTAGCACTGAAATCACAATCCCACATTCTATTCAATTCGCCATCCAAAGTCATGCTTCCTTTAAAACACATGAACATGCACAGACCAGAAGCCCATTTATGTCTCATTTACCAGTGAGAAAACTTTGCAGTACAAAGTGAATAACATTACCAAAATAGCAGTAAAGTTTCCCATGTTAATTCGGGTTTTTGCTCTTTGCTGATCCAGACAGTTTTTGTTGTTGTTATTGTTGTTTCAAAAAATATTTTGTGGCTCCTGTGCAGGTTGTCAATTCAGCAGGAAAGTTTGTTTGCCTGCCATTCTCCCTCTGTTTACAGAGGGGACGTGAACGTACTGATGATGTATGATGTCTGCGTGAACAGGGAGGAGAAAAAATAGCATGCATCCAATTATTGCATAAGGTCCGAGTTTCACAAATGACATAAATAAATGTAGACACTTTAACATAGTTATTCCTATCAGGATATGAGAAGACTTTCAACAAGCATAACTTAAAAAAAATTTGGGATCAAATCAGCTACCCTGTCTTTAAAGGTAGGGTAACACATTTGATCCTGAAACATTTTTAGTTATGCTGGTTAAAAGTCTCCTCACATCCTGATAGCAATCACTATGTTACATTGTTTAAATGTATTTGTAGAAATTTATGTCATCTGTGAAAGGCGTAGGACCAAAAAATGTTCAACCAATCATAGATCTCGGTCTGAACGAACGTTGCCTTTTTTGTCCCTCAACCGTAAGAGTAATGTGAATGCCCACCCGCAGCTAGTCCATGCAGACACCATACGTCATCGGCGCGTTCACGTGTGCTCACCTCCTGTCTGTAAACTATAGGAAGCCGAACTCATGGCAAACTTTTCTGCTGAATTGACAACCTGTACAGGAGCCACAAAACGAAAAACATCATTTTATTGTCTACCTATTGCAATAAAACTACAAAGCAAATGTGTCATATAAAACTTAAAATTACATAACTTACAACTATGGGAACTGTGAAGTAGAGGTCTTCACGGGTCCACTTAGATCCAAAAACCCGAGGTCCGACCCGAGACCCGATCGGGTTCGGGTCTAAAAGTTTCACATGTGCCTCGGACACGGGTCGGGTACAATAATAGCGGCATCGGGTCTCGGGTAATTTAAAAATGAATGTGTTTTTTCTGAACGGACCCGAGAAGACCCGAACTCTCTCGCCTGTGTGCGTCAATGTGCTTTTCAAACCTCTCATCTGTTTGCCAAGAGCGCTTGCGACATTGTGTGGTTGTCGGAAGGTTCATTTTCGTTGAGACAAACATGTCAGTCAATTATAAATGTACATTTTAGCGGTTACGTTGGTGTCGTCGTCAGATAACAAAGTAAAACGAATGGAGCAGCTCGCCAAATTGGTTGCAAGGCCACCGGAGTTTCTTTCTGTCTGACTGCTGCGCGTGGGTCTGCAGAATGCACACACGTCAGTGCCGTTTACATTCGGTTCCAGTCGGGTTAAAAAAATGTTCACTAGTTCGGGGCGGACTCGGGTCTAATTTTCTCGGGTTTGTCTCGGGTCGGGTCTTTCTTTAAAAAAATTTTATTTATGCACGTCGGGTTCGGGTATGAAGTGATTCGGGTCATTTCGGGTCGGGTACATTTCTTTGGACCCGAGAAGACCTCTACTGTGAAGTTCATCATTTGTTAATAATCATCATCTTTTTAGTAAGGTTTAAAAGTTCTAACCACACATTTAAGTGTAGTAATGTATTGTAACTGTTGTTATGATTATTGATTGGACAAGGCCATTATGCAAGCATTATAATCATAATTCTGCTATAATGCATTATAAATGCAGGCTTCATAGAAAGTGCTACCATACATCATTGCATTGAGTTGTATATTTTCTTTTCTGTAAATCTGCTTTAAATATGTGTGTGCCGGGAAAGTGGGTAATTTAGATTTGTCCTCAGAGCTGTGCTTCCAGATGTCATTTAGTGAGCCTGGTTCACAGTTGTTTCTCGTCTCTTTACTGCGTGGAGCTGCTGTTTGTGTGTAGTATGGTAATGCTTAGCACATCTGAGGGGTTTCATTTTATTTTGCTATTAGACTCGCAGTGCATCTGAGTGGCTGTTCAATTTTACTGAAGATAAGAGTGCTGCATATCAGTACCATCGTACCGATCTCCTGATGTCTCGCTATGAGAGAGAATGAGCTATTTAATGTCATTCTGTGGTTTGAGATGAGTTTTACACTTCACGCAGAGTTATAAGCTTTTATTCGTTTCAATGTCTTATTCGTTCTTCACTTAATGTGGAAATATAAATGTGGAATAGAGACCCAAGAATAGTTCTGTCTGCAGAGGTGTGTAAATGTTCATGGTTTGCAATTATTTTCTCATACAGATATTTATGTATCAAACTGCAAGGCTAATCCCACATATTATACTTTAGCATGTAACTCATCCCACGTTGTTTGTGCTAGTTTAAACATAAATGATACTTTCAAATTAAGCAGTTTGTTGAGTAAATGTGCGCAAGTGTCCTAAGTGATTAGATGTACGATTTTTATAGGCCAGATAATAATGTGAGGGAAATATTAAAATCATAGCAGCTGCCTAGCACCCTAGTAGCAATGAATTTTGCAAAGGCAAACACAAATCATATTTTCTTCGGTTAAAAGGTGAAAAACAAGTTCTTGACATTCTTGTGGCAGACACTGATGGGTTGTCACCATATGAAGGCTCTGAGAAAGTAGGCCATCCAAACCAGGGGAGGAGACAACATCAGCGCTGGAGCAGACTTGATCAGTTCTGCCGTGAAAGCAGGTAACGTTATTATCGATGCAATATGTCATTTCGTCGGATTGTTGTAAATATAATGTCAGTATTTGTCATGCTACAAACTGTATTCTTGAATTCTGTGGCATTACGTTTCACACACCGTTGATTATGCAAGCCTTTTGAACATACTTTATTTGACCACGTGTGAGATAAATAACTTTAATAGTTATTTAATAGTTCAGTTACGACTGAACAAACACTCATCAAAATGCCTAATAATTGTTTGTCTAATGCAGGGGTGTCAAACTCATTTTAGGCTGTGGGCCGGATGGTAAATAACGCCATGAAGTGCGGGCCGGATAATTTTTTTAAACCTTAGTGTGCTGCTGATAATTGTGTTAAAATTAACTTAACAAACCAATTAATTAGTTTGTTTAGCAAAAAACCAGAGAAACACACAGCTCTGTGAAAACTACATTTTCATAAGCTCACACTCATACTGTACATACTATACACACAATTTACATCTGTACAAAACCCACTGGCCTTATAGGTTGAAAAGCTTTAATTTAACTTCTTTTGCCTTAATGCCAAAATTATTTATAAACCATTCACTTTTCTTTGGAATATATTTGTAATGAGAACAGTCATTTAGAAAATGCTAGATGGGGCAGTGGCCCAAACCAAAAATGGCATTATGGTTGGTGGTACTATTATTATGGTTTTAATAAAGTATTATAAATATTATGTATTATATTACTAGCATCAACTTAGACAAGTGATTATAATGGGAAATATAATAAGAATTAAAGTGTGACAATCTGCTAAATATTCAATATGATTTACCTGCTGGCTTGATGGGAGCTTTGAATCCATGTTTGCAATGTTGAACTGCTGCTAAAAGCCTCTCTTTCCGTTCTCTGTCGTTATTTTGTGAAGGCATTGGTGTTTTTTGTATTTTTTGTCTACAAAGTGTGCCAACAACAGCAAATTTAGTGTTTATATTAACTTAGATCTGATCGGGAACATTAAATCGATTAGACAAGCATTGTAACGTTAATAAGAATGTGGATATTTTGTTTTTGTTAGCTTGCTAAGATGTTAGCACTTTTTGAACACTGACAACAAATCATTACCGGAAGAAATACATAAACATACTTACAAATTACTAATTCTGCGGTTTAACAACTGATATAATGTAATGAATCTACCTGTTAATGCAACGAACTTTGGAAACGGTCGTCTTCGCTCTCCAGGCAGAGAGTGGACACAGAGATGCTGCGGAGCGGGCGAGAAAACACGAAGTGGATCACCGGAATCAGTGGATCTTTAGCGAAGCGGTAACAATAAAACGGCAAGATTTTTGGGCACCATGTTTAGTCTATGTTCCGCGTTTTGCTACTTTCCGCAAGTCTCTCATATTAAAAACGAACTAGACACCCGCCTAAAAGGGTTTTTAAAATATGTATTTAATATTTAATAATACTGTATAAATCATCACACGGGCCGGATTGGACACCTTTGCGGGCCGTATCCGGCCGGCGGGCCGCATGTTTGACACCCCTGGTCTAATGACTGTCAGCAAATCAGCTAAAGTGCATATCACTGTCCGGTTAAAATGTTCATTGACAACTTTGTAAAAGCAGTGGTCCATCTTTGGTGTTGCCATCTTGTGGATGCTGCAATTACTACAGACAAATCCTGACACACGCTCAACATCGTTACGGAGGTCCCACCTTCCAGTTAAAGGAACCAATCATCAAACGATTGTTTGTACACGAAACCCGAATCCAGACGTGTACTGGGGGAGAGGCTTTATGCAGAGTTGCGTGAGGCGGATATCAACCTTTGCGCAATAGCTGAAACAACTTTAAATAAAGGTCGCAAGTGACACCTCAGTCGCAACCTGCCAGCCTTGAGACTTAAACCGACAACATTATTCTTCATTGAAAGCTAGCCTTCATACGCCATCATCTCATTCCAATAAACTCAGCCTCTCTCCTGACACTTCTTCTGTATCTCTGTTCTTCAGAAAGGCACCTCCTCAACAGACCATCATATTCATGCCACCGAGACTCTGGGAGACTCTGTGAAACATGGCTTTGTTTAGACAGCTCCTCATTTTTTGACCTTTCTAAAGCTTTATTTTACAGGTTGAGGCCTCTGGCTGACCTGGTAGATGTTTTCTGATCTCTTTCTCTCTGCCTGGCCTGCAGGAGTGACATTTTGCAGTCGTTTGACGGGTGTCAGGGAGAGGGGTTGGAGAGGTCGGGGTCGGACCATGTGATGCTGGATGAGTTGACGTTGACCCACATGGCTCAGGACTGCTCCTCTGTCAAAGTACAGCTGCTTCAGTTAAAGACACTGCTTCAGGTAAGACCCATACACATGCTGTGCAAGTATAACCTTTTATGACTTTTGTGTGTGTTGCTTTAATATTAATACACTGTCAGAAAAATGGGACAGTACCCTTTAAAAAGATCTTAATATGTACCATTTAGGTACATATATGAATACATTTGGTACCAAGATGACCTTTGAGATACTTATAAAGTATGTACCTCTTGAAGTACTAATGAGAGGTCTGAGATGAAGCTGCATTTAATACACAGAGACGTAGTTTACTGACAATCGGGGCAATTTCGCATTAATTATCGCGGACGTATCGCCTGCGATATGGCCCAGCTTGTCAGTGAACTACGTTTATGTGTATTAAATGCCGCTCCATCTGAAAGCAGCTGATGGCGATTTACTACTTATAAGGGCTGTCACTTTTTATTCGATATTCGAATATGCATTCGAACATGACGTGAAATGCGCGTGGGGGGCGACGCCTAGATATTCGAATATATTCGGATACATTGCATGATATTCGAAATCCGTTCGAATTAGATTTTTCTTAAAAGTGACAGCCCTACTACTTATCAAGGAACCGGCATTACTTACGAGATGCGTGTGGTATCGCATGTGATTTATTGTGCAGCCCTAAAAGAAATGTACCCGACCCAAAGGACCCGAATCACTTTTTACCCAAACCTGACGTGCATCAATCAAAATTTTTTTTTAAAGCAGACATATCATGCTTTTACATCTGTCCTTTTTACATATAAATCATCTATTTGTGGTCTATATAAAGCAAAACTGCAATGCTTGGGTCTGAATTCCTCATTATTATAGCCCCACAGGCCCCCTTTCTACCCCTTTTCTGATGTGCATCTGAGAGCAACTCATTTTGGTACTGTCTTTTTTAATGCACGTCATACCCTACCCCCTCTCCAGGTTGCAGAGGTGACACTCGGTTAAACTCCACCCCGTTCGGCCATTTTTGTAGTTTTATAGCAGAGATACGATTATCTAGCGGCACAGAAACTTTTTATTCACTCGTTATTCACAAAATGTCAACAACGGAAGACTTGTCCATCCAGCCTTATATGTTCGCGCCAGAGTCGGAAACGGAGCGAGATGAAAATGAAGACAACGAACCTGCAGAACAACGTTTTCATATGGAGGTATCGCAATGGTGTGAGGCTGCAGCCTCCGGAGGTCGCATTTCTAGGCTGCATACGTCATCAAGGCGGTCTTATTTCAGAATATTAACAGTTATAAAGTTGACTATTATTCTTAGTTAATCGGAAGTTGTTGTAATATGCTGTAACTTAATCCCAGGTTGATTACCACATGCGACATCCGTAGACTGCAGCCTTCGGATTGAGGAACAGCACTGCTAAACCATGACCACCGTGTACTTTACTGTTTTTAAAGTTATTTACAGCTTACCGAAGTGCTCTGCTCGTCGTCTCCAAAGATAGAAGTAATTGACCCCTCAATCAGACGAAGTCTATCTGCAAATCCTACTTTATACTGGTGGAGGTTGGTGAAATAGTTATCCTTGAAGTGCTTCGCGCACAAAAAAATGACATTTCCGTGAAAAATAAAACTCAACCAGGCACAGGTTCAACAACCGAACATTTTGATTTACTCTCTCGTAACTTCTGCATCCTTGAGCTTGGACTACAATATCGCAGCGAGAAATAGAAAATGGCGGATTGCTCGTAGTGTTGGGCTGGGAGTCGATGTCCTTATTTGGCAGTTCCGCTGCAAATACTGTGACGTAATTGTTCAAACCCTTACAGAAAAACAACATGAATTTCACATGTTTTTCACATGTGAACCACACCAATTTCACATGTGAAAAAAAAACATGTGAACACATGTGAAATGTGTGTCTTTGGAACATTTTTGTGTGAATCACATGTGAAACACATGTGAATCCCATGTGAAACACATGTGATCACATGTGCATAATGTGGTGACAATTTTTGACATGTGGACAACATGTCACCACATGTGCCACATGTGATCCACTGATTTCACATGTGATCACATGTGTTTCACATGGGATTCACATGTGTTACACATGTGACGCACACAAAAATGTTCCAAAAACACACATTTCACATGTGAATTTGCACATGTGAAATTCATGTGACTTTTCTGTAAGGGAAAAACGTAATAGATAATAGAAAAATCAGAACAGGTTGGAAAATATGACCAAAACAGAATATAAAGATATCAACAAAGCACCTAAAGAGACTAATTTCAACTTTTATGTACTTCTAAACACTACAAATATACAACAAAATGTATTTAAGAGCTAAGAAAGTGGATTTAGCATGATATGTCTCCTTTAAAAAAAGATCTTAACCTGAGGCAAACCCAAGAAAATTATACCTGACGCAAAGCAGTGGCAATATCCCCCCCCCCCCCCCCCGACTGAACCCGAATTTAAACGTCAGCAACAAATCTGCAGCCCTGCATGCACCAGTCAAATAGAAAGACCAATTTGACCCTCTGAGATCTGTCATAACGAAAATTAACCTACCGCCAGACAGATGAGGGGATGGAAAAGGACACGAAGCCTACATGCAAGATAGTTCGGGTCGTCTCAATTCTGTTTGGCAAAAATCTTGGGTCGGACCTCTAGTTTTCGGATCTAAATGGTCCCGTGAAAACCTCTTGTACTACTAAGTATTTTGTAGGTGCAAAGGTATACTATGTTTATGCAACCCTTGCTATTGCTCATACTTAATGTTGGGGGTCATAGTAACATATAAATCCAACAATCTAAAATGCTAACAGCCGGAGCTTAGCCATTCCCTGGTAGCCACCAAAATACCCTAGTAACAACATAGCAACACAATGCAACAACTGCTGAAAACACTACCAACTCACAACACTCTAGAAACTGGGTTAATTTCTAGGTAAATATGATTTTGCTCATAGTTAAGATGGTGTACACTCTAAAAAATGTTGGGTTAAAATTAACCCAACTTGGGTTGTTTTGCAACCCAACGCTGGGTTAAATATGGACCAACCCAACGCTGGGTTATTTTAACCCAACAAGTTGAGTTGTACAATCAACCCAACTCGTTGGGTTGATTTTTTTAACCCATCTGTTGGGTAGAAATAACTTTTTGTTGGGTTGAAACAACCCAATGTTTGGTTAATGTGTTTAAAGCTGAAATTTTGTGGTTTAAATTGCTTTCATACCTTTCATTGTGGTGTCTATAAATAAAAAAACATCGATTTAATTGAAAAAGCATATTTATTGCACATGAACAATAAAAGAGTACATAGCCCTACACAAACAATCAACTTTCTGATAAAAAATATATGAGTATTATATCTCACAATCTAATATGACAGATACCCAGTTAACATTACAATTAGATCAAGTAAATAGTTGTACAAGTAAGGGATAATGTATTGGCAGCATGTCATCACAGAAAAAAGCCCCGACAGTTTCTACAGGACAAATGTCATGAACACATTGGTTTAATCATTTGTAAATTTAATGTCGGATATGTAATTAATAGACATAGCTATTTAATTTTTGTGTAATATAAAACTGTACCTGTCAAAATGATTTGCAGCATTGGAGTTTTTAGTTTTGAGCAGTAGTAGAATGTCACGACTGGCCAATCAGAATCTAGCATTTTAGAGAACCGTGTAATAAGAAATGGTTAATGTAACACATAAGATCAACACTAAGTTGCACAAACAGTCAATATATGATCAACATGAGTTATAATTTTAGCATGACAAATAACTACACAGACTTCTTATAGAAAGGGATTCCGTTCTTGGGAGTTTGTAAACAACAGTCTTCAAAAACACCAACACTGATGTGCACTGCTTAGTAAAATTAATGTCCAAAACATAAAAAAAAGTTTAAAACATGTCAACATCACCAAGGAGGGTGCATTGCTGGAGTGACTGTCTGTCAAAAACAACGAAGGCTTAATGGCAGAGATCGTCATCTTCCAATCCAAGGACAAATGGGAATGGTTTTGTCACCTCAGCCTCTCAGAAGAATGCAACCATGTTGGTCCCAACCTGTTGAAAACAGACATAACACTTGTTAGAATGCAGGCAAAGACTCTAAATGCATGATGCAGCATGCAAACAATTCATATTTCATACACACAAATGTAGTATCTAGTTTAATTGTAATGAAATTTATAAACTCAGATTCACAGTAATTTCAGATTCTGCCACGTCACTTTACCTGGCAGTAAGCCCAATTTTTTAAATTTGCAACAACTTGCATACTTGCCCTTATTATTTAATATAGCCAACACTTTATTAGCATATATTATGTAACGAATACAGGGCTGGACATTAACGTTTGTCCCTAAAGTTAATGTTTTAGAGTTGCGAGTGAAAGACGATTTTTCTCGTCCGAGTTTTAACTATTCCTACGTAAACATCTCTTCTTGCTAGTTTACAAACAAAAGCAAAGTGTGCAATACTTCCATTACTTACATAGACTTAAGATTTTCTTCCCACTTTTGTAGAAATGAGTTGGAATATCATCATGGGGTTCTGTAGAGATAAATGTTTAGGTTAAATTAGTAACTTTATTGTCATAATACTCAGCAAACAACTATTGTTTTCCCAAGTGTACCTGGAGGTGATTTGTTGATGCTCCTGGTTCTTGGCTGGGAAGTTGCAGGATTCTGTCTGTAAAATGCAATGCCCAGGTTTCAAATAGCTTTTCGGCATGGGCAGGAAATAACACAGAGAAGTCTTGTGAACTCTGAAAATGACAAATCATACATTCATTTTCAATAAAACTTTAATGTAAATTTACAATTAAAGAGATAGTTGGGCCAAAAATGATATTAAACCCATGAATTACTCATCTCCAAGCCGTCCAAGATGCATATGAATTTTTCAGACTAACACATTTTCAGTTTTTTTAGAAAATGTTTTAGATCTTTCAGTTAATCAAATGTAAAGTTATGGGGTCCACTCCTTCAAGTCCAAAAATATTTGCATCCATCCTTCACAAAATAAATCCATACAGCTCCACGATAATAAACAAAGGCCTTCTGAGGGTAATCCGTGCAGTGTTGTTGTAGAAATATAACAAAAATAACTAGCTTCTGCTAATGGCGCCATCTTGGTCGCGTCCGCATTTAAGATGAGAGCTGTCCTGAATAAAGAGGAATCTAAGATGGTGGTATTACCGGAAGCTAGTTATTTTTGTTTATAAAGTTTAAATATAGATATTTCTACAACAAAACGGCGCGGATTACCCTCAGAAGACCTTTGTTTAACATCCTGGAGCCGTTTGGATTTCTTTTGTGAAGAATGGATGCACATTTTTTGGACGTTGAAGGAGTGGACCCTGTAACATTACATTTGATTAACTGAAAGATCTAAGACATTTTCTAAAATATCTCAAAATGTGTTCGTCTAAAAAATGATGGACATATGCATCTCGAATGGCTTGGGGGTGAATAAATCATGAGTTTAATATCATTTTGGGTGATCTTACATACCACTTTTGAAAATGACATACTCACAGCAAAATAAGCTTTAAATAATAAAAAACAAGTGCATTTTCATGTTACCTGTAAATAACTTTGTAAAAGCTGGTATCAGAACCTCAAAGTTACATTGTTTTAGCTTCTCCAGGAAAAAATATTCATCTTTTATCCATCAGGGTCTGTGGAAAAGAACCAAAACTGTGATTTAAGTGGGCATCATCAAAAACATTTGAAAAAGATAAAAATGTCTGTAACTTACACAGACCAAATGAGAGTTCACAATATGTGACCCTGTCTGTGAACTCAAGGCTAAAGTTTCATGATCTAAACATGATATTAAAAGCATCAGTTTGATTTACAACAAACGATTATTTATTTAAAACGTACACGTTTCTTCCTCATATTAACGTTATCTGTTTTAAACTGAATTTCTAAACCATTAGAATACGTTACATTCTAACGTTTCTAAAATTATTAAACAAGCCATGTTTTAGACATATTTCATAAAACGTTTGATCAAACGAAATATTTAAATCATTTAAAAGCAAGCATAAACATCGTTTAGATTTACTGGGCATTACAGACTAGCCAACGGAAGCTAATAAAACTAGTTTAATAACAGTTATGTCATGTGAACCATCATTTTGCATACTTTTGCATTCAGAAATAGTTTAAATGATTAAAAACTGATACAAACCTTTTCCTTCAAATAAATCAAAGATAAGTCGATGAAAAACCGTTCATGAATCCTGAGGTGAGTAAATTCCGTTGTTGCTGTGGCTGGAGTCCGAGTCTGACGCGTCTGTGTGGGGGAAGGGAGAAGTTCTTTCTGGGGAAGCAGAACACTGACACCCGGTGGTCACGCCGGTAACATTCCGACTTTGTGTAATTAAACTTTAAAATTGGCATTCACTTTACAAACCGACTGCAAATTTGAACATTACACATATATATTCTCGCCTGAACTTATGTTTAAAATACATTTTGTGGACTAGAGAAAGTTATATTGAGAAACAGCTATATATATCCATTAAGTTGGCTCTGCTTCAAAATTACCCAACATATAACCCAACAAGTTGGGTTACACAAAAACTACCCAACACTGATAAAACAACCCAACAAAATAACCCAACTGGCTCAACCCAGCAGTTGGGTTGAAAAAACAACCCAATGTTTTTTAGAGTGTAGCTTTGTTAAGCAACCTTTTGCCCTTTGGTACAAAGGAATGAGATCAGATCTGCTTGAGATCAGTGGCACAAATGAAAAAATCAATGTCTTCGATTAAAATCTTAACCATAAGCTCACATTGCCTCACAAACTTGGAGGCAAGTAAACTTTACCAGTTTAGTTTTTATTAAAACTTTTCTTGGTGTGTTGCAGTTTTTTCCTAATTTATTTGATTGTCTACTTTTCATTTTCTGCACATTTATCTGTCAACGGCAGTTGACTTTGCTCGAGACCTCAACAGGTTTTCAATTTTGCTACAAAATCACTCTCTTCTAGTGTAATGTGGCCCTTTTGATTTATGAAGCTGGGGCGAGTTGTGTCTTTCCTTCACTGCTCGCACGTCCTCCTCCATCACTTTTCTGAATAGCACAAATAATATCGACTGGCTTCTGGAGAATGATTGCTGCTTTGTGCGTCACATTGAGAGATGCAATTTTCACGCAAGACTAACAAATAAACAACGGCAAAAAAAAAAAAAAATGAAACCCAGCACATTTATTCTTCTTTGCTGTCGAAATATCAATATCAGTGATTACAGTAAGTGTATACGGTGAGACTGAAAAACACAAGTCCTTTTAGGACTATTGTCTTTTTTGATAGCACTTGTGGATGGATGTGAGACATGGTAATGGTGTTATTAAGTAAGCATTTGTTGGTTTTCTGAGGTGTTCTTGAGGAATTAAACAAGATGGCAAGAACCTGTTTAATCGATAACGTTTTTGTAAAAGACACCTTTATTTATGTGATCCAACAAAAACATTACGTTCCAAACTGTTCATAAATAAACTAGGTCAGGTAGTTACTTAGTACATTTGATAAAAATTTACATTAAACTAGATTTTAAAGTTTGAGGACAAACTTTATGTTGGCTTGAAAAAGCGTAGCCTGAACATTTAAAATGGTTTGACAGAAGTTTATTTTAGTAGGCTATCTGGCTGTTAGCATGATTAGCATGAAGTTAGCATGATTAGCATGAAGCTAGCATGATTAGCATGAAGCTAGCATGATGTTAGCATGATCAGTATGAAGCTAGCATGAAGCTAACATGATTAGCATGAAGCTAACATGAAGCTTACATGATTAGCATGAAGCTAGCATGATGCTAGCATGATTAGCATGAAGCTAGAATGAAGCTAACATTTATTCCATTGCTAGGGTACTAAGTTTGGTTGCTAGGGAGAAAATTGGCATCCCATAATGATCAACCTTCAAGCCACAAGTAAAACGGTCCAACCCCCGTGTCTCTATGATGTTCTGAAGCGGAGATATAAGGCTTTGTTTATTCCGTTGCTAGGGTACTAAGTTTGGTTGCTAGGGAGAAAATTGGCATCCCATAATGATCAACCTTCAAGCCACAAGTAAAACGGTCCAACCCCCCGTGTCTCTATGATGTTCTGAAGCGGAGATATAAGGCTTTGTTTATTCCGTTGCTAGGGTACTTAGTTCGGTTGCTAGGGAGAAAATTGGCATCCCATAATGATCAACCTTCAAGCCACAAGTAAAACGGTCCAACCCCCGTGTCTCTATGATGTTCTGAAGCGGAGAAATAAGGCTTTGTTTATTCCGTTGCTAGGGTACTAAGTTTGGTTGCTAGGGAGAAAATTGGCATCCCATAATGATCAACCTTCAAGCCACAAGTAAAACGGTCCAACCCCCGTGTCTCTATGATGTTCTGAAGCGGAGATATAAGGCTTTGTTTATTCCGTTGCTAGGGTACTAAGTTTGGTTGCTAGGGAGAAAAATGGCATCCCATAATGATCACACTTAAAGCCACAAGTAAAACGGTCCAACCCCCGTGTCTCTACAATGTTCTGATGCTGAGATATAAGGCTTTGTTTATTCCGTTGCTAGGGTACAAAGTTTGGTTGCTAGGGAGAAAATTGGCATCCCATAATGATCAACCTTCAAGCCACAAGTAAAACGGTCCAACCCCCGTGTCTCTATGATGTTCTGAAGCGGAGATATAAGGCTTTGTTTATTCCGTTGCTAGGGTACTAAGTTTGGTTGCTAGGGAGGAAAATGGCATCCCATAATGATCAACCTTCAAGCCACAAGTAAAACGGTCCAACCCCCGTGTCTCTATGATGTTCTGATGCTGAGATATAAGGCTTTGTTTATTCCGTTGCTAGGGTACTAAGTTTGGTTGCTAGGGAGGAAATTGGCATCCCATAATAATCAACCTTCAAGCCACAAGTAAAACGGTCCAACCCCCGTGTCTCTATGATGTTCTGAAGCGGAGAAATAAGGCTTTGTTTATTCCGTTGCTAGGGTACTAAGGTTGGTTGCTAGGGAGAAAAATGGCATCCCATAATGATCAACCTTCAAGCCACAAGTAAAACGGTCCAACCCCCGTGTCTCTATGATGTTCTGAAGCGGAGATATAAGGCTTTGTTTATTCCGTTGCTAGGGTACTAAGTTTGGTTGCTAGGGAGAAAATTGGCATCCCATAATGATCAACCTTCAAGCCACAAGTAAAACGGTCCAACCCCCCGTGTCTCTATGATGTTCTGAAGCGGAGATATAAGGCTTTGTTTATTCCGTTGCTAGGGTACTTAGTTCGGTTGCTAGGGAGAAAATTGGCATCCCATAATGATCAACCTTCAAGCCACAAGTAAAACGGTCCAACCCCCGTGTCTCTATGATGTTCTGAAGCGGAGAAATAAGGCTTTGTTTATTCCGTTGCTAGGGTACTAAGTTTGGTTGCTAGGGAGAAAATTGGCATCCCATAATGATCAACCTTCAAGCCACAAGTAAAACGGTCCAACCCCCGTGTCTCTATGATGTTCTGAAGCGGAGATATAAGGCTTTGTTTATTCCGTTGCTAGGGTACTAAGTTTGGTTGCTAGGGAGAAAAATGGCATCCCATAATGATCACACTTAAAGCCACAAGTAAAACGGTCCAACCCCCGTGTCTCTACAATGTTCTGATGCTGAGATATAAGGCTTTGTTTATTCCGTTGCTAGGGTACAAAGTTTGGTTGCTAGGGAGAAAATTGGCATCCCATAATGATCAACCTTCAAGCCACAAGTAAAACGGTCCAACCCCCGTGTCTCTATGATGTTCTGAAGCGGAGATATAAGGCTTTGTTTATTCCGTTGCTAGGGTACTAAGTTTGGTTGCTAGGGAGGAAAATGGCATCCCATAATGATCAACCTTCAAGCCACAAGTAAAACGGTCCAACCCCCGTGTCTCTATGATGTTCTGATGCTGAGATATAAGGCTTTGTTTATTCCGTTGCTAGGGTACTAAGTTTGGTTGCTAGGGAGGAAATTGGCATCCCATAATAATCAACCTTCAAGCCACAAGTAAAACGGTCCAACCCCCGTGTCTCTATGATGTTCTGAAGCGGAGAAATAAGGCTTTGTTTATTCCGTTGCTAGGGTACTAAGGTTGGTTGCTAGGGAGAAAAATGGCATCCCATAATGATCAACCTTCAAGCCACAAGTAAAACGGTCCAACCCCCATGTCTCTACGACACTCTAAAGTGAAGATATTTCATCTGGGACGCTTTTATTCCTTTATATGGGCATGTTTCCTGCCCCATTATAAGTCAATGGGAAATTTTGGGGGCCTCTTACACCCCAGGGGTACAGCTTACACCCCATTGTGATGTATGTTCTTACAGAGCCTGTCAGCCTCCTTAAATGTGGTAACCCACAAGTTTCTACAAGTTTCTCACTCGCAGCTATGACTCGTCAAAGTTTGTCTCAATGTTAAGTCAATGGAAATTTTGGGGTGTTTGAGCCCCCCGTTTAGGAATTCGGAAGGTCCCATCAGTTAGAAAAGTCATAGCATAAATCTACGGACCAGTCTTAAAAGTTTTGTAAAGTTTTGTGGGTGTAGCTTGAAAGCTCTAGGAGGAGTTACAGTCAGAAAAAGTAGGGATCAGAAGAAGAATAATAATAATAATAACTAGATATTAAAGTTTGAAGACAAACTTTATGTTGGCTTGAAAAAGCGTAGCCTGAACGTTTAAAACGGATTGACAGAAGTTTAGTTTAGTAGGCTATCTGGCAGTTAGTATGTTTAAGTATAAAGCTAACATGATTAGCATGAAGCTAGCATGAAGCTACCATGATTAGCATGAAGCTAGCATGATGCTAGCATGATTAGCATGAAGCTAGCATGATGCTAGCATGATTAGCATGAAGCTACCATGATGCTAGCATGAAGCTAGCATGATTAGCATGAAGGTAGCATGATGTTACCATGATTAGCATGAAGCTAGCATGATGCTAGCATGATTAGCATGAAGCTAGCATGATGTTAGCATGATTAGCATGAAGCGAACATGAAGCTAGCATGATTAGCATGTAGCTAGCATGATGTTAGCATGATTAGCATGTAGCTAGCATGAAGCTAGCATGATGCTAGCATGATTAGCATGAAGCTAGCATGATGCTAGCATGATTAGCATGAAGCTAGCATGATGCTAGCATGATTAGCATGAAGCTAGCATGAAGCTAGCATGATGCTAGCATGATTAGCATGAAGCTAACATGATGCTAGCATGATTAGCATGAAGCTAGCATGATGCTAGCATGATTAGCATGAAGCTAGCATGATTAGCATGAAGCTAGCATGATGTTAGCATGATTAGCATGTAGCTAGCATGAAGCTAGCATGATGCTAGCATGATTAGCATGATGCTAGCATGATTAGCATGAAGCTAGCATGATTAGCATGAAGCTAGCATGATGCTAGCATGATTAGCATGTAGCTAGCATGATGCTAGCATGATTAGCATGAAGCTAGCATGATGCTAGCATGATTAGCATGAAGCTAGCATGAAGCTAGCATGATGCTAGCATGATTAGCATGAAGCTAGCATGATGCTAGCATGATTAGCATGAAGCTAGCATGATGCTAGCATGATTAGCATGAAGCTAGCATGATGCTAACATGATGCTAGCATGATTAGCATGAAGCTAGCATGATGCTAGCATGATTAGCATGAAGCTAGCATGATTAGCATGAAGCTAGCATGATGCTAGCATGATTAGCATGTAGCTAGCATGATGTTAGCATGATTAGCATGAAGCTAGCATGAAGCTAGCATGATGCTAGCATGATTAGCATGAAGCTAGTATGATGCTAGCATGATTAGCATGAAGCTAGCATGATTAGCATGAAGCTAGCATGATGCTAGCATGATTAGCATGTAGCTAATTAGCATGATGCTAGCATGATTAGCATGTAGCTAGCATGAAGCTAGCACGATTAGCATGAAGCTAGCATGATGCTAGCACGATTAGCATGAAGCTAGCATAAAGCTAGCATGATTAGCATGAAACTAGCATGATTCTAGCATGATTAGCATGAAGCTAGCATGATGCTAGCATGATTAGCATGAAGCTAGCATGATGCTAGCATGATTAGCATGAAGCTAGCATGAAACTAGCAAGATTAGCATGAAGCTAGCATGAAGCTAGCACGAGGCTTGCATGATTAACATGAAGTTAGCATGAGAATAGCATGATTAGCATGAAGCTAGCATGATTTAACGTGAAGCTAGCATGATTAGCATGATGCTAGCATGATTAGCATTAAGCTAGTACTATTTAGCGTGCAGCTAACAAGATTTAACATGAAGTTAGCATGATTTAGCATGAAGTTAGCAAGATTTATTATGAAATTAGCATAAAGCTAGCATGAAACTAGCATGAAGCTAGTATGACTTAGCATGGAGCTAGCATGAAGCTAACATGACCCAAAGACCCAACCCCCATGTCTCTATGATGTTCAGATCCAGAGATATAAGGCTTTGTTTATTATGTTGCTAGGGTGCTCAAATTGGTTGCTAGGGGCGTGGTTTAATACCTCAGTAGGAATCCTAAGAGACTGATTGGATGCCTGAGTAAAATGAGCCCACCCCTATGTCTCTATGACACTCTGGTGTAAAGATATCCATCTGGGCTTTTTATAATGGTAGTCTATGGGAGATGTTGCTAGGGTACCCAAAATTGTTGCTAGGGGCGTGGCTTAATAGCTCTGGGGCGATCCTAAGAGACTGATTGGATGACTGAGTAAAATGAGCCCACCCCCATGTCTATACGACACTCTAAAGTAAAGATATTCCATCTGGGACGCTTTTACTCCCTTATATGGGCATGTTTCCTGCCCCATTATAAGTCAATGGGAAATTTTGGGGGCCTCTTACACCCCAGGGGTACAGCTTACACCTTAATGTGATGTATGTTCTTACAGAGCCTGTCAGCCTCCTTAAATGTGGTAAGCCACAAGTTTCTACAAGTTTCTCACTCGCAGCTATGGCCCGTCAAAGTTTGTCTCCATGTTAAGTAAATGGGAAATTTGGGGTGTTTGAGCGCCCCGTTTAGGAATTCGGAAGGTCCCATCAGTTAGAAAAGATATAGCACACTAAGTCAGACCAGTCTGAAGGTCTGTGGAAAATTTGGTGCATGTAGCTTGAAAGCTCTAGGACGAGTTAGTGTCAGAAATTTTGGGGTGCTAAGAAGAATAATAACTAGATATTAAAGTTTGAGGACAAACTTTATGTTGGCTTGAAAAAGCGTAGCCTGAACATTTAAAATGGTTTGACAGAAGTTTATTTTAGTAGGCTATCTGGCTGTTAGCATGATTAGCATGAAGTTAGCATGATTAGCATGAAGCTAGCATGATTAGCATGAAGCTAGCATGATGTTAGCATGATCAGTATGAAGCTAGCATGAAGCTAACATGATTAGCATGAAGCTAACATGAAGCTAACATGATTAGCATGAAGCTAGCATGATGCTAGCATGATTCGCATGAAGCTAGCATGAAGCTAACATGATTAGCATAAAGCTAGAATGAAGCTAACATTTATTCCGTTGCTAGGGTACTAAGTTTGGTTGCTAGGGAGAAAATTGGCATCCCATAATGATCAACCTTCAAGCCACAAGTAAAACGGTCCAACCCCCGTGTCTCTATGATGTTCTGAAGCGGAGATATAAGGCTTTGTTTATTCCGTTGCTAGGGTACTAAGTTTGGTTGCTAGGGAGAAAATTGGCATCCCATAATGATCAACCTTCAAGCCACAAGTAAAACGGTCCAACCCCCGTGTCTCTATGATGTTCTGAAGCGGAGATATAAGGCTTTGTTTATTCCGTTGCTAGGGTACTAAGTTTGGTTGCTAGGGAGAAAATTGGCATCCCATAATGATCAACCTTCAAGCCACAAGTAAAACGGTCCAACCCCTGTGTCTCTATGATGTTCTGAAGCGGAGATATAAGGCTTTGTTTATTCCGTTGCTAGGGTACTAAGTTTGGTTGCTAGGGAGAAAATTGGCATCCCATAATGATCAACCTTCAAGCCACAAGTAAAACGGTCCAACCCCCGTGTCTCTATGATGTTCTGAAGCGGAGATATAAGGCTTTGTTTATTCCGTTGCTAGGGTACTAAGTTTGGTTGCTAGGGAGAAAAATGGCATCCCATAATGATCACACTTCAAGCCACAAGTAAAACGGTCCAACCCCCGTGTCTCTATGATGTTCTGAAGCGGAGATATAAGGCTTTGTTTATTCCGTTGCTAGGGTACTAAGTTTGGTTGCTAGGGAGAAAAATGGCATCCCATAATGATCAACCTTCAAGCCACAAGTAAAACGGTCCAACCCCCATGTCTCTACGACACTCTAAAGTAAAGATATTCCATCTGGGATGCTTTTATTCCCTTATATGGGCATGTTTCCTGCCCCATTATAAGTCAATGGGAAATTTTGGGGGCCTCTTACACCCCAGGGGTATAGCTTACACCCCATTGTGATGTATGTTCTTACAGAGCCTGTCAGCCACCTTAAATGTGGTAAGCCACAAGTTTCTACAAGTTTCTCACTCACAGCTTTGACCCGTCAAAGTTTGTCTCAATGTTAAGTCAATGGAAATTTTGGGGTGTTCGAGACCCCCGTTTAGGAATTCGGAAGGTCCCATCAGTTAGAAAAGATATAGCACACTAAGTCAGACCAGTCTGAAGGTCTGTGGAAAATTTGGTGCATGTAGCTTGAAAGCCCTAGGACGAGTTAGTGTTTATAATTTTGGGGGGAGAAAAAGAATAATAATAACTAGATATTAAAGTTTGAAGACAAACTTTATGTTGGCTTGAAAAAGCGTAGCATGAAGCTAGCATGATGCTAGCATGATTAGCATGAAGCTAGCATGATCCTAGCATGATTAGCATGAAGCTAGCATGATGTTAGCATTGATTAGCATGAAGCTAGCATGATGCTAGCATTGATTAGCATGAAGCTAGCATGATGCTAGCATTGATTAGCATGAAGCTAGCATGATTAGCATGAAGCTAGCATGAAGCTAGCATGATTAGCATGAAGCTAGCATGATGTTAGCATGATTAGCATGAAGCTAGCATGATGCTAGCATGATTAACATGAAGCTAGCATGAAGTTAGCATGATTAGCATGAAGCTACCATGATGTTAGCATGATTAGCATGAAGCTAGCATGATGCTAGCATGATTAGCATAAAGCTAGCATGATGTTAGCATGATTAGCATGAAGCTAGCATGATGTTAGCATTGATTAGCATGAAATTAGCATGAAGCTAGCATGATGCTAGCATTGATTAGCATGAAGCTAGCATGAAGCTACCATGATTAGCATGAAGCTAGCATGAAGCTAGCATGATTAGCATGAAGCTAGCATGAAGCTAGCATGATTAGCATGAAGCTAGCATGATTAGCATGAAGCTAGCATAATGCTAGCATGATTAGCATGAAGTTAGCATGATGCTAGCATGATTAGCATGAAGCTAGCATGATGCTAGCATGATTAGCATTAAGCTAGCATGATGCTAGCATGATTAGCATGAAGTTAGCATGATGCTAGCATGATTAGCATGAAGCTAGCATGATGCTAGCATGATTAGCATGAAGCTAGCATGATTCTTGCATGATTAGCATGAAGCTACCATGATGTTAGCATGATTAGCATGAAGCTAGCATGATGCTAGTATGATTAGCATGAAACTAGCATGAGGCTAGCATGATTAGCATGAAGAAAACATGAGGTTAGCATGATTAGCATAAAGCTAGCATGATTTAACGTGAAGCTAGCATGATTAGCATGATGCTAGCATGATTAGCATGAAGCTAGCACTATTTAGCGTGAAGCTAACAAGATTTAACATGAAGCTAGCATGATTTAGCATGAAGTTAGCAAGCTATATTATGAAATTAGCATAAAGCTAGCATGAAACTAGCATGAAGCTAGTATGACTTAGCATGGAGCTAGCATGAAGCTAACATGACCCGAAGACCCAACCCCCATGTCTCTATGATGTTCAGATCCAAAGATATAAGGCTTTGTTTATTATGTTGCTAGGGTGCTCATATTTGGTTGCTAGGGGCGTGGCTTAACACCTCAATAAGAATCCTATTAAGACTGATTGGATGCCTGAGTAAAATGAGCCCACCCCTATGTCTCTATGACACTCTGGTGCAAAGATATCCATCTGGGCTTTTTATAATGGTAGTCTATGGGAGATGTTGCTAGGGTACCCAAAATTGTTGCTAGGGGCGTGGCTAAATAGCTTTGGGGCGATCCTAAGAGACTGATTGGATGACTGAGTAAAATGAGCCCACCCCCATGTCTCTACGACACTCTAAAGTAAAGATATTCCATCTGGGACGCTTTTATTCCCTTATATGGGCATGTTTCCTGCCCCATTATAAGTCAATGGGAAATTTTGGGGGCCTCTTACACCCCAGGGGTATAGCTTACACCCCATTGTGATGTATGTTCTTACAGAGCCTGTCAGCCACCTTAAATGTGGTAAGCCACAAGTTTCTACAAGTTTCTCACTCACAGCTATGACCCGTCAAAGTTTGTCTCAATGTTAAGTCAATGGAAATTTTGGGGTGTTCGAGCCCCCCGTTTAGGAATTCGGAAGGTCCCATCAGTTAGAAAAGATATAGCACACTAAGTCAGACCAGTCTGAAGGTCTGTGGAAAATTTGGTGCATGTAGCTTGAAAGCTCTAGGACGAGTTAGTGTCAGAAATTTTGGGAGGAGAAGAAAGAATAATAACTAGATATTAAAGTTTGAGGACAAACTTTATGTTGGCTTGAAAAAGCGTAGCCTGAACGTTTAAAACGGATTGACAGAAGTTTAGTTTAGTAGGCTATCTGGCAGTTAGTATGTTTAAGTATGAAGCTAACATGATTAGCATGAAGCTAGCATGAAGCTAACATGATTAGCCTGAAGCTAGCATGATGCTAGCATGATTAGCATGAAGCTAGCATGATGCTAGCATGATTAGCATGAAGTTAGCATGATGCTAGCATGATTAGCATGAAGCTAGCATGATGCTAGCATGATAAGCATGAAGCTACCATGATGCTAGCATGAAGCTATCATGATTAGCATGAAGCTAGCATGAAGCTAGCATGATTAGCATGTAGCTAGCATGATGTTAGCATGATTAGTATGTAGCTAGCGTGAAGCTAGCATGATGTTAGCATGATTAGCATGAAGCTAGCATGATGCTAGCATGATTAGCATGAAGCTAGCATGATTAGCATGTAGCTAGCATGATGCTAGCATGATTAGCATGAAGTTAGCATGATGCTAGCATGATTAGCATGAAGCTAGCATGATGTTAGCATGATTAGCATGTAGCTAGCATGATGTTAGCATGATTAGTATGTAGCTAGCATGAAGCTAGCATGATGTTAGCATGATTAGCATGAAGCTAGCATGATGCTAGCATGATTAGCATGAAGCTAGCATGATTAGCATGTAGCTAGCATGATGCTAGCATGATTAGCATGTAGCTAGCATGAAGCTAGCATGAAGCTAGCATGATGCTAGCATGATTAGCATGAAGCTAGCATGATTAGCATGAAGCTAACATGATGCTAGCATGATTAGCATGTAGCTAGCATGAAGCTAGCATGAAGCTAGCATGATGCTAGCATGATTAGCATGAAACTAGCATGATGCTAGCATGATTAGCATGAAGCTAGCATGATGCTAGCATGATGCTAGCATGATTAGCATGAAGCTAGCATGATTAGCATGAAGCTAGCATGATGTTAGCATGTAGCTAGCATGAAGCTAGCATGATTAGCATGAAGCTAGCATGAAGCTAACATGATTAGCCTGAAGCTAGCATGATGCTAGCATGATTAGCATGAAGCTAGCATGATGCTAGCATGATTAGCATGAAGTTAGCATGATGCTAGCATGATTAGCATGAAGCTAGCATGATGCTAGCATGATAAGCATGAAGCTACCATGATGCTAGCATGAAGCTATCATGATTAGCATGAAGCTAGCATGAAGCTAGCATGATTAGCATGTAGCTAGCATGATGTTAGCATGATTAGTATGTAGCTAGCATGAAGCTAGCATGATGTTAGCATGATTAGCATGAAGCTAGCATGATGCTAGCATGATTAGCATGAAGCTAGCATGATTAGCATGTAGCTAGCATGATGCTAGCATGTAGCTAGCATGATGCTAGCATGATTAGCATGAAGTTAGCATGATGCTAGCATGATTAGCATGAAGCTAGCATGATGTTAGCATGATTAGCATGTAGCTAGCATGATGTTAGCATGATTAGTATGTAGCTAGCATGAAGCTAGCATGATGTTAGCATGATTAGCATGAAGCTAGCATGATGCTAGCATGATTAGCATGAAGCTAGCATGATTAGCATGTAGCTAGCATGATGCTAGCATTATTAGCATGTAGCTAGCATGAAGCTAGCATGAAGCTAGCATGATTAGCATGAAGCTAGCATGATGCTAGCATGATGCTAGCATGATTAGCATGAAGCTAGCATGATGCTAGCATGATTAGCATGAAGCTAGCATGATTAGCATGAAGCTAGCATGATGCTAGCATGATTAGCATGTAGCTAGCATGAAGCTAGCATGTTGCTAGCATTATTAGCATGAAACTAGCATGATGCTAGCATGATTAGCATGAAGCTAGCATGATGCTAGCATGATGCTAGCATGATTAGCATGAAGCTAGCATGATTAGCATGAAGCTAGCATGATGTTAGCATGATTAGCATGTAGCTAGCATGAAGCTAGCATGATTAGCATGAAGCTAGCATAAAGCTAGCATGATTAGCATGAAACTAGCATGATTCTAGCATGATTAGCATGAAGCTAGCATCATGCTAGCATGATTAGCATGAAGCTAGCATGATGCTAGCATGATTAGCATGAAGCTAGCATGAAACTAGCAAGATTAGCATGAAGCTAGCATGAAGCTAGCACGAGGCTTGCATGATTAACATGAAGTTAGCATGAGAATAGCATGATTAGCATGAAGCTAGCATGATTTAACGTGAAGCTAGCATGATTAGCATGATGCTAGCATGATTAGCATTAAGCTAGCACTATTTAGCGTGCAGCTAACAAGATTTAACATGAAGTTAGCATGATTTAGCATGAAGTTAGCAAGATTTATTATGAAATTAGCATAAAGCTAGCATGAAACTAGCATGAAGCTAGTATGACTTAGCATGGAGCTAGCATGAAGCTAACATGACCCAAAGACCTAACCCCCATGTCTCTAAGATGTTCAGATCCAGAGATATAAGGCTTTGTTTATTATGTTGCTAGGGTGCTCAAATTGGTTGCTAGGGGCGTGGTTTAATACCTCAGTAGGAATCCTAAGAGACTGATTGGATGCCTGAGTAAAATGAGCCCACCCCTATGTCTCTATGACACTCTGGTGTAAAGATATCCATCTGGGCTTTTTATAATGGTAGTCTATGGGAGATGTTGCTAGGGTACCCAAAATTGTTGCTAGGGGCGTGGCTTAATAGCTCTGGGGCGATCCTAAGAGACCTATTGGATGACTGAGTAAAATGAGCCCACCCCCATGTCTCTACGACACTCTAAAGTGAAGATATTCCATCTGGGACGCTTTTACTCCCTTATATGGGCATGTTTCCTGCCCCATTATAAGTCAATGGGAAATTTTGGGGGCCTCTTACACCCCAGGGGTACAGCTTACACCTTAATGTGATGTATGTTCTTACAGAGCCTGTCAGCCTCCTTAAATGTGGTAAGCCACAAGTTTCTACAAGTTTCTCACTCGCAGCTATGGCCCGTCAAAGTTTGTCTCCATGTTAAGTAAATGGGAAATTTGGGGTGTTTGAGCGCCCCGTTTAGGAATTCGGAAGGTCCCATCAGTTAGAAAAGATATAGCACACTAAGTCAGACCAGTCTGAAGGTCCGTGGAAAATTTGGTGCATGTAGCTTGAAAGCCCTAGGACGAGTTAGTGTCAGAAATTTTGGGGTGCTAAGAAGAATAATAATAATAAGATATAAGTTTAAAAGCAATAACAATATGTTGGCTTTTTCAAGCCAACATAATAATAATAATAATAATAAGTTTAATAGCAATAACAATATATTGGCTTTTTCAAAGCCAACATAACTAGATATTAAAGTTTGAAGACAAACTTTATGTTGGCTTGAAAAAGCGAGTCTGAACATTTTTAACAATTTCACAGGATAAACGTTTACTTGAGAAGTTTAGTTTAGTCTAGCTGTTTGCATGTTTTAGTATGATGCTAGCATGATTAAACAAAGTTACAATGACTTAACATGAAGCTAACACCATTTAACATCATTTAACAAAGTTAACAGTATGTTAGCATAATTTAGAATGAAGTTAGCATGATTTAGCATAAAGTTAGCATGATTTAATACAAAGCTATAGCCTATAGTTTAGCATGAAGCTCCCTGCTGACAAAAACTGCATCACACCAGCATGGATCAGCGTGGAAATTATGCTGGTTTGATGCTGGTTTAGCTGGTGGTTACAAGCACCAAAACACAACATATGCTGGTCTTGCTGGTATGACCAGCATGGGATGCTGGTGCTACTGCTTGTTTGGTGCTGGTTTAGCTTGTGCTAATGCTGGTGCTGATGCTGGTTTAGCTTGTGTTCAGTAGCTAACCAGCACCAAAACACAACATATGCTGGTCTTGCTGCTAGGCTATGCTGCTTTGTTCAGCAGGGCTAGCTTGATTTAATATGAGGCTAGCTAGGATGATTAGCTAGGATGCTGCTATGCAGTTGCTATGTAATTGTAAGCTACAAGATCTGAGTATGCAGTAAACATGAAGGTCTTGATGCTTGAAACTTCAATATATTTAAATTCATTATTAGTTGGGAAAACATTTATGCAGCATTTTTCGGACAATAATGTAATGCATAATGATATTCATGTTTTTTTACGTCTGGGAACTGATACACAGTATACTTTAATGCACACTGCTGTTGTTTGTATGTGAATATTGATGCATCTTTTCCTTTATCTATGTTTTAGACAAGATAAATAGGATGTTGACCTTTGATTTTTCCCAGCTGGTGCTTTACTGCAACATCTATGTGAATTGTTTGCCATTTAAGAGGTTCACAAATAGTCACTAGGATAATGACACTGATGATAGTGTGTCTGTACCTATCAGTGCCATCTTATCACTGTGTAATATTTTAGGCCAGAGCTTCCCAAACTTAACACTGGTAAGCCCCCCCAAAAACATAGCAAAAGCTCCACGACCCCCCCCCACCCCATTTGTAGTATAACATATCTTTTTAATAAAGCCGATTGTCTCTTTGCACATTACCAACATTTAATAACCAGTTTTTAAGAATCTCACGTGAATCATGAGAACTATGGAAAGTATTTTATATTCTGTTGAAAGATGACGTAAAAATTCTTTACAAATAAATGAAGAGTTAAACGAGATAAATCCATTTTTTAACATTTTTGTGAAAATATGTTTATTATTATGTTATCATGTTATTATTTTGTTTTATGGTGCTACTTAGCTGTATGTTTTAAGTTATGAAGGTTTAAATCAAAACAAATCAACTGCAGTTGAATTGAAATTAATTGGAATGCACAACCAAAAAACAAGATTTCTGAACATTTAAAAAAATGGTGGTTATCTCGTTTTGCAACGAAACTCTTCATATATAAAACCATAACCCTACATACTTTCTGCATAGTATTTACCATTATAACACAAAGGGGTGGTTTCCCGGACAAGGATTAGACTAGTCCTAGACTAAAATAAATATAAGAGCTGTCCAAACTGAAAACAACATGCACTGACATATCTTAAAATACATCAGTGCCCTTTGTTTTTCCTTAAAATGCACGCCAGTATGTTTTTAGTAAGGCGTGTTTATTCAAACTAGTTATATTTCATAATTAAACTAAGGCCTTGTCCTGTCTTAAGCTAATCCCAGTCTGGGAAACCACCCAAAAGTGTGTAACAGAAGCTACATAGCTCACAAATAGTTAATAAATCTATTGCAATTAATTACATAACTATGTTAAAAAATATTTAAAAAAAATATAAAAACGTTTAAGCAATGTATCTCACCTCAGTATAATAAAAAAATGAAATAAATATAAATAAATATAAATATATACATAAATACGCTTTAAAATCACATGATTTTTTTATTTAGCCTAGTCAAGGTCCCCCGCAGTACTGCGACGGCCCACTGGGGGGCAGCGGCCCACAGTTTGGGAAGCACTGTTTAAGGCAAAGAATTTATCAATTTATTGTAGAATTGTCCATTTTGGGCATTTCTCAAAGTTAATCAATTAAATAAAATAACGAACAAAATGATAAGCATTTTATATATATATAAGAGCAAATGAGTTCATATGGCCATTGATAGCATTATATTTATTTTATTTTCATTTATATTACTGTTTAAGGAAGGTTTTCTTGTTTTATTATTTTTAATATTATGGTTTAATATTGTCTGGCCCGTATCCAAAGCTCAAATGTGATAATATTTTATATATATTTTTGAAATACTTTTGTTACACGACTAGTATTCTGGTATTAGGTAACATCACGTGATTAATTCAAACCAATGAGACGACAGCTTTGGACGAGAGTCTGTATAGCTAATGAGCTTGCTTCCGGTTCTGGTTTTACCTTCACTGAGCGAGCGCCACTTTCTCAGCTATCTCTTGAGGTAGGTCAAATTTAAAATTTCACAGACAGACGGTGGATTAATCAATTTGATGATTTTAAATATGTCGATTGTTAATTTAGATGAGTGTAATATTACTTACGTTTAAACAATAAAAAAATATAACGGATTATCTTCTGCTATCATTGTTTTCTGAGGTAAATTATGCGTTGGAAAAAAAACAAACGGATAGTTCAAATAATTGTAGCCTAAGAAATTGTGGCTAAAGCCCATTTTTATTGTTTATATGATTTTAGTTTGATATATTGTTAATGTGAACCGTTTAACGGACGGACCGACCGAACAATTTCAGTGAGGGAAAAGGTAACCGTTAACTTAAGTGGTTGTCAGACACTCAGGCGTCTGCCTGTTTTTGGTAACAAAAATCAGCTTAACCGAGGTTATATGGATGGTAGGAACAACCACTTAAGTTGTGGACTAACATATGCAATTATATATAATAAATGCATGGTGTCGTCTATAGAAGAATAACATAACGTTACGTTACTCGAAGCTACAGTGACATCTGCAGGCGAGGCTTTACTTAAATGCCTTGTTTGTTCATGAGTTTTTGACGTGTTTCATATTTTATCATAGTTTTTTACGTTCATTTTGAAGTTATGGTAACTTAACTTATTTGTTTAAGATACGTTTGGTAGGCGCGAACCCGGGAGGTCGCGCCCAGCTTGAGCTTCCGCATTATTAACACTGTTAGCTTCACTGTTATTTGCGATAGACGAAAAATGTTTGAATAAAGAGCCTAGGTAGGGGGAAGTACGCAAAATACATGGGTTTTTTCTAGTGTAACGTTTATTAATATGTTGGAGGCAATTCCTCAAAATATACTTTATAAAATATACTATTGTAAACAGAATATGGTTGGTATATCAACCCTTATGATTTGATAATAATGTATGTTTTTTTTCTCTTCACCCTGTACTTTTGTTACATCATTTTTTGCTGTCTAGACATTTTTGTGGTAAGTCATTTATATAATACGGGGCCCTTCTGGTCACCCCCTGGAAAAAAGAAAACAATCCGTGATCACGGTTTTGTAATTCGTCCCCTCAGTTTATAAACCGTACTCACGGATTATTAAACTGTTCCCTCAGTTTTACAAACCGTGCGCTCGGATAAATAAACCGTACACACGAGTTAACAATCCGTGCTCTTAGATTTGTAAACCGTACCATCAGTTTTTGCAATCCGTACCCACGAATTTATAAACCGTGCGCACGCTTTTGCAATCTGTTCTCACAGTTTTGCTAACTGGATTTGTAGCCCCTCCCTCATTTTAGAAATCGCTATTCATTCTTATTCATTCTTTCCAAGTTTCCTATTAATGTTTGATATTTTCGGAAATTAATAAAGTTAAAACCGTGTTAAGCTGTTTTATACGTTCCTAACTGGAAACGTGCTTTAATATTTACGAAATATTTTAATCGGATGCTACAGTAAACAGATATCTTTGTGTAAAATTAACATATGTTATTTAGATTTATTCATCAAATAAAATAAATATTTAACTAACAAATGATTTCTACATATCCTTAATATTTTAATCAATATATTTGAGAATGCCACACTTAGGCTTGCTATATATTTTCGTTTTTAATTGCTCATTTCAAATTCATATTTTATGTATTTAACATCAGCTTATTAGGTAAGATTAAAAGATTATTAAGAGCTGCACAATAATATACATATAAGTTTTATATACATATAATTCTTAATTATTGTAAATCAATATTATTATATCTGATTATCAATATATTTGAGAATTTCACACTTAAATATTTACACGTTTTAAAACTTATAATAATAATTGCTCATTTAAAATTAATATTTTATGTATTTAACATCAACATAACATCGACAATCAAACATTTTTACATTGTAGCCTATTATTTGAGTAAATATAGGCAAACAAAGTAGATCACGTGTTAATTTAAAAATCAACAAAGCAAACGGGTTTTATTCAGCAGCAGATGAAATTGCGTCTTTTGCAGAAAATAAACATCTCCGAATCTCCTCAAAAATCCTGGTAAGTGTGGAGTATGAGTAATTACATTTACAATATAGGTGCAGGATTCTGCTGATCCACCTGTCTGGAATGAAGAAGTGATTCTGCAACCTCTCAGAGTTTATTCAGCTCATTGTATTTGTAACATGTACTGTTTGGCATTTTTGGAGTTTCATGATGACTGTAGAGTTATGTCATGTGTAAATAAATGTTCAATAAAATAATTGTGTACAATTGCTTTGTTCATCGTTCATAAAGGATGGTATGAAATAAATTCACTTTACATTAAGTAAATTCAACTCATTTTTTATTTAAATAAAATTCATAAAAAACAGCTACATCTACTTAACATTTGCAATTACTTATTTTTACTCAATTTTATTTTTAATAGGAAATCAATTTAATTATTGTTAATACCAGATTTAAAGCTTTCAAATTTACTCAGTATTTGTAAGTATAAAATGTTTTACCAAAAATTGAATAAATCATAGTAAATGTTTTACAGAGTGTGGCTCATATACCCGCTCATTGTGCATTAAAAATATGACCAGAAATTGATTCTTTTACACACATTTCAAAGAGCACAGCTATTTTAACACTTTGGTGACCTAAATAAATACGTACAATACAAATAGTCACGATTATTCTAGCAGTATTTGCACAGAAAGCTGTTACCCAGTTAATATAACAGTATAACTTCAAGTATTCAGATAAAAAAACTTTACGCAAGGACAAAGACAATATTTAATTAACAAAGTACAAATTTTAAGTTTAAATATTAATAAACTCCAAACTTATCTGGATTTTTTAAAGAGTTTCTCAGATGTTTGTCATCCCAGAAGTTTCCTTTGATTAATATTTTCTCATTGATCCTTAAATTAACATGTGATCTACTTAATTTCTAACTACTTTTTTGCTTACATTAGCTCAGATAATAAACATAATGTAAAAATGTTTCACCAAAAAATTAAGTAAATCATAATAAAAGTTTGGCATGAAGTTGATGTTAAATGCAAATAATATTGATTTACAATAATTAAGAATTATAGGTATATAAAACTTATATGTTTATAATTGTGCAGCTCTTAGTAATCTTTTAATCTTACCTAATAAGTTGATGTTAAATACATAAAATATGAATTTGAAATGAGCAATTAAAAACGAAAATATATAGCAAGCCTAAGTATATTGATTAAAATATATAGGATATGTAGAAATCATTTGTTAGTTAAATACTTATTTTATTTGATGAATAAATCTAAATAACATGTTAATTTTACACAAAGATATCTGTTTACTGTAGCATCCGATTAAAATATTTCGTAAATATTAAAGCACGTTTCCAGTTAGGAACGTATAAAACAGCTTAACACGGTTTAAACTTTATTAATTTCCGAAAATATCAAACATTAATAGGAAACTTGGAAAGAATGATTAAGAATGAATAGCGATTTCTAAAATGAGGGAGGGGCTACAAATCCAGTTAGCAAAACTGTGAGAACAGATTGCAAAAGCGTGCGCACGGTTTATAAATTCGTGGGTACAGATTGCAAAAACTGATGGTACGGTTTACAAATCTAAGAGCACGGATTGTTAACTCGTGCGTACGGTTTATTAATCCGAGCGCACGGTTTGTAAAACTGAGGGAACAGTTTAATAATCCGTGAGTACGGTTTATAAACTGAGGGGACGAATTACAAAACCGTGATCACGGATTGTTTTCTTTTTTCCAGGGGGTGACCAGAAGGGCTCCGTAATATAACAATCTCTGTTGCAACATAATACTTTTTTTCTGAACAGTTAACCTTGCACATGATATTTAAATAGTAATGTTTAATTTTTCTTTCTTTTGCTCTTTTGAAAACATTTAACTGCTTTAGCTAAGTAAGTATTAATTTTGAATGTCAAATTTTTACTAAATGTACAAGTTATGACATATTTTATTTAGATATTTAGTGACCATTTCTTTTTCTTCTGTTTGATTTTCTTTAGACCTCAGCCAAATTCCTGGTTTTGCTGGGCAACAGCACCTATTTCATACAATTTTGTTATAGCGAACCCAAAGGCTCTTTTCAGAGCCATCCACATTGCGTCACTGGTAAGTCATTTTCAATTACTTTTGAATCAGTAATTGCCTAATGACATTATAACATTGTTTTTCTGTTAATGTAACAGATATTGTTTACCAATGTTTATTGTTGTTTGTCAGTTTTGGCCATTTCAGCATGTTTGAAATAGGGGTGTAACGGTTCAAATTACTCACGTTTCGGTGCGTATCACGGCTTAGGGTCACAGTTTCAGTACACATTGGTCACAACAGGCTGCTTTACAAAAATAAAAACCTAAGCCGTTTTTAACCTCTGCCAAAATCAACATTTTCACTTAAGAGCACTTGTATTATTATACTATATACCAGCTTTACTGTGCAATTCAATATGAACATAAAATAGCTTAGAACACTGGGTTACTTTTTATATTCTATGCCGCTATCTTCAAGTTTTTTTTGCAAGAAGATAGGTTTGTTAAAATTCAAACACAGAAGGCAATTTGTGCTGTTTCTGTCTCACATGCGATCGTGTGCTATCAACAAAACCCTGGTGATGACGTGTAAAGCGACTCGTCATATTAGATGTATTGCCTTAGGCATACAGCACTTGCGAATTTTACAGTTTTGTCCACATTTTCTTGAGCATCGCTGCTGCAGTAGACTTAAATGCAGCTGGGGATGACTCTGTTAGCGTCTTTTCTCCTTCGTTTGCCGTGCTAAACGGTCTGTGAAACACACAAACACGCGAGGATGAACTGTGAGGTTGGCAACAAATTTGCATACTTCGAGTTGATTGGACAGGTACTCTCACCTTAACACATGCAGAGATTATTCAGAACCATACATTAGCTTTTTTATGCATCGTTTTTTCACCAAACTATAATAGAAATGTGTGGTCGAATTAAACACGGTGCACGTGCGTCCCAAACTGTGGGCGGAAAACAGGACGATTCGATTCTTTACCGAGAACCGTTACACTCCTAGTTTGAAAGTAAAACTGACTTTATTGAAGATGTACTCCACCTTCAGAAATAAAAATGATAGATTTTTTTACTTAGCCCCATCTAAGTCATCTAAGGTGTTTATGCCTTTTTTTCATCAGCTGAACACAATCAGAGTTCTAATTATTAATATCCTGGCTCCTTTTTGCTTTGTAATAAGTTTGATCATGGACCAAACATTCACGATCTCAAAAAAGTCCATCCATCCATCATTAAAGTAATCCATATACAACCCAGTGGTTTAATAAATGTATTTAGAAGCAAAGTATAAGGTTTATAAGAAAAAGTTTAGTTCTGAGCACTTTTAGTGATTAGTTACATATACGTAATTTTATAAAACAAAATCAACTATAGATTTAAATATAGTGGTATGTAAAATCTTATTGGTTCTTGTGTTTCATCATGAGTTGTGACAAAACTGACAGTCGTTAGACACTAAATGTTTTATTGTCTGTTTATTTAAGGTATGTTTTGTAACTAAAAGGTCCAAATATGAATTGTTTTTTTATTAACCCACTGGATACATTAAATTTTGATTACTTTACTAATGGATGGATGCAGTTTTTGGAGCTTCTAAACATTTGGTCTCTGATCAGAGCCATTACAAAGCAAGGAACAGCCAGGGTATTATTTAATATAGGTCTGGTTGTATTCAACTGAACAAAGAAAGACAAACATCTTGGATGACAAGGGGGTGAGTTAAAAAAAAAAAATAATTCTGAAGGTGGAATTTTACAGTTTAGGTTCTATTGTGTTGCCTGATGCGATAATTTATTAAATTAACAATCTTTACATTAATACCACAGGAAAGGGAACATTTTGAACAGGAATATCATATAATTAATTGTTTATTCTGAAGCATATGTGACTAACTAGATCATTTTGGGTACGACTAAATAAGATCAAGACTTAATTTTTACCAATTATTATAGGACAGCAGAAACACTGAAGTTTGAATGACATAATACTGCACATTGTGGACCTTTGTATTTAGAAACTATTTAGACCCCCTACACAGTTCAATTTTGTTAGGTCTCAATCTGATACTACAATAATCCCCCCCCCCCCTTATTATTAATCTGCACTCAGTACCCCATTATGAGAAACTGAAAACAGGATTTTGGAAATGTCTAAATGTATTTAAAAGAAGAAAAAAACTGAAATTATTCAGACACTTTACTTGGTAGTTAGTTGAAGCACTTTTTGCAGCAAGTACAGCCTCGAGTCTTTTTGGGAATGACGCAACAAGCTTTGCACATCTGGATTGAAGGAATTTCTGCCATTCTTCCTTTTAAATCCTTTCAAGCTCAGTGAGTTTGGATGTGAACTGTCGGCTGACAGCCGTTTTCAGGTCTCTCCAGAGATGCTTGGTGAGGTTGAAGTCGGGGCTTTGGTTGGTCCACTTCTCACATAGTTGTCCCTAAACCACTACTGTGTTGTCCTTGTTCTTTGCTTAGGGTCATTTTGATAAGGTTTTAGTGAGGATATCTCAGTGGACTCGAGTCAAGGTGTAGAAAATATCGGCGTTGATCAACACAAATAAATGGCACCTAAACAAAATTTCTAGTGTTATCGCAAAGGGTCTGAATACTTAAGTAAATTTGAAATTATTTTTTTCCTTTAAAACATTTTACAGAAATGTCTTAAATTCAGTTTTCACTTTGTCATTATGGGGTACTAGATGTTGATTAATGAGAATGATTTAAATTCTTTTTTTTTTTTGAGTCAGAACATTTTAATTAGGCCTTGAAAAGCTGCATCTGACATGGGACTTTTATTAACACACCCCCAGGTTCACAGAGAAGGTTTAGTAAAACACATCTTAAGATATGCCAGTGCCATTGATTTGTCTTATGATACACACCAGTAATGTCTTCTTCAAAGGAGTGCTTTTTAAAGATGCTTAATAGGCTTGTCTGTGAAACCAGTCCACAGTGTTTAATATTGTGACTGCGTTAAACTGCATTATCTTTGGAAAGTAATATAATTTTAAATTCTTGAGGTATATATAAATTATTAAAAGGATTAATGCAAACATAACAAATTTGCAAATAAAGTAAAGGGGTTTAAGTACTTTCTAAATACACTGTAAATGTGGTCATGCCTACTTTGAACTAATTTGTCGTTTTTGTTGATTTTGTTTTTCCTAGATTGGACATCTAATTCATCTTTGTAAGTAACAGTTACATATTTCACATTTAAAGCAATAATTCATCTTATGTTTATCAGCTTACCCCCAGGCCATCCAAGATGTAGGTGAATTTGTTTCTTCAGTAAAACACAAATATAGATTTTTAACTCCCAACTGTTTCAGTCTGTCAGATGTATAATGCATGTGGGTGGTAACAAAACTTAGAGGAATGTACAGACAAATCCAAATTAAACTCTGCGGCTCATGACGACAACTCAATGTCCTAAGATACGAAACGATCGGTTTGTGCAAGAAACCGAAAAGTATTTATATAATTTTTTTACCTTCAATACAGCACTATGCCTAAAGGAGTACGTGTGTACACATCTTCTTCTTGGTGTTTAAGGGTAGGTTGCAAACCAACTTCATAAGAGCATACCGCCACCTACTATATCGTTGCCCCGTATAGTGCTTATGCACCCTCATGCAGTGCACCCGATACAATAGGTGGCAGTATGCACCTATGAAGTTGGTTCGCAACCTGTTGGTTCAGTTTTATCTCTTAGGACATTGATGTGTCGTCACGAGCCGCAGAGTTATTTTTCTCTATCAAATTTTAATACCATCCACATGCATATTCACTGAGAGACTGAAGGGTTGGAGTTAAAAATCTACATTTGTGTTTTACTGAAGAAACAAAGTCACCTACAATTCGGATGGCTTGATGGTAAGCTGATAAACATAAAAATTTTATTTTTAGACAAACTATTGCTATAACAATGGGGGAGAGATGACTGGGATTTTATTAAAATAATTTTCCTAAGGCTGAATAATATTACTCAACATAAAATTTGTACAGATTAAAAAATTACTACATATCACATACCTGGCTGTCAGAATATTGCGCATTACATGCCCAAAACATAAGATCATACATCGTCCTGCTGTCTAGTCAATCTGAACACAACAAACCCATGTGTAGTCACATCCTTGTTTCTGCCAAAATGGCAGCCAATATGGTTTAAAGGTAGCATCTAGTAACTGCAATGCACAATTGATTTTCACTGCCTGGTTACTTTATGACCTCATGAAGGAACATGCACTATTAAATTTAATCAGCAGTTTGCATGGAAAATGAAAAATATTATATGATTTTAAAAGAAGAAATCAGAGTCAGTTTGTGTCATACACTTAACACTGTACAGAGCATCAGCTTTTGACTGCCCCACCCTTAACAGAATGGACATACAGACTGGACCTATATTCTGTGTAACCAAGATAATTCAGCCTTTTCAAAAACTGATATTAGAGTGTAGTTTTAATATGATCTTAATACTTTGAGTTTAAACAAAAATTTTAACTTATTTTTGTCCTGCAATATGTTTTGTACAATTAAGTATGTACTGTTAATCATTCTGTAATATGCGTGCTATTTTGACTTTAGAATGTAACTAACTTGTTTTTTTTCTCTTTGTGTTGTGTTTGTTTGTCATGTCCTGTCCTGACCTTTATATACATTTTCTTTCAAACTTTTATCTTGCTAAAATCATTGCTTCTCTTCTATTCTGTACTTTTACTTCACAAACACCTGGCTGCGCATTTCAAAACGTTGCTGCTTTGCTTGCTTGCTTCCTCTTCAAACGCATCCAAACCGCATTTAAACACTGCAAAACATGCCATGCATACCCAAGCAGCTTGCCTCTTAAAAACTGCCAGGAAACCCAAAAAATCACCGATTCAACTAAAAAAACAAAGCCTACAATTTCTACCCAAAAAAAACGACCCAATTTTTTACCCCACCCAACCAATCTGTTGCCCTAACCCCCATACACCGACTTCCCCAAAACAGAACGTCCCTTTAACTTTTTGCTTTGACAGAAAAAGTGAGAACAGAACTACCTACAGCTCCAGTGTGCCCTGCTGCCTTGAGTGTCTTCACAAAGCAACGTTGATTAGAGGACTGCGTTGGGAAATCAACACCATCAACACACACAATAATTTACTATAGTTTTAAAATTACATAATTTCCTATAGTCTTTTAGACTGCTTATAATAGATAATACACATTACAGTACTTTTAAAAGTCATTAATATATCAGTAAAAAAAAAATTGTTTTTGAAGTTCATCTTTGAAACGTATTACATTTATATCTGAGTCTTTTCACATTTGCTTATACTCTACTAATTAATTGCATTAGTTATATTGCCTTTGGTTATCATTTCTGTACAATATTGGGGTTAACAGTTCAACAGTTCCATTGCTATAGTCTTGTGTGTTTGTATATCTAATTTCTTGACTGTTTTAACGGTGAAATTTTAGTACAGTACTTTAATATATCAGTAAAATATTCTAAGTTTGACTGTTGTTGTAACTGCTATTTGAATAGACTACATTTAAAGGTCATTAAAATATTTTGGTTTGCCAAGTTCCTCTTTGAATCTTACCACATTGTAACATTTACCTTTATTAATTGGTTGCATTTCTGATATTGCTTTTGGTTAACATTTTTGTACAATATTGGGGTTGACAGTGTTTGACAGTATAACAGTTCAATTGCTATAGTTTTGTGTGTTTGTATATTTAATTTGTTGACTTGTTACTAAAATTTCAGTCCTGTACTTTAAAAGCTAATTAATATATCAGTATTATATTTACAGTTTGACTCTTGTTGTAATTGTTATTTGAGTGCAGTACATTTAAAGGTAATTAAAATATCAGTAAAGTATTTTGGTTTGGCAAGTTCATATTTGAATCTTACCACGTTGTAACATTTGCCTTTACTAATTGGTTGCATTACTGGCATTGCCTTTAGTTAACATTTTATAATTCAGTGAAATACAAAGGCTTGACGGTATAACAGTTACATTGTGTGTATGTAAATACAGTAGGTTGACACTTGTTACCGTGGTATACTAGCATAACGTATAATAAGCATTAATATTCATTGAGTGGGTCTTTGTATTTGTTATTAAGGTTTTATCCGGAAAATTTGCACTTGTTTAACATACGAAAGGTACTTTGCTATAAACAGATCTTTAGATTTCTAACACCTGTTCCATCGTCATGCCACGTAAAGGTAAACGAAGTGAAGCCCAGAAGCAGCGCAGAAAGGTAGAAGCTTCACTGTGCATTAACTCCGTGTCAAGTGCGAGTGACGTAAGCCCAGACGTGCTCTCTGTTACGGCGTCCCACTGTCAAAGTGACCCGAGGTACGGTATTTATTCGAGGGGGCAACAATGCACGTGCAATTCCTTAATGTTTCTCGCGGTGCACAACGAACGTAATGAGCTGACCAGTTTGGAATTAGATGACATTTTAAAGAAAGGTGATGCTTTGTACACTCTTGTCAAGCAAACACTACAGAGTAAAGGACAATTTCGGAGTAATTTCCTTGATTTTGATGAGCTACCGGATAAACTTGAGACAAACTTGTGCTCTTACAACATCATTAAACATGGCCAGAAGTTTGGATTACTAAGAGATGCACCTGCACTAGGCAGCTATGACAACCTCGAGAATACTCTGCAATGTTTCAGAAGTGAAATCAGCAACTGCCTGTTTTTGTGTGGACTTTATTGTGTTGCTTTGTTTAGAGATCGCTCAGGGAGGTTTGGATTTTTTGATTCACACTGCAGAACACCAGATGGCATGTCTACTAATGATGGCACGGGTACTGCTGTAATGTTGACATTTTCACGTTTAGAAGACATGATAGAGAGACTGTTGCTGTTGTTTCAAGGGTGTTTCCAGTTAAGCGATAACGTGCAATTTGATCTGCTGCCAGTATCATTCACAAGCACAACAGTATGTACTGATGTCTCCATGGAGTATCTTGATAACATAGAGCCGTGTGTAGCATCTCAATTTCTGTCCACTAATGACCAATGTGCATCGTCACAACAGCAAATTCAGGTCCGAAATCCAGTTCAGTGTCCAGTCAACATAACAGATGAAGATGAAATGGAGATTCAAACTACTGTAACTGACAATTTGGACAGAGACAAAAATGTTCAATTAAATAAACTTTCTCATAACATCTCAAAAGATTCCTCAATTCAAATTATATTGTCAGATCCAAATGATCACTGTTTGGAAACATCCGACTTAAATCAACAATCAAAAAAGCTTAACAAATCCAGAAGGCGCAAGGATTACAAGATAAAATGGCACAAAAAAATGAATTTAAACAAAAAAGCCATGATAAACAACTATAAAAAATCTGAAGAATATAAGAATAAAAAAAGAATTTATGCTATTATGAATTACAGGAATAATGAGGAATACAGAGAGAAAAAGAAGAGAAAAATAATCAGCAGTTACAGTAGTAATGCAAAATTCAGGGAGAGACAAAGAACTTATATCACAAAAAATTACAGAATGGATGAGCACTTTAGAGAGAGACAAAAAACGTATGCCATGAGAAATTACAGGAACAATGATAAATTAAAAGAAAAGCATAAGAGGTACATAACTGATAGATATTCAAGAGATGCAATTTTCAGGCAAAGGCTAAAAGACTATTATAAAAACCGGTGCAAAATAGATTCAAACTTCTATGAACAAAGAAAGGTCATGTTTAAAAAACGTTATCAACATGACTCGCTTTTCAGAGCTCGTCAGAAGGCATATAATTTATTCAAAGCTAAAGACGGGATATCAGCACTCAAATTACTTCACAAGATAAACTGTGCACAAGACATACAGCACAAATATAAAGTAATTGACTGTGTGCGCCAGGCCACACAAGTGTTCAGACATAACCAACCTGTTGAAATACAGAATCCAGTGATATTGAAGGCATTGCAAACTTTCAGAGACATTATAAAACAGGGACCAACATATATATGCACATGCTGTGCAAGAGCACTCTTCTCAAATCAAGTGCGCACCTGTGATCGTGAAAGCTATCAAAAGAACCCAACAGTTGTTTCACTATGTTTGACAGGTAACTATGTTCATATATGTTCTGATTGTACTGATCACTGTAAGAGGAACACAGAATGGATCTGTCACAGCTGCCATTCAACACTTTTGAGAGGTACAATGCCAGACATTGCTGTAGCCAATAAGCTTCAGTTTAGTCCTATTCCTCCAGAGCTATGCAATTTGAATATTCTAGAAAGACATGTTATTGCAAAGTACATTCCTTTTGCTAAAATCTTAACACTTCCTAAAGGCCAACAGAGAGCTATAAAGGGTGCTGTGATTTCAGTTGCATCTGAAGTGGAAACAACAGTTAATTGTTTACCTAGACCAAGAAGTGAATCGCAGCTGCTTACAGTGAAACTGAAAAGACGTCTTTGTTACCAAGGTCATTATCAGTATCAGACTATTAATATGCACAAAGTTTTATCTGCTTTAGGAAAACTTAAAGATACGCATTCCGAATATAAAAATATTGTTATAAATCCATCTCCGCTGGCAGATGAAATGCTGAATGAACAGTCTTTAAATGACAGCAGTGCACACAATGAGCCAATGGACATTGACAACAACAGCCAAAGTGAAAACACAGAACGACAAAGCAATGAAAATGAACATGATAATTCAAGTGATGACCCTGAATCTAATAATGAACAACAATCTGGTCTTGTCTTGGACACATGTCTACAGCCCCCAGATCCTGGTCAACATTTGTTGTCTTATGATGATGGAATATTTTGTATTGCCCCTGCAGAGAAAAACAGTCCTGTAAGCATTTTTAAAATTCCTAAGCTTGAGTCTATGGCATTTCCAGTGCAGTTTCCTGATGGTAACAACACTTTTGATGAAACTGACAGAGTGAAATGTGTCTCCCCCAGCAGATACTTTAACACCAGGTTATTCTCTGTAGATAACCGTTGCGCGAAGGATACAAACTACATATTTTTTGCACAGTTTGTCACAGAAATGCACATGGCCAAATCTAGTATGTCCATTCAGTTGAGAAAAGCAAAACCTATGACACGTGATGGTCGTAGAATAAACTGTTTACTGCTGCAGAATAAATCTGAGTTAGAAAAACTTGTACACAACAAAGAGGCAACACGTTTCATGCAGCCACTAAGAGGAACACCAGCTTACTGGGAGAAGACTCTGCGTGATTTGTTCTCTATGCTAAGACAACTGGGCACACCTACATTTTTCTGTACATTTAGTGCTGCTGAGATGAGATGGCCAGAAGTTATTACTGCTATTAAAGCCCAACAAGGTGAAACAGTGAACTTTTCTGAATTAGACTGGTCAGAGAAATGTGACATTCTTAAAAGCAACCCAGTCACAGCCATGCGCATGTTTGAAAAACGAGTTGAAGCCTTGATAAGAGATCTAATAATGTCACCTGCTCAACCCATAGGTGAGGTAATTGACTTTTTTTATAGAGTAGAATTTCAACAGCGTGGCTCTCCACACATTCACTGCTTATTTTGGGTGAAAGATTCTCCAGAATTTGAAAAAGATCAAGATGAAGATGTGTGCAATTTTATTGATAAATATATCTCATGTAAACTACCAGACCCAAACAAAGACCCAGAACTGCATAGAATTGTAAGTGAAGTACAGATGCACAGTCGAAACCACTCCAAATCCTGTAGAAAAAACAATAAGCACTGTAGATTTGGATTTCCTAAACCACCCATGAACACGACCATGATAACTCATCCCAGGCCTCCTCCAATAGATCAGTCTGATGAAGAAAATGAAGCAACAGAGGAGAGAGAAAATGACAGTACTGCACAAGCAAAAGCACAACTTCAAAAAGTGTGGGATCTGCTGAATGACACAACACAGAGTTTTGAAACCACAACACAGCTGCTTCAAAAAGCAAACATGACTTATGAAGAATATAAAAAATATTTTCAATGTCTGTCAACATCAAATGTAATTGTCATGGAGAGACGACCACGTGACTGCTGGGTTAATGGCTATAATCCAATGCTGTTAAGAGCCTGGAATGCAAACATGGACATACAGTTCATTATCAATCCATACAGTTGTATCATGTACATTCTCTCATACATTTCAAAAGCTGAACATGAGATGAGTGATTATTTAAAAAAAGTAATAAAAGATTCAACTCATGATAACATGTCTGACTGTGAAAGCATGAAGCAGGTCATGAATTGCTATGCAAAATCTAGGGAAGTTTCCGCTCAAGAAGCAGTTGCTCGCACATGCAGTCTAAAACTGAAATCATCATCACGAGCTGTCATATTCATACCCACTGATGACAATGCTGTAAAAATGAGTTTACCAATGAAGTATTTGCAGACAATGGACCCTGACTTAGAGAATGTGTGGATGACTGGACTCCCAGAAAAGTACAAGGCCAGACCAAACAAACCTGAATTTGATAAAATGTGCATGGCAGAATTTGCAAGTGAATACCGCATTGTTTATGGAAGACAGAAAAAGGGTAAAAATGTTTTGCCACTTCAAAAGAATATAGGACACATTCAAAAAAGAACACGGGGTAAACCTGCTGTTATTAGATTTGCCCGTTTCTCAGAACAAAAAAACCCAGAAAAATACTTTGGGACATTGTTAAAACTCTACCTACCATATCGCACTGATGAACAGCTTAAGTCTCCAAGATTCCCAACATATGAATCATTTTACAAATTTGCTTCAGTAAACCTTCCCGGCACTGATGAACTGCAACGCGTGTGCATGATTGTAAATGGAAACCGTGAAAAGTATGAGAAGCATAATGAGGCAATAGAACAAGCAATTGAGGATTTTGAACAGAACGGTCCAGTCGAGGATGCATGGACTACATTAGCACCGGCAACTGAGGTGATCAGGCTGGAATGCATAATGGAGCGTGAACCATCTGATGCAAACGATGAACAAGATGATATTCCTGAATATACAGCATCTTCTTCTGTCAATAATACAGCTATGCCAGTAATAGAAGTTCCCCAGCTCAATTCTGCACAGATTCGCAAAATGTTTCAAAGCTTGAATCAAATACAAGCTTCAGTATTTTATGCCGTGCGAGACTGGTGCAAAAGATGTGTTTCTGGTGAAAACCCACAACAGTTTCTATATTTTTTGAATGGAGGAGCAGGAGTTGGCAAATCACATGTTATTAAATCTATTCATGCAGAAGCATCTAAAATATTGCGCAAACTTCCATGCGTGAGAGAGCACACTGACATTTCCAAACCAACAGTTCTTTTAACAGCATTTACGGGTACTGCTGCTTTTAACATTTCTGGTAAAACATTGCACTGTCTTTTAAAACTCCCAAGAAGCTTAAAACCTCCATACCAAGGCCTAGGAAACAGCTTGGATGAAATCAGGGCAGATTTTTCTAATGTACACATTATAATAATAGATGAAATATCTATGGTATCAAAACATTTGTTTGCATATGTTAACTGGAGACTGCAACAGATTAAAGGAAACCAGAAACCTTTTGGTGGATTGTCTGTTCTTGCTGTTGGAGATTTTTTACAATTGCCACCGCTTGGAAAAGCTAGACCACTCTGTGTGTATGAGAATCATGTGTTGGACTTCTGGAAAGATCAATTTCAGATCATAACACTGACACAGATTATGAGACAGAGAGAGGACCTTGAATATGCTGAGCTGCTCAACAGACTAAGAGTAAAACAGAAGCATGACAGGCTCACAGCTGCAGACCAGTGCATGTTACAAACTGCCACACGTTTGTCTCCCGAAGAGTGCCCCACTGATGTTTTACACATTTTTGCAACCAATAAAGAGGTAGACAATCACAATACTGCAGCCATATTCTCTCAATTTTCAAATATTATTACCATTGATGCCAATGACTACAAAAAAGATCCACGAACAGGTGAAATGAAAAAGCAAACTGCACCATTTAAAGGAGACAAAGGTGATCTTATTGACAAACTACAGATTGCAATTGGTGCACGAGTAATGCTTACCAGAAATATTGATGTGGAAGATGGACTGGTTAATGGTACTTTTGGTAAAGTGGCAAAAATTACAACTCAGGAACGAGATGGTGTTCCATATGTGCTGTTAATTGGTCTTTACCTGGATGATGTAAATGCTGGACATAAACATCGTAACAAAGCACCTGGTGGAGATGACAACATTGTTTATATTGAGAGGTCAGAGGAGCCACTAAAAAAAAAGGGAACAGTTCGAAGGCAATTTCCCATGAAACTTGCTTTTGCATGCACTATACACAAAGTTCAAGGAATGACAACTGATCGTGCTGTTGTATCTCTGAAGCATATTTTTGAACCAGGCATGGCATATGTTGCACTAAGCAGAACCACAGCGCTTAGTGGATTGCACATCATAGACTTTGATGAAAAAAAAATTTACTGTGATCCAGAAATAAATGCCTCTTTGGAGAACATGTCAAAAGCTGATTTTCAACATGTCCAACCTCTTCTACACACTGAGTATGATGTAAATTCTCCTCTTACTATCATTCATCATAACACAGAGGGACTACAGTGTCATATGGATGATTTAAAAAGTCATCATGAGCTTTTGTTGGCTGATGTTTTGTGTCTCACTGAAACACACCTGTCTGGCTCATCTGCTCATGAGTGTCTCCAGCTGGAAGGATACAGAATTTATAATCGCAACAGACATACATCCTACACAAATAATCTACAGTTGGCAAACAGAAATGGTGGTGGAGTGGCCATTTATGTGAGAAATAGCTTACAAGCTCATCCTCTGATGTACATACAGAACGTGACAGACCTGGAATATTTGGTTTTAAAAGTAGAACACCCCAAAGAAGCACTGCACAGTAAAATTAGCAGTGTAGAAATCAAAGTGTTAAATGTTATTAATTCCAAGAGTGTTAAATAAACAATTTACAGTGTTAATGAGTACTCGTTTGGAGTGTAGCTACAGAGGGGCTGTGTGGTGTAATTTTATTTTTACTCTGAAAGTGCAAAACACCCGGCAAATGATCTTGACTCCTCCCCTCAATGACTGTTGCTGAAGACGAAGACGCCATTTTATGTTCTTGCAAGCAGAAGGTAGGTTAACTGTCTGTCTTTCTCTATTTTAAATAATGTATAATAAAAATATAAATGATGTCAAAAGGGTTTTGAAATGACTATTTAAATGTATTTGCCAGGTTTAAGGATGCTTATCAAAGTTAAGTTCAGAAGTGAACAGAAATATGTAAAAGTTTCTCACAGCGATTTGAAACTTTCTGATTTTCTGGACGAAGGTAGGCTAAGTTAACGTTAACTTAAAAGCACTTGTAAAGTATATTAGAAACAATAAGCATATAATTTTCCTGTCAATTAACATAGCCACTGGGGTGAATGTAATTTTGGTTTGTTCACAGCATTTATAAAGTTCGGGATTGCCGCCTCCAGTCGGGCTGAGGCGAGGCTTTATGATGAGTCTGGCACTGAAGTTGATGACGACGTTTTCGAGGAGGTTCTGAAGCAGCCGAATTTGGGCGTTTTTATGCTCAAAGTGGATAATTCTTCTAATGGTAAGAATATTTTTATATTTTAAAAGCATTAGTGTGACATTACTTTAGTGTCCGTGCTTTGCTAAGTAATTCCGACCACTAACAGTCAACGCGTTAACACGTTTTTGTGACGCATTTAACAATAGATATTAAAATGCTGTCTTCTAACGTTAACTTACACAGAATATGACAGGGAATTGTTGGACACAGAATTAAAAATTTTCAGTAATTGTGTATAAAAGTTGATTTGCGATTATAATTTATTTACCTAATGTTAGTCTGAATGGCATGCTTTACTTTTTGCTTTGCATGTCTTTCGCATCATGTCAACTCGCACTATCTTTATGCAAACGTTGAGAACGCGTGTTAAAAAAGCCGGGTAAATCGCGAGGCCACCAGTGTGCAGACTAGTGTGGTAGATTAAAGGAATCTGCGACATGTGCAGCTGCACATGGCTGAGTTGTGTCAAAGGCTTTTGCAGACAGGCGCCGCGGGTCACCCGCGACAAATAATCGAATGCTTCACCACCAGGTTTTACCGCTCATTTGGGTTAATTTATGCATCAATCTTTGTCACCATGTGCTCCGTCCGTCTACCGATGGATGTACGCAGCACCACCAGAAGTTAAAAACAGAACCGTGAGTAGATGAGCGATGGAGAGAGCGTGGGAACTTATAAATGAACACAAAAACATTATAGATGAGAGAGATTTACAGGGTTCCCGCGGGGTCTTAAAAAGCCTTAAAAGCATTGAATTTATGAATTTGGAAATAATACCTTAAAAAGACTTAAAAACGTCTTACATTTTGATGTCTGGGTCTTAAAAATTGTGCTGTATGTAACTTCTCCATATTGTATTTTTCCTTAAAAGTTTCTTTGTCAACCACATTTTGATTAAATCAGGGATGCAAACACATCGCTTTTAAGCGCCTGCGCCTTTTTATTATTAATGGCATTTTGGTTGCGAGCACATCGTGTCTCTCCCGATGAGTCTGCTGTACGTTCACATGCTCTCTGTTTCTCGATGAATTGGGTGCGACATGAAGCGAGTTCAGCGTAACATGTTTCTGAACTTGAGCAGAGTTGTATTTATAGAGGTTTTCACGGAGGACCGGGTCCGATTAACATTATGTGTAAAACCCGAGTCGATAGGAAAACGGCCGTGATCAAGGTCAGTCAGCGCTAATGTTCACGTGCAGTTTCAAGCTGCGTGCCTCCGTTTCTATTGCGATAACAACTGGCTTGGTTTGAAAGTCACGACCACGCGCTGCACTTTCTTTCTCCGTCCCTTTGTTTAATAATATTCTTATTAATGAACCATCTTTTTATATCTAAAAAGTTTGCTCAAAGATCACAAAGATGGTAGCAAAAAAGCAATGTGAATGTTAATTAAGCCCATTGCACGAGCAAAGCTCAAGCTGACTCTAGATATAAAAAACGCAAAGCTCTAATATAAAGTCACCAGTCACTGGGACAGCAAGTAGACTTTTGAATCTAAAATAATAAGTGGATTAAGCTCTTTTAATCTGCAAGAGAGGAATTAAAAGAGGCACTTTTACTGCTTCTGCTCTATCTAAAAAAGGAAAGAAAACTACATAAACCATAACACACCGATTACATTTATAATCTCTAGACCTGCACTTTCTATCATTAATATACTATACATATTATTGTATTCAAAAGAGTTTGATAAAAGGGGTCATCTACACAAGTATTGCTTCATATGTCAGTGCAAAAACAGTAAAGTGTTTTGTGATGCTTTGACAAACATTGTCAGCTTTGTTCATTTATGGTTGGATTTATGAAATATAATGTGAAATTAATATAAATGAATGCAGCCAGATGGAAGGCCCTGGATACGTTGCAGGAGGTGGCCAGGAAGAAGAGGAAGAAGGAGTAAAGCAAGAAGAAGTGCTAGATAGTTCAATAAGAGTTTTGGTTTAACATAAAAAATGAAATTGAATATTCCAAATTAATGTCGGCGTCTTTTGATTTTCGAATTTCATTTTTCTCTATATACCTAGGTTGGTAGGGATGGCAGGGGTCTGTGGCAATGTAGCCTAAGTATCTGGATATTTGCCTGGGTGTGAGGGCTTAGATTACCTTTCTCTTTTTTGAACATACATGTGTTTGCATCTCTGTTTGTTTAATAAAGTAGTATAAATAAAGAGTGGCGGATCCAATAATTGAGAACGCAACACAGTCCCGGGTCACAGTACAAAATACTGCGAACACGTGATACCTTCAGTAAATGAAGATCACCACAATCATAGACTGCAACACAACACAGCAACAGGCAAAGGAGAAGTGGGAAAAATCAAAGAAAATCTCAGAAATTCCTTAACAACTTTACATTGTTTGGCAAACTTTCTATGGCCTACTGAAAAAAAATTTTCACACTTGCTTGGCTTATAATCTTTTTACCCATTTCACATCGGAAAAATAAATGAACACAAGTTTAAGTATTTTAGTTTTTCTTTGCTGGTAGGGACGTGAAATGGGTATTAATTTTTTATATAAATGGTCTTAAAAAGGTCTTAAAAAGACTTGAATTTAACTTGAAGAAACCTGTAGGAACCCTGCAGAAATCAGGTTACCAGTTCAGGAAAACGGAATGTAACTTCTAAAGGATTAAAGTATGTTGTCATTTGTCTCATTACAATATGCTAACTGTACTAACACTATGACTTAACATATATATATTTTTAGTTTAATAAAATAATGTGTTACCTGCAACAAGTCAAATATAACCTTATAACTAATCTATTATAAAAGTATTTGTCAGTAACACAGTTTTGGGGAAAATGTATATACAGTAATTGTGTCCAGGCTGATTTAAGATTTGCCCCTAAATTTTCAGTCAGGGACTACAGTATCAAGTCTTGCTGTATGTCATTTTAGTTTAAAATAACGTCTTAAAAATGTTCAGATTTTTGTGTATCTGTTTTTTTCTTGTATCCAAATTATAAATTATAAAGAAAATGAAGTAAATTTATAAACATGTTCTAATACTGATATTAATATACCACATGGTCCTAATTTAAATTATTATGCACCGCAATATTTAAGAAAAAATTTTTGTTTCTAAGACTAATTTTGTTTCTGACAGAAACCGAACTGAGCAAGATTGCTTCAGCATCAAGTGAAGAAAGCTCAACAGCACAATATGAATCTGATGACGCTGTTCTTCTGAGTGATGATAGCGCTACAAGAAAAAGAAGAGCTGAAGATGAAGCTGGAAGTGTGAGTGTGTTTTGTGCTTTGCATGTTATTTTATGGTATTACAAATTTAGCAATGTGACTTTAAAAAATAAAAAATACTAACTTTGCACCGATCCTGGCATTGGTGATTGGATTACAAGTGGTCAGTGGATATACATCTGTATTCATCTGGCCATGGCATTTTCTGTACTTAGACGTTGTCAGATTGAGAAGGAAGTGTCTTGTTTTATGACAATATACATAACACAACGTCAGTGTGTTAATGCATTAGTTAAATGCCAAGGTTTAAAGGAGCATTACACCCGTGGAAACGTTAATCTTTATTGAAAGTGGATCATATTTGTAGTCAAAATGTAACACATTTTGATTTTGGTGCCTATTTGATGGAGAAAAGGAGTGTTTGTAGTCTTACCCCCTCTACAAAGATATAGGACTTCCTGCTTTCAATGATGCAAAATTATGATTTTTACATCATTGAAAGAAGGAAGTGCAACACTGAAATCCATAATTCTCCTGTCTCAGGGGAAACTTGGGGAACGATGCATGACCATTCAAAAACATGACTGGGTTGCTAACTATACAAAGCTTAATGCAAATGGGTGAAGTGTCCCTTTAAAGGAATAGTCTACTTATCTTCAATATTAAAATATGTTATTACCTTAACTAAGAATTGTTGATACATCCCTCTGTCATCTGTGTGGGTGCACGTAAGCACTGGAGCACGCTGCGACACTTCGATAGCATTTAGCTTAGCCCCATTCATTCAATTGTACCATTCAGAGATAAAGTTAGAAGTGACCAAACACATCAACGTTTTTCCTATTTAAGACGAGTAGTTATACGAAAAAGTTTGGTGGTACAAAATAAAACGTAGTGCTTTTCTAAGCGGATTTAAAAGAGGAACTATATTGTATGGCGGAAGACCACTTGTTTGCAGCACTTGGACCTCTGGCGCAGTAACATCATCAACATGATGATGTGCTTTTCCGCCATACAATATAGTTATCTTTTTTATTCACTTAAAAAAATCGGCAGGTTTTATTTTGTGCCACCATACTTACTCGTGTAACTACTCATGTAACAGTCTTTAAATAGGGAAAACATGGAAGTGTTTGAGGGCTTCTAAATTCATCCCTGTTTGGATTCTAAGGAATGAATGGGGCTAGGCCAAAAATGAACTGCACACATTGAAAAAAGACAAGGATGAATTATTTTGTTTGTTAAGGTAAGAACATAGTAAAATATTGAAAAACGGTGTAGTTTTCCTTTAATGCTTTACGCAGGGCCACTGTCTGAGCAGCACACACTCAATTTGACAGGTTCCTGTGGTGGATATGGTTGTGGTTTATAATATTGTGTAACTGTTTGCAGCTGGTCCAAAAGATCTTGCAGACCAAACCTGGTGGGGATGCAATCATCAGAGAATACAACAAAACCAAAAGTTTGTCTGACAGCACCAGGAGAAAGATGATCAACATTCTTACTGCAGATATGACTGAAAAGCACAGGTAACACTTATTTTAAAGGACAAGTTCGGTGTTTTACACTTAAACCTCTGTTTTCAGATTGTTTATGATGAATTAGAACGGTTTTGAATGAAATTGACATATGCGGCTGCCCCGAGAATTTTCGGATGTTCGTGTTTCACCTCCCACCTCTACAATGGGTTTATAGGTGCACTGGAACAATCCTTCCTAAAATGCATTAAACTTTCGTTTACAAAGATGTGAAACTCACCGAGTGGTCAGGGGTGTTCACTGATATGCTCACACAAAAAGACACAAAAGACACATTCCAACAGGTTTTATCGTAGTTTTTGCCAACTCCATTAACTTGTATTAGATGTGCTGTGAGGTACGGTATTACTCCGTGCTGGGAACCCGTTTGTATTCTTGCAATTGGCAAAGGCGGATTATCGCCACCACCTGGGCTGATGTGTTTATTATTTAAGCTCTCGACGGAAGAATAGACGGTAGTGAGGCGTTTGGAAAAATAGGTCCATAAGTTAACAATGAATGCTAAAACTCCTGTTGGAAAGCATCTTTTGCAGCGATTTTTGTGTGAGCATATCAGTGAACAGCCCTGACCACTCGGTGAGTTTCACATCTTTGTAAACTAAAGTTTAATGCATTTTAGGAAGGATTGTTCCAGTGCACCATTAAACCCATTGTAGAGGTGTGAGACGAAACGCAAACACCCTAAAATTCTCAGTCGAATTCTCATGTCGAAATTTCTGTCAAAACCGATCCATTTTACCATAAACAATCTGAAAACAGGGCTTTAAGTGTAAAATACCGAACTTGTCTTTAAGTACTCTGTACTAGGGCTGCACGATAAAAAAAAAGAATCACGATTCAAACATCGGTGGTCTTTCTAAATTATGGCGATTCACTTACAGTATTTCCCTGTATTCAGATGCTGCATTCACGTGTTCATGTATTTACATTAGAACAATCCAGGATGCTATATCAGTCAATTTGCTCAAACTCACTGCACTGGGTAAAACTAAACCCTATTCATTCACCAATCAGATGTGATCATTTGTCTGTTCTCTCTTCCTCATTTGCGGTATTCCACTTTCACTCGCGTGACGTATAACAAGGCAGCAGACCTAAACACATTGGTTTGCTTTGTGAATTTGGAGCGGCAATTTTCCCACAAAAGAGTGAAAAAACTAGTGCAATTGTGGAAAATCCTGTTGGCGACAGAGAGAGTGATGATGCAACAATATTGGTTCTGAAAAAGGCAAAAAGGCACCTAGTGCTGGGCGATAATTCAAAAACATTTGATTGATTGATTGATTCATTTTCTCTGTATAAATTATCCTGATACAACGATGACGGCAGTTCGATAATGTTTATGCACTTTGCGTAATGCTTCGCAGGCATATCCAGATGCCGCATGCGGTCTTGGTTTAACTTACAATCACGGTGTCAGTTAGATTTGGAGGAGTGGAGTAAGATGAGGCAGCTCAAATTAAAACTCAAATAGGCTTGGAGTCATGTCTGAGATCGACATCTTATATTTTTAATTTAGTCTTAGTGTTTTGCATATCTTTTTTTGTTAGTCAAGTTTTAGTCAACTAAAACTCTTATCATTTTAGTCAAAAGAAAACCCAATATATCTGTCAAGTTTTAGTTAAAACATTTTTGCCTTTTTTAAAATAAATTATTTCTGAGATTATTTCTGATAACCATTTCAGTCAAATAGTGTTTCACACATCTCAAATATTGGTTAAATATCATAATCACCTGACACAATACACTTGTTGAATGATTTTTGTTGAATGCAACTTTGTTAATGGCAGTGACGTATTTCTATCGCATGTAAATTGCGTCACCATTCATTTAATGATGGGCGATAGGAAAGCAACCAGACAGTGATCAGTTACTAAATAATAAGCTTTTGTCCTCACAATATACTGTACATTCAGAATACTGGCTAGGTACATGAACAATGTTGGTAAATATCGAATGTGGATCAGAAAGACAAGCCGTCTAAGTTACTGAAGACAACAGATGCACGAGAATACAACACACAAACATCAGCACAAGGCTGTATAACACTAAACTTTTTAGCTGTTTGTGAAATATTAATCATAATGTGTGGGCTCATTTTACACATGAGACTCTTACTGACCTGATCCCGTATGCCTTTTCCATAGCAGAATCGCGCTGCGTGTGCAATTGTTGAAAAACCATATTGATTGAGGATTATTTGATACAAAATCCGATAAAAACAGCGATGAGCTCGTCTGGAGTTATGACGGACGCGCAGTTTCATAATAAGAGCACACAGACATGAACACATTCAGATATGACCTCATTGCATAAAATGTAGTAGTGACAATTGTAGACGAAAATGAAGAGATATTTTATCTTAGTTTTTATTTTATGCAAAACATTTTAGTCTCGTCTTTTTTCGTCAACAATGATGCATGTTAATTTAGTCTTATGCGGCTTTCACATAGGAAGCGGTGTGCGCTGCCCTCGCCGCTTGTGCTCTGCTGGCCAGACCCGAGTATAAGCAGCTCTTCGTCCATTTTGTTTGGACGCCCCGTTTCTATTGGCCGCGCGGGTAATCGTCACAGAGCGCAGCGCAAAAGTTCAACTATTTTGAACTTTGACCGCAGCTTGAGCCCGCGCTTTGCTCAACTATTTTGAACTTTGACCGCAGCTTGAGCCCGCGCTTTGCTCGACGCAACAACAAACCGCCCTCGCGCGGCGCAAGCCATTGAAATGAATGGGTTTCATAGCGCAGTGCAGCGCAAACCACGTCCTATGTGAAAGCCGCATTAGTCAGCATTTTTGGACATTGCCGCAGTCTCGTCATCGTCTCGTCTTAGTCATGGAAAGGAAGGTTGTTTACGAACATATTTTGTCTCGTCTCGTCTGACGAAATTAACACTAGGATGCAGAGTTATTTTAACATTCAAAAATGTAATGAATCGGCAATCACAGAAGGATGAATATCATGTAAAACCAATAGTCAAACTATGTGACAACACTGTTTATCAAAGAAATATGCAGGCAAAATCTTATTTCATTGTTTCTCAATTTAATTTGACAGCACATCTCCCCCCAAACACATAAGAGAAATGTATGCTCAAGGAATTGTTGCCCTGTTTCCATATCTTCGGGATCCTTATACAAAGCATGGATATGTAAGTGAAATATTTAGTTACATATGTAGCTATGGTGTAGTTGGTCACTGTTGTTTCAATTAAAACGCCTTTGTTTTTTTTAAGGAACATTATTATGACCCCAAAAGTGGACAAGGGTACTTGTCTTGGAAAATTAAGAACATTCAGAGGAACAGTGCACCATCAGAGACCCGTAGATGTTTCTCCCAGTCTTTCAGTGGTGGCCCAAAGGCGCAGAGAGACACTTCATCCAGCTCAGGGGTTATCATGACAGAAGAACAGTGTAGGGAAGCTATTTCTCTACTGAAGCATACTTCAGAGGCACACACAGTAAAGGCCAAAATGAAGGAGACATTTCAGTATCGTCGTAAGATGATTCATGATCCAAGCAGATGCGCTGAAGTGCTGACTGAATTTCCCCGTTATCTGGACATTAAAGGCCTGGTAAGGCAATGTGTTAATTGGTTGATAAATATATAAGATATTTAATTTTTATAAATAATTTTTTATATAAATTTATATGTATAAAATATAATTTTTTATGTGAAAAAGACAATTCCACAAATGTTGTCTTTTTGAGTTGAAGTTCTAACAACAACAACAGAATATTTATTTTATAGCAAATAACCATTCATTTAGATACTTAGTTTTTTTCTGTTGTAATGGTTTTTACAGGTTGAGCTGGATTTCGTTTTGATTTTTGGGGAAAAGACTTCAGCTAAGTTTTTGGAAAGGTGGCCAACTGTATTCATGCAGAAGGTCATTCAACAAAGCAAAGGCCTTCACTTCTCTCAAGAACTTCAGGACCTGATTGATTCTGCAGAATCGGCTGTGGGCAGTGAAACCGATGTTGAAGGTTGGACTATTGGAATTCATAAGATTATGTAGAGACTGTATGTGCATGTTTTGTTTGCTAACACTTCCATCTTTTTTAGGATGGGGCAGAGATCTTGCTTCAATTATTCTCTTACTTCATTTAATTCCACCGTCACCACAAGGCCGCAAGAGACCTGGAAAAATGTCTGCATCTCAAGCTGAGAAACACCTTGTCATCTTCAAAAAAGTACATTTGTTATTTTTGATTCTACCTGTCTGCAAGAATTGATTATAAAACTAATATAGAGAGAGGCAAATAGAGATCTGCCTTTAAGTATTGTTTTGTTTTTCTTAAGGTGGGGACGAACATTCAGGAACACCTTGATTCCATTGAAGAGAGGACACAGCCATACCTGCTAGCAGTTGGAACGAAGAAAAACAGCATTCATGGATACTACATAATTCTTGACAAGAAAGCCATACCATGCAAGTCAGTGAGTGGTCTGGGTGCCTTTGACGAACTGTTCAAGGCACACTTTGTTTTTGGTGTGTCTTACAGTAATGTGCTTAACAACATGTACACCTTCATACAAACAACCATTTTTGAGATTGACATTGGCCAGGTGAAAGAGAGTCCAAGAGTTGCTGAGCTCAGAGCCAGATTCATGCGTTAAGAGTTTTCTAAGTAAAAATGATTTGTTTTGTCTGTTTTTGCTTCCTGGAGAATACAAATGTGCTTGTGCGACATCTTAAGTTAGTTCATGGACTGTTATCTGGCAAATCACTTCGTCTAAAATGTGGTCAGGCAGGATGTTGTTTGGAATTTGGTACCTTTTCAGGATTTCGCAAACACTTGCATAGAGTTCATGAACAAAGTAATGACGTTCCAGTAGATGTTAGTGATAGTGCTGTTGTTCATCATACAGCTGTTGAACTGTCAAGTAATATTGATATGGCTTCATGTTCAAATGATAGTTCTTTGCCATTATCCAATAAAAACACCACTGATTTGTGCGCATCAGCAATAGCACAATTGCAGGCTGCAGGTGTCAGTCAAAATACCATTAATACTTTTGTTATGTCTATGGAAGAAGTAGTTCAGGACATCCAGGACCAAGTAAAAGAGACCGCTTTAAATTGCTTATCTTCACAGAATACAGACATTAGAAGTACAATTGAACAGTCATTTCAAGAAATTGAAAACCCTTTCACCGCACTTAATTCTGCGTGTAAACGGAACTCCTATTTTACAACAAAATGGGCAATTGTTCAGCCTGTGGAGAAGGTACTTGGGGTTAGATTTGACAACAGAAAAAACAAGACTACTGGTTTATATGAGCAAGTTCCAGTGACTGACAAGTTTGCTTATGTTTCAATTAATCAAACCTTGCAGGGCATTTTAAAACACCCAAAGACCTCATACAGGTTTAAGTCTGGTCTACCTAAAAAAGATGGTATTTACACTGACATTGAAGACGGACTATACATAAAGAGCCATCCCCTGTTTTCCAAGGAAAAAAATGCACTTCAGATTCAATTGTTTTATGATGACTTTGAGACTGCCAATCCATTGGGATCAAAAAAGGGAATTCACAAATTGGGGGGTATATATTTTTCTTTGAGAAACTTCCAACCACGTTTTAATTCATCTTTAGCAAACATACATTTATGTGCACTTTTTCATGCTCAAGACATCAAAACCTATGGATTTGATGCAATTTTAGAACCTGTTGTCAATGAAATAAAAGTCCTTGAGACAAAAGGAATAGAAGGACCCAACGGTTATGTACGTGGCAGCATTGTCCAAGTAACGGGAGATAATCTGGGTTTACATTGCCTTTTTGGATTTGTTGAATCATTTAGAGCTCGGAATAGCTGTAGGTTTTGTCTTGCTGAAAGGGAAGATTATCAAACCGTATTCTGTGAAGATGAGCCCAATGTAACCTTCCGCACTAAAGAGTCACACCTGAGACACTGTGAAGCTGTGCAATCAGACCCAGCGCTACCTCATGTTTATGGCGTGAAACGCAAATGTTTGCTCAACACTCTGCAATACTTCAATACATCGGACAATTATTCTGTAGACATAATGCACGATGTTTTAGAGGGCATTGCACAGTTTGAATTAAAACTTATTTTGTGTTATCTGCAAACCAATTTTTTGACCGCCAAAGAGTTAGATGGCAGACTGCATTCATTTAATTATGGGTACATGGAGAAGAAGAATCGACCTCCTGCTGTAAAACTTGTTGAGGAGAGCAATGATCTGGGTATAAATGCAATACAGTGTTGGTGTCTACTCCGGAATGTGCCATTAATATTTGGTGACATTATGCCCCAAGATGACAAACACTGGCAGCTACTACTGCTTTTACTACAAATAGTAAACATTGTATTTTCTCCTATCTTAACTGAGGGCCTTACAATTTATTTGAAACACTTAATTGCCGAACATCACAGGCTTTTCAAGTGCTTATTTCCAGGCAAGAACCTCCTGCCTAAACATCATATAATGAGTCATTACCCCCGGTGTATACGAAATATTGGGCCTATTATTCACATGTGGTCCATGCGGTACGAGTCCAAACATAATTTCTTTAAGACACAACAAAAATGTTTTAAGAACATCACTCTGACACTTGCAAAAAAACATCAGAATTGCATGGCATTTGCCTGGGAAGCCTTCAACCATGACAGATTAGTGCTCGGGCCAGGAAAGATGGTCTCTCTCTGTGACTTCAGTGAAAATGTTCAGATTGCATCCAAGTTAAACATTCCTCTTGAAACTGACATTCTCTCAGTAAAGTGGGTGAAGTATAATGGAACTGAGTATCGTTCTGGTTTAATTGTTTGTGGTGAAGTAGACATTGATTTGCCAGTGTTTTATAAAATCAAAGATATTATAGTTAGAAATGAAGTTGTGATACTGGTTGCATCACAGCTCAAAACTATTTGCTTTGATGATCACCTTTATGCCTATAGAATTGATCCAAGACCAAGTGAATCTTTGAATGTCTTCAATGTCAATGAACTTGTTTATTACAAACCCTTTGATATGCAGATGTCCTATGGGTCTGATAGTTCCTCTTGGTTTGTTGTGCCTTACTGCACTTTTGTTAAAATCTAGAATGAATGGTTTTATTGTAAACTTAATGATTTTGTCTTTTATCAATAAATTAATACAGTGAAAGTGACAAGTTAAAATGTACACATGTCATGTTTTAATGTTGCCAATTTGATAAATAAAAATATTTATGTTTACAACTGTCTGAAGAATCTTTATTTTAGGTTTGGTGAGCATTAGCATTTCAAGCAGTGTAAAAATAGATTTTGACCCAAGAACACTTAATATGTGTTATTCAGAGAGTAATTTAAAGGAGTAAAATCAACACCAAAATGTAATAAATCCCCCTTAGTGTAAAATTCATACAACAAAACAAGTGTAAAGTAATACACTGTCAGTGTATTTCTTTTACACTTTCAGGTGCTGTGTTTACACTGTAAATTTTACACTACAAACAGTGTACTTTTTACTCTTATTAGAGTGGGACCATATGTGCTCCTAAGAAGTGTTAAAATTAACTCTTTAAGTGTTAATTTAACACTGCCTTTTTTACAGTGTGGTCACAGTAATCTACAGACCACCTAAATACAACCTAGGAGTGTTTTTGACTAACCTAAATGCCCTTCTGACATCCCTGGAAATCATAAACATCAACCCTGTTATCATTTTAGGAGACTTCAATGAAGACCAGCTGTCCCATGGGAACAAACCCATTTTGAAACTGTTTAATGACAAAGGATATACACAACTGATCCACACTGGGACTACTGAAAACAACACCCTTCTGGATCTTGTTTTTATTAGTAGCACACACTCACATATCAGAGCAGGAGTACTGCAAACATACTACAGTTATCACGATCCTGTCTACTGTATTTTGGAATAGATACTGTAAGAAATTATCAGCTGTGAAACTTCATCCTGATCAACAAGTACACATTAGGATTAACATTGCCTTTAAAACATTCCAGGTTAAAAAGATTCCAATAAAATATACCCACATCAGAGCCATTAACAACAATCTGTCACATGAACAAGATATATATTATGATTTTATCATATTACATAAATGTAGATGAATTCAATTTATCACATTTACTATCAGGGATGATGCAACCCTATTATTTAAATGCACACACACACACACACACACACACACACACACACACACACACACACACACACACACACACACACACACACACACACACACACACACAAAAACAAACACCCATCTATTTGATTCATTCTTATCTGTGTGGGGACATTTGGTCCCCACAACGTAAATACCAGGTGTTTGTGCACATGTGTGTGTGCGCGCGCACACACACACACACACACACACACACATTTTTTATTCTTTATGGGGACATTTGGTCCTCTCAACATAATAAAAACTAGGTATGTGCATGTGCGTACACAGACACACACACAGTTTTCATACTCTTCTAGTTTTCCTATACTATTCATGATTTAAACATTTAAACTGCAACATATACTATAATGTTTTTAAGCATGATAAACACATTAAAACATAAAAAATGTAAATGGAAAAAAGATTCATGCATCTGAATTTTTTTGTTTTTGGTTAAGACAGATTTGCTGTGCTGGTTCTCAAGTGCCCCACTACCAACCCAAAAAAACACCTACATGATAAGAGTTGCCAAATAGGATGGAGCATGAACCAGGTGCATGAGGTGATGATCCAATGACGGGTAAGACTCTCTTTTGGCCAGCGGAGGGCAACCTAAGGCAGGACATCACCGCCCTGGGCATCTGCCTGAGCAGGCAGGTGTGAAATGGATCAAGAAAGTGGATATGATGCTTTTTGGGCCAAAAGCATCAAATAGGAGGGGCTGTAAGACATTACAAGCTGCCTCAATCAAAAATCCACCAGATCATCCCGACCAGCTCCTCGATCACATCATCCTGGCAGGCAATTCTGATTTTCGTTGCCACACTACTTGAGTGTGAGATAAACAATTATGGACAATCAAATGTGGGTCACTTGAGAATCATCTCTAAATTTGTAAGGCTACATTTTATAGAAAACATACAGCAACCCAAAAGCATGACTTTAATATACACAAATATACATATTCAAATTTATGTGTGTGTGTTTGTATCAATACAAATAAATCACTGTTTAAACAAACTTACTTCTTGTGGTTCTTTAATATTTATTACAGCATATCCAAACCCCTCATACAATAAAACTGTATGTTTAAGCAATGATGTAAACACATTTAAATATTAAGCTAAAATGTTTTAACATTTGTGTTTTAGCATAATAACAACATGAAACATCTTGAATAAGGGCAAAACATTTTATCATGTTGTTAGCTTGTTTTACAATAATGATTAGCATGATACAGTTATGTGGTTTTAAATGTTGTTGCTAGGGTGCTGCTAAGTAGTTTCTAAGGGAATGCTGGGTGGTTGTTATAGTCTTGCTATGTGGTTGCTAAGATGACAATTTATATTATAGCACAAATTAAAAACAATGGCTGTCGACTGATGTGCCATTGACAATGTAATCAAATTCATACACAAACAAACAATACAAATAACAAAAAAAAAACAGAAATGAACATAAAATCGCATGATTAATATGTATGACACAATGTCAATCAAAAGCTTTTGAAATTTAAAAAGTTTTTAGTCTGGACTTAAAAGTGAGAAGAGGTGGAGCTTGTCTTATCCTAATTGGAAAGGCATTCCAAAGCCTGGGAGCTGCAATGTAAAAAGCTTAATCTCCCCTACACTTAAGCCTCGATTTAGGAGTACACAAAGCCTGATTTGATGACCGAAGAGATCTTGAAGGTTGATATTCAGTCAGTAGTTCAGAGAGATAGGTTTGTGCTAAGCCATTTAAAGGTTTGTAGACAAGTAACAATATTTTAAAATTTACTCTAAAATGCACCAAAATACCAGGGGCCCATTTCAATAAGGAGGTTCAACCTACTCTGAGTTAAAACTTGAACTGCAAGTTGATTTACACTGATATTCGAAACTCTTACGTTTTCGGTTTCATAACAGCTGAAAAGAGTTAGTTTAAGCAACTCTGAGTCTATGAAAAGTCATTATCAAAGGAGCTCAGATATTATGATTCACCATGGCAACAGCATGTGAAAAGAGGTCTGGTGTCATGAGCAATTTTGTCCCCCCTTACAATTTTGCTTCCCAAGCCCCCCCCCCCCCCCCCACTGGTATCTAATACTATTGCCTGATCAAGATTTGTCATTGCAATATCATATAGCACGCAGTCTAGCAAACTAATTACTTCGTACAAAATACACTGAAAAAAATCATTCATTGAATTTTATAAATTTTTTTAAGGTAAGTGGTTGCAATCAATTTATTTAAGCTACATTTAAACAAAAAAGATTAGTAACGTAAAATAAAATATAAAACTTTTGCTTAAATGTAGATTAAATAAATTGATTGCAACCACTTAGGCCACCTTAAAAAAATTATTAAATTCAATGAATTATTTTTTTCAGTGTAAAAGCATACAAAATACTTATGTGTCATTATGCCTTAAAATAATCAACATTCAACATTTCTAACATGCATATGTTTTATACTAAAAGTTTAGTAATCATGGCTTATAAATAATCATTTTAATGTGTGATTCAACTATGTAGTAACCATGTTCTGTATAAGTAATTTATTAACTTTACACAGTACAAAAGTGGAAAGGGTATAGTATATTATATTTAAGCAATAAAATGACACAAGCAATGTGTAGATCTCACCACCTATAGCCTCATTTATATACTACATGAAACATATCATTTACATAAATTCTAATTTAAGACGCAATCAGATGCGGCCTCATGGGGCAAATGCAAATGACGCAAATTAGGCGACGCAATTGCCGCGAGAAAACACGCTTTTTCCTCAAGCGAAAAAAACGAAGAACGCGCTCTCACACAGGATCATTTGACATTATAGAGGCGAGAGAGAGAGAGAGAGAGAGAGAGAGAGAGCGAAAGAGATAGAGAGAGAGCTAAAGTATGTATGTCACTCATCTAATTACAGTATGTTAACTGGATAACAGTGGATATAACTCATTGTATAGTTTAATAAAATAATGTATTTTGATTACAAAAATCAAACCTAGTTTTACTAGCTGCTGACCAGCATAGGGAATCTCTATGGCTAATTTATAAGACATGTTGATTATAAAGACAGTACTGTGTGTTGTACCTTTTCTTGTTAATTTAGTCTTTTTGGGTAGCCTGTCTTATGCATAGAATGATTCAAGGAGGTTGATTATTTTGCTTCCTTTAAAGTTTGATCAATTGTGCATAAAGACATGTGCAACAAATGGATATAGGGTGTCAAACTCATAGATTTGCATAATTTAAAATTCAGACGCTCTTTTTAAAATATTTGGGCTCAACCTCTGTCACAGATTTAAAGTTGAAACTTACAAAACCTATCAGAGGTCCAGAATGTAATTAAAACACACCAGTGGCTTTGCTGTCAACAGTATTAAACATGTTACCCCTCAAAGAACCCCTCCCAACAGAGTCCCCACATAACAAATCCCAATTTAACCCCTGATGTTAACATGATTAATCATGAAGTTAGCATGATTTAACCTAAAGTTAGCATGAAACTAGCATGATTTAGCATAAAGCTAGTATGATTAAGCATGAAGTTAGCATGAAGCTAACATGATTTAACATGAAGTTAACATGAAGCTAGCAGGATTTAGTATGAACCTAGCATGATTTAGCATGAAGTTACCATGATTTAGCACATAGCTAACATGAAGCTAACATGAAGCTAACATGATTTAGCATGAAGTTAACATGAAGCTAACATGATTTAACATGAAGTTGGCATGAAGCTAGCAGGATTTAGGATGAAGCTAGCATGATTTAGCATGAAGTTACCATGATTTAGCACGAAGCTAACATGAAGTTAACATGATTTAACATGAGTTAGCATGAAGCTAACATAATTAACATGATGTTAGCATGATAAGCATGATGTCAGCTTGATTAGCATGATGCTACCATGATTAGCATGAAGCTAGCATGATGTTACCATGATTAGCATGGTGCTAGCATGATGCTAACATGATTAGCATGAAGCTAGCATGATGCTAGCATGATTAGCATGAAGCTAGCATGATTAGCATGAAGCTAGCATGATGTTAGCATGTTTAACATGAAGCTAGCATGATTAGCATGAAGCTAGCATGATGTTAGCATGTTTAACATGAAGCTAGCATGATGTTAGCATGATTAGCATGAAGCTAGCATGATGTTAGTATGATGTTATCATGAAGCTAGCATGATTAACATGAAGCTAGCATGATGTTAGCATGATTAACATGAAGCTAACATGAAGCTAGCAGGATTAGCATGAAGCTAGCATGATGCTAACATGATTAGCATGAAGCTAGCATGATGCTAACATGATTAGCATGAAGCTAGCATAATGTTAGCATGATTAGCATGAAGTTAGCATGATGCAAGCATGATTAACATGAAGCTAGCATGATGCTAGCATGATTAGAATGAAGCTAACATGATGCTAACATGATTAGCACGAAGCTAGCATGATTAGCATGAAGCTAGCATGAAGCTAGCATGATTAGCATGAAGCTAGCATGAAGCTAGCATGATTAACATGAAGCTAGCATGAAGCTAGCAGGATTAGCATGAAGCTAGCATGATTAGCATAAAGCTAGCATGATGCTAACATGATTAGCATGAAGCTAGCATGATGTTAGCATGATTAGCATGAAGCTAGCATGAAGCTAGCAGGATTAGCATGAAGCTAGCATGATGCTAACATGATTAGCATGAAGCTAGCATGATGCTAACATGATTAGCATGAAGCTAGCATAATGTTAGCATGATTAGCATGAAGTTAGCATGATGGTAGCATGATTAGCATGAAGATAACATGATGCTAGCATGATTAGCATGAAGCTAGCATGAAGCTAGCATGATTAGCATGAAGCTAGCATGAAGCTGATTGATTAACATGAAGCTAGCATGAAGCTAGCAGGATTAGCATGAAGCTAGCATGATTAGCATGAAGCTAGCATGATGTTAGCATGTTTAACATGAAGCTAGCATGATTAGCATGAAGCTAGCATGATGTTAGCATGTTTAACATGAAGCTAGCATGATGTTAGCATGATTAGCATGAAGCTAGCATGATGTTAGTATGATGTTATCATGAAGCTAGCATGATTAACATGAAGCTAGCATGATGTTAGCATGATTAACATGAAGCTAACATGAAGCTAGCAGGATTAGCATGAAGCTAGCATGATGCTAACATGATTAGCATGAAGCTAGCATGATGCTAACATGATTAGCATGAAGCTAGCATAATGTTAGCATGATTAGCATGAAGTTAGCATGATGCAAGCATGATTAACATGAAGCTAGCATGATGCTAGCATGATTAGAATGAAGCTAACATGATGCTAACATGATTAGCACGAAGCTAGCATGATTAGCATGAAGCTAGCATGAAGCTAGCATGATTAGCATGAAGCTAGCATGAAGCTAGCATGATTAACATGAAGCTAGCATGAAGCTAGCAGGATTAGCATGAAGCTAGCATGATTAGCATAAAGCTAGCATGATGCTAACATGATTAGCATGAAGCTAGCATGATGTTAGCATGATTAGCATGAAGCTAGCATGAAGCTAGCAGGATTAGCATGAAGCTAGCATGATGCTAACATGATTAGCATGAAGCTAGCATGATGCTAACATGATTAGCATGAAGCTAGCATAATGTTAGCATGATTAGCATGAAGTTAGCATGATGGTAGCATGATTAGCATGAAGATAACATGATGCTAGCATGATTAGCATGAAGCTAGCATGAAGCTAGCATGATTAGCATGAAGCTAGCATGAAGCTGATTGATTAACATGAAGCTAGCATGAAGCTAGCAGGATTAGCATGAAGCTAGCATGATTAGCATGAAGCTAGCATGATGCTAACATGATTAGCACGAAGCTAGCATGATTAGCATGAAGCTAGCACGAAGCTAGCATGATTAGCATGAAGCTAGCATGAAGCTAGCATGATTAGCATGAAGCTAGCATAAAGCTAGCAGGATTAGCATGAAGCTAGCATGATTAACATGAAGTTAGCATGATGCTAGCATGATTAGCATGAAGTTAGCATGATGCTAGCATGATTAGCACGAAACTAGCATGATTCTAGCATGATTAGCATGAAGCTAACATGATGTTAGCATGATAAGCATGATAAGCATGAAGCTAGCATGATGCTTACATGATTAGCATGAAGCTAGCATGATTAGCATGAAGCTAGCAGGATGCTAGCATGATTAGCACGAAGCTAGCATGATACTAGCATGATTAACACGAAGCTAGCATGATTCTAGCATGATTAGCATGAAGCTAGCATGATGTTAGCATGATTAGCATGAAGCTAGCATGATGTTAGCATGATTAGCATGAAGCTAGCATGAGGCTAGCACAATTAGCATGAAGTAAGCATAGGTTAGCATGATTAGCATGAAGCTAACATGATTTAACGTGAAATTAGCATGATTAGCATGATGCTAGCATGATTAGCATGATGCTAGCATGATTAGCATGAAGCTAGCACTATTTAGTGTGCAGCTAACAAGATTTAACATGAAGTTAGCATGATTTAGCATGAAGTTAGCATGATTTAGCATGAAGTTATCAAGATTTATCATGAAATTAGCATAAAGCTAGCATGAAGCTAGTATGACTTAGCATGGAGCTAGCTTGAAGCTAATATGACCCAAAGACCCAACCCCCATGTCTCTATGATGTTCAGATCCAGAGATATAAGGCTTTGTTTATTATGTTGCTAGGGTGTTCATATTTGGTTGCTAGGGGCGTGGCTTAATACCTCAATAAGAATCCTAAGAGACTGATTGGATGCCTGAGTAAAATGAGCCCACCCCTATGTCTCTATGACACTCTTGTGCAAAGATATGCATCTGGGCTTTTTATAATGGTAGTCTATGGGAGATGTTGCTAGGGTACCCAAAATTGTTGCTAGGGGCGTGGCTTAATAGCTCGGTGGTGATCCTAAGAGACTGATTGGTTGCCTGAGTAAAATGAGCCCACCCCCATGTCTCTGCGACACTCTAAAGTGAAGATATGCCATCTGGGACGTTTTTATTCCCTTTTATGGGCATGTTTCCTGCCCCATTATAAGTCAATGGGAAATTTTGGGGGCCTCTTACACCCCAGGGGTACAGCTTACACCCCATTGTGAGGTATGTTCTTACACAGCCTGTCAGCCTCCTTAAATGTGATAAGCCACAAGTTTCTACAAGTTTCTCACTCACAGCTATGACCCGTCAAAGTTTGTCTCAATGTTAAATCAATGGAAATTTTGGGGTGTTCGAGCCCCCCGTTTAGGAATTTGGAAGGTCCCATCAGTTAGAAAAGATATAGCACACTAAGTCAGACCAGTCTGAAGGTCTGTGGAAAATTTGGTGCATGTAGCTTGAAAGCCCTAGGACGAGTTAGTGTCAGAAATTTTGGGGTAGAATAATAAGATATAAGTTTAATAGCAATAACAATATATTGGCTTTTTCAAAGCCAACATAACTAGCATGATTCTAGCATGATTAGCATGAAGCTAACATGATGTTAGCATGATAAGCATGATAAGCATGAAGCTAGCATGATGCTTACATGATTAGCATGAAGCTAGCATGATTAGCATGAAGCTAGCAGGATGCTAGCATGATTAGCACGAAGCTAGCATGATACTAGCATGATTAACACGAAGCTAGCATGATTCTAGCATGATTAGCATGAAGCTAGCATGATGTTAGCATGATTAGCATGAAGCTAGCATGATGTTAGCATGATTAGCATGAAGCTAGCATGAGGCTAGCACAATTAGCATGAAGTAAGCATAGGTTAGCATGATTAGCATGAAGCTAACATGATTTAACGTGAAATTAGCATGATTAGCATGATGCTAGCATGATTAGCATGATGCTAGCATGATTAGCATGAAGCTAGCACTATTTAGTGTGCAGCTAACAAGATTTAACATGAAGTTAGCATGATTTAGCATGAAGTTAGCATGATTTAGCATGAAGTTATCAAGATTTATCATGAAATTAGCATAAAGCTAGCATGAAGCTAGTATGACATAGCATGGAGCTAGCATGACGCTAACATGACCCAAAGACCCAACCCCCATGTCTCTATGATGTTCAGATCCAGAGATATAAGGCTTTGTTTATTATGTTGCTAGGGTGTTCATATTTGGTTGCTAGGGGCGTGGCTTAATACCTCAATAAGAATCCTAAGAGACTGATTGGATGCCTGAGTAAAATGAGCCCACCCCTATGTCTCTATGACACTCTTGTGCAAAGATATGCATCTGGGCTTTTTATAATGGTAGTCTATGGGAGATGTTGCTAGGGTACCCAAAATTGTTGCTAGGGGCGTGGCTTAATAGCTCTGTGGTGATCCTAAGAGACTGATTGGTTGCCTGAGTAAAATGAGCCCACCCCCATGTCTCTGCGACACTCTAAAGTGAAGATATGCCATCTGGGACGTTTTTATTCCCTTTTATGGGCATGTTTCCTGCCCCATTATAAGTCAATGGGAAATTTTGGGGGCCTCTTACACCCCAGGGGTACAGCTTACACCCCATTGTGAGGTATGTTCTTACACAGCCTGTCAGCCTCCTTAAATGTGATAAGCCACAAGTTTCTACAAGTTTCTCACTCACAGCTATGACCCGTCAAAGTTTGTCTCAATGTTAAATCAATGGAAATTTTGGGGTGTTCGAGCCCCCCGTTTAGGAATTTGGAAGGTCCCATCAGTTAGAAAAGATATAGCACACTAAGTCAGACCAGTCTGAAGGTCTGTGGAAAATTTGGTGCATGTAGCTTGAAAGCCCTAGGACGAGTTAGTGTCAGAAATTTTGGGGTAGAATAATAAGATATAAGTTTAATAGCAATAACAATATATTGGCTTTTTCAAAGCCAACATAATAAGATTAAGATGAAGAACAGTATGTTGGCTTTTTCAAGCCAACATAATAAGACGACATAATACTGTCTCTCATCCCATCATTGGTGTCGTTAGGATTTACCCCCCCAAAAAAATTCTTCTTTATCCCCATAAAAATGTTGCTATGTTAGCTCCATAAACTGTGCATGGATTCGTGATTGCTTCAGTCCTCTATAAATTTCACAAGAAAACAGCAGCAGGGCAGACTCTGGCTCTTCCCTTTTAGTCTGCGACTTTCAGTGGAATACTCCAATAAGGTGGTGGAGCTAGAGGGGGCCCAAATTCCCAAATTTAATGTGCTACTTCACTACCTCCAATAATTCATTTACCGTGAATCGATGTGTTTATTGTGTTTAGTATTTACCTGTTGAAGTCTCTGTCATTAAAGTTACAGTAGCTAAATAAGAAAAGAAGAAGTGAAAATCTCACTGCTATGACTGGCTTACTGTAACTTTGTAACCAAGATTTATCCATATTTATTTTAAATAAACTAAATTAGATTTAGCCAAAAACGGTGTTAAGTTTAAGGTTTATCGGGGAGATTAGATTTTATGAAAAACGTTTATGAAAGTTACTACAGTTAACATGATATATTTTGTTTTTATTAACAAATCAGAAGTGAAGAATAGAAAGGTTTTAAATTCAACATTACATTATGTATACATCTGTGCCAGTAATCCATGCAGTCATTGCAGTATAGGAAATTTATCTAATTTGGGGTAATATACTCAGCAATCATAAGATTCATTCATGCTTTTTGATACAGGTTTCACATTATTTTTTTTCATGGACTATGGACCCCGTAAAGTAGCCTTGGCCACCCCATTTAATTTTAGCTCTGCCGCTGTTCGTATATAGGCCTAACCATACGCTGTGTTCAAACTATTTTTTATTTATTTATGTATTCTTTTTTATTATAACCTCATTGGGGGGCTGAGCTCACTTAAAATGAAAATCCTAGAATTGCCCCTGCATCCCATCATAATGAGTCATTCCTAGGTTTGTGTCCTGTTTTTCACTTTTATCTCTTAGGTTTATTTCCCTGATATGTTGAATTTCCAATGTATCAGCCGATCATTTGAGGGACTGCTTCTTCTCATGTGACTTCCGAGTGACCCCCTAACATTTGCTCTGTTTCAAAAAGTCCACTAAAATGCAAAAGAGCTGAAATAAATATAGGTGCTGCTCAAGTACATACTGTAAGGTATGATTGATGACAGGCCATTGAATTATTCAAAAATAATTATTTTTGAATAATTCAACACATGGGAGTCAATTATTCCGCTTATAATATCAGGGTTATCACACCATGGGCTCTATTTTAAAGATCTAAGCGCATGGTCTAAAGGGCACAGCGCACAGTCTTAAAGAGTTGTTACTATTCTCCTAATGAGTAATGGGTGTGTTTTGGACATAACGTGCAATAAAACAATAAGAGTCTCATCTCCCATCCCCTTTAAAAGCCATTTGCGCTCGTGCCATGTCGATTCCCTTTTTAGATGGCAGAATTCGTAAATTGAAAAACTAAGAGGAGGAAGAAATGCTTTTGTGAGTAGGAATAATTTGTGCTTCTCATCTAAAGCCTCCATTGCTAATTCCAAAATGAGAGAGAGAGAGAGAGAGAGAGAGAGAGAGAGAGAGAGAGAGAGAGAGAGAAAGAGAGAGATGCACTTGTGTTTTTATAATGTTTTGTTTAATTTTTAAATATAGGTAATTTTCACTTTATCTTAGCTCAGTGTAGATTTTTGATGGGAGGGGGATATTCAAGAGCTCAGAGGAGCGTTAAGACTCCCACAGTCACACTTCAGACTTTACAGGCTTTTGATGGGATAAAAGGATGAGTGAAATGGTGAGATGATAGAGAGATCAGAGAAGATGATGGGAAAATTCTCCCATTGGTCCATTTCTTTTTATCATGGTGCCCATGCACACTAAACTTTATAGTTTTTTAGTGTGTGACGTTATGAAGAGATATAAAGCTTAAAAAAGAAAACCTTCCAAAATATTTTACAGATACCATTATTCAAAGAGTTTTCCTTCTGTCAGCTGTCTGAGAGTCTGTGATTATTAAACATACATTTAAAAATGTAACTGTGTTTCAAGCAAGACATGGATTGTCACTATGTTAAAGGAATAGTCAATTTTCTTAAAAGAAAAATCCAGATAATTTACTCACCACCATGTCATCCAAAATGTTGATGTCTTTCTTTGTTCAGTCAGGAAGAAATTATGTTTTTTGAGGAAAACATTTCAGGATTTTTCTCATTTTAATGGACTTTAGTAGAGCCCAACACTTAATACTTAACTCAACACTTTACAGTTTTTTTCAACGGAGTTTCAAAGGACTATAAATGATCCCAAATGAGGCATAAGGGACTTATCTAGCAAAATGATTGTCATTTTTGACAATAAAAATAACAAATATACACTTTTAAACCACAATTTCTCGTCTAGGTCCGGTCCTGAAAGCGCCAGCGTGACCCCACGCAATACGTCATGACGTCAAGAGGTCACAGAGGACGAACGCAAAACTCTGCCCCAGTGTTTACAAGTGTGTTGAGGACCGTTCCAACGTTGTTGTATGTGGAACGATACTAATTAATGTCTTTGTGTCAGTTTATTGTTTAAAATGGTCCGCAAATGTGCGTTTTATATATGTAACACGTGACCTCTCTACGTCACTACACATTTACGCGAGGTCGCGCTGGACCGGACCTAGACGAAAAGTTGTGGTTTAAAAGTGCATATTTTTTATTTTTCTTGTCAAAAATGACAATAGTTTCGCTAGATAAGACCCTTATGCCTCGTTTGGGATCGTTTAAAGTCTTTTGAAACTCCGTTGAAAAGAATTGTTAGGTGTTGAGTTAAGTATTAAGTGTTGGGCTCAATTAAAGTCCAAATATGAGAAAAATCCTGCAATGTTTTCCTCAAAAACATAATTTCTTCTCGACTGAACAAAGAAAGACATCAACATTTTGGATGACATGGTGGTGAGTAAATTACCTGGATTTTTCTTTTAAGAAAATGGAATATTCCTTTAAATATGCATGGATTCTTTGCTCTTTGTAAATGTAACAAATGCATGGCAGTTTTTAAAGCTCCCATAACACACATCGTTTCTGCTTATCTCATGTTAATCTTGAGTACATATAGAGTATTATTACATCATTCATATCTCTGAAGAGTCTTTAGTTTTATCAGATTTATAAAAGACAGGTCAGCTTTAGCGAATGTTTCTGTAAAAACCCGACCCCCCTTGTACCTACGGGAGGAGCGAGTCACAAGCAAGCAAAACTGGGTAAATTATGATTTACTACAAGATTGTGTAATTTACATTATATGGACTTAGCGCCGATGTCCAACATAACACAGAAGTCTTTCTTGCCGCATGCTTACTTAACTCATGACCCGGTTGGGACTTTTTAAATGAAATCCAGCGTTAAGCCAACACACATGCAAATCTCTGCTGCTACCACAGATAAACAAACTTTGTACATTTATCCATAAGTCTGGCTTACTTCTTATATCCACACTTGTGCCATTGTTGAGTCTTGTTATTAGAAGATAAAAGCTGTCACGTGAAGTAGTGTTCTCGGTTCTCGCTTTCTCAATGATTGACGTGTGGACGTGCTTTTCTGAAAAGCTGCCCATAAAAGAAATGATACATAAGGTCTGCCCATGCTACGTAAGATGTACCCATGTTCCAAAAAAAAACTTTCAGAAACTTGTACGAACCCTGGCGAAGTGCATACGGCACACAAATACTCTAAAACAGGGGTTTTCAAACTTTTTGTGTGTGTGGACCACTATTTGTAATCAAGAATTTTCGCGGACCACCTCATAATACTAATTATAAAATATGTCTACACAAAGTCCTGAATTAATCTGCACATCTAAATAGTCTTACTAGCACTAAAACTATAACTGGTCATCGCATCAGTACAACAGGTTTCTTAACCTTATATCATAATTATTTATATACATATTCTTAGTGTTGGGAAAGTTCACTTTCTACATGAACTAGTTTAGTTCACAGATCACAAATTTTAAAATGAACTAGTTCAGTTCATAGTTCATATTTGAAAATGTTAAACTAGGTCACAGTTCCAAAAATGAACTAATTTATAGTTATTTTTTCCCATATTATTTTTTTAAATGATTGCCATTATAGCCCATATAGAACCACCAAACAGCAATTATTTGATCAGTTTTAACACTGAAGCTAAATGCGTCAGATTTCATCTTCATTTCCAACTTTAAATCCTTATGCAACCAGCATTTACATTAGCGTTGACTGTCTTTTAATTTTTGTATTTGCTTACACATACCTTGAAAGGCTAGCTGGGTGGGGGTCGCACCCCGGGCGAGAAGCGCTGCGAGGCATTGCGTGTTTGACAACTCGCAGGTATTGCACACCACACGTGCACGTTAAATAGCGTGAGCTTAGTCAAAGTCTATTTCAAGATCCGGAATATGCGTTAGCAGCCTATGTTAATCCTTAACGATTTAGGACAAATATGATGTTATTTAATGTTAAACTATTTGAGTTCCGCGGCAGGAATTTCAGAAGCGTCTGTGTTGTTGTGATGACGCATGCTGCGTGACTGGTGAACACCGAGTGGTGGCGGTGTTGCCAGATTGGTTGTTTTTTCCGCTACACATTAAGGCCTGTTTACAGTGTGTTTTAGTCGGGTTTTCGCCTGGAAGAATATACAAATCTGGCACCCTATTGAACGACGTTAAACTGAGAGAGCGTGCCGTTCACAGGCACCAGAATGAATGAGTTCACAGTAACGTTTATTAGGCAGCAGTACACGTTCGCCCAAAATATGAACGAGTTTGTATATTAAAATATAAATATTCTTATTTTGCCTTTTCACGGACCACCTGCAGTACCCTCACGGACCACAGTTTGGGAATGGCCGCTCTAAAACATATTTTTTTAGACATTACGTATGTTTAACAGGAGGAATCCAACTCTTAAACTGTGTTAATAAGTCAGAATGCATGAAATACCGTTAACCCCCCCCCAAGTAGTTTTAAAGGAAGTATTTGAGGTTACATGAAGTTATTGAAATTTATTTCTTATTTAAATATTTTAATAAGTAGTACTCCATTCTAGGCTTGCCGCGATAGTCTGTGAAACGGTGATAACCGGTGCTTCAGCCTCTCACCGGTTATATCACTTGCCCACCGCGACACCGTCTTTCACCGTAGTTTTGATATTTTCGTGTAATTAAATCACTTAGTTTCGTTAGAGAGAGCAAACACTTACACCTGAATGTGTCTGCTGACTGAATTCAGCGGAGCTGAACGCGCGTCATGTCACAGAGCAGCAGGTGTCAGATTTCATTTATTTCTGTCAGAGTTTGCAAGGCGAGCTGACTGACCAGATGATGGCAGAAGCCGCGTGCTTACTCGTTTTTGTTATAATATACATATATGATGTTTAATATAAGCGAGATAGTTTTGTTGTTGTGTTTTTCATCAAGAAAAATATTAAACCCATCATTCAAGCAGCGCTTTTATGGAGAAGTAGCCGGTTGCTCTGCTTGGGACTGGCGGGTTCTTTGAGAATTACCTGCGCACATTGACTCAATCACTTAAGTAAACCAGCTGTTGCACTCGCATTGCACGCAAATTCATAGGCGATTTAACGCAGCTTCGCAAGAGCTGCATTTAAACAGTTGCGTAATTCAAAAGTGAAAGAAAAATGTGCACGTCTGCATGCACATTTATAAGCCCCTCCGACTCGGTGATACCGGAATCACCGAGTTTGTGACGCGCCGATTAACCGGTGGGAAAATTACGTCACCGCAGCAACCCTACTCCATTATAAACTATATTATGAACATAGTCTAGGGTGAAGTACAAAAAGTTACACAATTTTTTAAATCATATAATAGTGAATTAAGTAATACTCCAATGCCAAACTAAATCTTTCAATCTTGTCCAGATATTGAGTACTTGGAGGTATTTAAAAATTACTTCCTAATTCAATGATGCATTAGGTAATAATATAATAATACTAAAGGCCTTCCTGCCTCAAGTAAATCCAAAAATCCCCCTCACACTGTGGGTGTTGATAATTTGTATGTTTTTTTTTTTCTTGATTTAGATGGAGGCAGACAGTTCAATTGAAGAGATTTTAGAAGTTCATACCCCAGAATCAACTGACCAATCTTTACTTGAAGAAAAGGTAAGACCTTGTCTGTTAATGTTTGCATTTTTCAAGTGGAATTTGCAATTGAAAGCAAGATTATGTGTTATTTTTCTCTATGTAGAAAAAGGTTTTTACTTATTTAGAGCCACTGTGGAATTGACTTTTGCAGCGCACTTCCTCATATTATCATCATTATCGACTTCTAAGCATTCTCTTGTTAAGAACAAAAAAAGGTCTTGCATTTCACTCTTGTATATGTTTAAGTAATTAAAAAAAAGGTTAAAGTTTATTTGTCATTTGCACGGATACATTCCTTACAGAAAAGCCACAGGTTACATATTGTGACCCCATAAGTTTATACAGTACATGAAAATGTACATAGGATTTACACCAAAATGTTCCAAAAGCATACGTGGTGATCACGTTTCCCGTCATATATGGATTAACTTGTATCTAGATTAACTTTTTTCATCATGAATATAGCCATAGATGATGGATTGGCGTTATGCAAACAAACAAACAAACAATTTCATGTGTTTTTGTACATATACATTTTATGTTGTCCACATGTGATCACATATGACTGAGCACAGTGGGTATTGAAATGATGAGGTTATAATGCAAAAGTAAATAATTGGCATTGGCTGCCCAGTAAAGTAAAGTAAAGTACTATGTAATAATTTATTACATTATGCTTACAGGTTCACAAAACCAACGGTTTGCTTTTGCGTGTGATGGTTATGTCATGCGTAACATCAGACTTAGTAAGCAGATAGACTTCCAGAGCTTTGCCTGTGAGCAAATATATAAGCCCATATGTTCAGTCCTCCTGTGACCATTCCCATTTCCCAGCCATATGTTTAGAGTGGCAGAGGAAGTTTTCAATGAGCTTTTGGAAGTGATTTTGGATTTCTACCAAAACACCTTCACTACTAGGGAAGCTATTGATAGCAGGTTGTTGGGGAGTGGCAGTCATTCTTTGGCATCCTGAAGATATCATGCTTCATGTTGTCACCGGTTTAGCTGACCTTGGTACTTTGTGAAATTATTTCCCAGAGTTAGCTTTATTTCGCTGTCCTGAGAGGAAGTTATAAATCAGCACCTTAATGTCAGTCTTTGGGGTTGCTTGTGGCAGTTGGCTGGGAATGAATTCACCTCCTGTCTACTCAAATTTTAGTTTTTCATTCATTGCATCCCAGGCCACTACTCATTTGCATTCTTTGAATCGAAACAAAAAGCTTCCTGATATTTTTTTTACAAAGGCATTACTCTCCGGTTAGCTATCACACTTCTGCTGTCGCTGTTTAAGGATGATGATTAAACAATAATGCCGTTTCTATTCACCACACTTAAAAATTACATATTACTTTACATTGCTAGCACACAGGCTTATGGGGCATACATTACAAACATGTGTTCTTGATTTCCATAGCTGATAAAAAAGATACATTTTGTACAGCTATCTAGAAAAGATACATTTTTAATGCTGGGCATAGTTTGGAACCCAAAGGCAGTCTTATAATTTATAATTTTTTGGCACAGAAGATTGATAAACTGTGAAATAACATTTAGAACAGGAAAGAGAGGGAGATACATTTTGATTTGACAGGTGAGCACACTTCATGTCCTTCCAGTCCAATTTCCAGTCACATTGCCAATTTCCATTTCTGTTGTACCTGTCAAAACTGAAATTTTGTTACATTATCAGTTGTTAATAGGTTCCTGATAATACTATGGGCAAATTTATCAAAAAAATTAAAAAAGGAAATTGCCATGCTGGCCAATACGATTATAGTGCCAAAACTTATGCAGCAGTTCAACTGACACTGAAATGTAATAAAAACTCTTGTGTAAGAAAATACTTTCACGCCACAGATTCAGGATATCCCATTTTATATCTCCCATGCCATAAATAATTTCAGCTGTTGCGGAATGAAAAAACAATAACCTCCCCGTGCTGTTCAATATTATCACTTTTGGAATGACCCTTCATCCAATCCGATTTAAGAACTGGAAGTAACTGATCTATTGAGCAATTCCACGCAAATGTCAACCTGACCATTCTGACTTTTTGTAGTTAGATAAGTGCAGCTTACAGACGTAAGCTGATAAAATGTGTCAAAAACCCACCAGCTTGACCAGGCTGGATGACCAGCTCAACCAAGGCTTAGAGGTCCAGCTACACTCTTAACTCTTTCCCCGCCAGCGTTTTTAAAATAAGTTGCCACCCAGCACCATCATTTTTTATAATTTTTAAAAAAGTTTAAAGCCTTCCAGAAAATGTTCTCCTTTGAATATATAAACAAACAATATATCAAATGAAAGAACAAACCCTCTGCTTTAAAAAAAAAAAAAACGTTTCATCCTACCTTCAATAGTTCTTTTTTTATCACCTCTCAAATATGGGAAGGTTTCTTCAAAAACACCCAATTTTGAGCAAAAAGCTTTTGACCAAATGGAGAGGATCAAAACAGGCCAATTATAATAAGAAAACTGCAAGAATTGGACAGCTATAAGTGATGGATCATGTAAGCAGGACTTTTTATTGTTATGGATGAACATGTTAAGAAATCGGGGAATATAACCATTGACGATATATCTGACTGTGATGAATTTAAGAGGTATGATTTTGACAATGAAATTGATCCGGATATGCATTACTATAGCAATCTTGATATAAATTGTAATTATTACACAGAACAAGAATTTAATAAGAGTGTGGAAATGCATAATGCTCTGTCCGTTATACATTTCAATAGCAGAAGTATATGCAAAAATTACTCGGCTATCAAAGAATTTCTAAAGTCCCTTAAAAAATTTACTATAATAGCTATATCAGAGACTTGGCTTGATGATGGCAAAGTGGAGGATGTGGGTCTTGAGGGATATGAGCTGTATACCACCAATAGGAATAACAAAAAGGGCGGAGGAGTTGCTTTGTATATAGATCAATCATTAAGAAGTAAAATTGTAAAAAATGTTTCATATAGCATAGACAATGTTCTGGATTGTGTAACAGTGGAAATTGAAGTTGAACACCTTAGAAATATAATTATTAGCTGTGTGTATAGACCGCCAGGAACAAGTTTGTCAATATTTAATGAAAAAATAGCAGATTTGCTTAACAACATGACTACTGATAAAGTACAAATTTTGTGTGGAGACTTCAACATTGACACACTTAATCAACGTGTCTTTAAAGGTACTTCTGAGTTTATAAATATAATGTACAGTAATCATTTATGTCCACTCATTGATAAGCCAAGTAGAATTACAACAGAAACAGCAACACTAATAGACCATATTTTTACCAACAGATTTGAGGGAAAAGTTGTCGGGGGCTTGTTTATGTGGGATGTTAGTGATCATTTGCCAGTGTTTGCAATATTTCCAAATTATTTCATACGAAAAAACGAATCCCAGAACATTAATAAATTTGTAAGAAGTTGTACACCAAAAAATATTGATGAATTCCAAAAGGAACTTAGTAATCAAGATTGGCGTGATGTTTATGTAGAAAGTGACGTAAATGTGGCATATGATACTTTCCTGAATAGATTTATTGAACTGTATAATATCAACTGCCCCATGAAGATGACCCAAAACCAAGAAAACAATTCAGCAAAAAAGCCATGGATAACCAAAGGCATTGAAAAAGCATCCAAAAAGAAGAACATGCTATATGCAAAATTTGTGAAAAATAGGACTATTGAGTCAGAAAAAAAATATAAAAAATATAAAAATAAATTGGTAAGCATTATCCGAAATAGTAAAAAGCAATATTTTGATACACTCTTAGAACAGCAAAAGCAAAGTATGCAAGGAACTTGGAAAGTACTAAACAAAATTATTAAAAAAACAAATAACAAACGAGAGTGTCCAAGTTATTTTATAAATGATAATGAAGTACCTATAAGAAATCCAAAGGAGATAGCAAATGAATTTAACGATTATTTTGTTAATGTTGGTTTCAATCTGGCAAAAGGAATTACTGATACAAAAAGTAAAAACATAAAGAGTTTTGAATATAATATCAGGAACTCTTCCTCTATGTATGTGTCTGACATTACCAAAAATGAAATACTGGAGATTGTGAATGGTTTCAAAAATAAAAGGTCAACTGATTGGACAGATATTGATATAAAACTAGTTAAAAATATAATACATTCAATATTAGAACCCTTGACTTATATTTTCAATTTGTCCTTTTATTCTGGTGTGTTTCCAGATCAGATGAAAACGGCAAAAATTATTCCAATTTATAAGAGTGGTGATAGTCATTTATATTCAAATTATAGACCAATTTCATTATAATCTCAATTTTCAAAAATACTGGAAAAACTTTTTTTGAAGAGGCTTGATAGTTTCATAGAAAAATGCAAGATATTAAGTGATGATCAATATGGATTCAGGAGCGGTCGATCGACTTCAATGGCAGTAATTAAATTAGTTGATCATATAGCATCTGCATTAGATAAAAAGTATTTTACTTTGGGTGTTTTTGTCGACCTCAAAAAAGCTTTCGATACCATAGATCACAAACTATTAATGAATAAATTAGAACAATATGGTTTTAGAGGCCGTGCCTATTCATGGTTAAAAAGCTATCTTGACAACAGACACCAGTATGTATATTTTAATGAGCATCAATCAGAAATGCGTAAAGTAACTTGTGGTGTGCCCCAGGGTTCTTTACTTGGTCCTAAGTTGTTTATTCTTTATATTAATGACATCTGTAAGGTATTCGACTTGGTAAAATGTGTTCTATTCGCAGATGACACAACACTGTATGTATCTGGGGATAATCTTCACCAAATAATTAGTGATGTGACTAGTGAACTATCCAGAATCAAGGAATGGTTTGACCGAAATAAATTATTTTTTAATCCAAGTAAAACTAAGTATATTATATTCGGTAATCGACAAATTGAAACTAGCATGAGCTTAAAGATCGATGATGTCGCACTAGAAAGGGTGAATGAAAACAAATTTCTTGGAATAATATTAGATTATAAATTATCCTGGAAACCACACATCGCTCATGTTCAATCAAAATTGTCCAAAACAATTGCTATATTACATAAAACCAAGTATCTTCTAAATACGTCTTCTTTGTATATGCTGTATTGTTCTCTTTTTGTTCCATATTTGTCTTACTGTGTTGAAATATGGGGGCATGCTTACATCACAAACACAGATCCAATTTTTATTTTACAAAAAAAAGCCATAAGGATAGTCAATCACTCACCGTATAATGAACCGACAAACTCAATATTCTGCAAATTTAAAGCAATGAAATTTCCCGATCTAGTTAGTCTGAATACTGTTGTCTTTATGTTCAAAGTTAATAGGAAAGTAGTGCCTGAAAATATACTATGTTTGTTTGAAAATAGGGACCTGAAATATAACCTAAGAGGAGAGAACATGTTTAAAAAACAAATGGTCAGAACAAATCTTAAAAGAAATACTATTTCGGTAAAAGGGGTCAATTTGTGGAATGGTCTCACCGATAAACTTAAGAGGAGCAATTCCATTCATTATTTAAAAAAACAATTTAAAATTTTAATTTTTGATCAATATATGAATACTTAAGAAAATTGTTTAATTGCTGTGCATAAAATAAAACAATGCAAGTAATGTATGTGTATGTATATGAATATCTGTATGTATGTATGTATGTATATGTATGTATATGTATGTATATGTGTATGTATGTGTATGTATGTATGTGTGTATGTACGTATATGTTTATGCAGGTATTGTTTATGTTTAATCTTGATGGGTAGATGTTGTTTTGTAAATAGGGTAGGCGCAATAAGCCGCGGCTTCAGCCTACACCTGTTCGGTTACTATTTTTGTTTGTATGTAATGAATTTTCTGTATATATATTTTGTTTAGTAACCGAATAAACAAACATTCAAAAAATTTAATTTTTCTGAAGGTATTTTGATAGAGATCAGATGCAGAGCGATCTTTAAAACATACACCGAGTTCTTTCTATTTCACGTGAGGCGCTACTTCCGGGTTGTATAAGATGCAGAAATCCGGAAATTCTCGTCATTGGCAGGGAAGTGTTTTCTCTTAATTGATGAGTTACCTTGTCAATGGCGGCGAAAGAGTTAAGGGGGTCACACACCAGACGAGAAGCGTCACCTCTAGGACAACTCGGAGGTATCATATACCGGAAGTGCACATTAAATAACGCAAGCTTAGTCAGATAGCATCTACTTCAAAATGCAAAATATACGTTAGCAGCCAATGTTAATCAATAATGATTTGGGACAAATATGATGTTATTTAATTTTAAACTATGTGAGTGCGATTTGAGCAACTTCCTGAGTCGTAGCTGGGCGCCACGGACAGGCGCCACCTGTCGGCGCCGGTGTGCGTATACTCATGGAAAACAATGTGTTAGATTTTTTAACTTGCACGTCTGATGTGTGACCCCCTTTAGAATGGATGTGTTAAAAACAGCACATTAGTGTTGATTCTGGGAAAAGCCACTATTTGTGTTGTCCCAGAATCCACCTATCTCTGTGTTATTATTGAAACAACATATTTTGTGTTTTAGTTTAACACAAAATCAACAGAAAATGACACATAGGGCCCTATTTTCACGATCTGAAACGCAAGTGCGAAGCGCAACGTGCAAGTGAGTTTGTGGGCGGATCTTGGGCGCTGTTGCTATTTTCCCGGCGTGAGAAATAACTCTTGCGCCGGGCGCAAATCAATAAGGGGTTGGTCTGAAGTAGGTTCATTATTCATAGGTGTGGTTTGGGCGTAACGTCAAATAAACCAATCAGAACGCTATCCAACATTCCCTTTAAACGCAAGGGCTCAAGTTCCATGGCGGGTTGCTATTATTATGACAGATTTACCAGACGCACGCCAGGAGCGGTTTACAGCCGAGGAGACCCACGTTCTTGTAAGAGCAGTAGTTGTTTTGAAGTTGTTTTGTATGGGGATAGGAGAAACCCGCCCAAATCAGCGTAGGTTAAACAGGCGTGAGAGGAAATAGCCACAGTCTCATCAGCTGGCATCCCCATCGTTGCGCCAAGCGCTACAATGATGTCAGGAGACGGGGGAATACCAAGCTTGCCAGCATAAATCGGGCACGCCGTGTAATGGGAGGTGGATCTGCCTCTACACAGACGCCAGCAGAGGACATTGCTGCGTCCCCCTCACCGCTGAAAAGATTTGGGGGCTTTGAAATCGGACCCAAGAAACGCAAGCAAGGTCCAACCCCTAAGTACTCTTACAAATCAAGTTCATATACATTAAGGTTTCTTATGAAAACATTTTAATTATTATTTACATAAAATAAATGTAATACAGCCACACAACAAACTTATAAAAATATTTTAATCATTATTTGCATGAGAATTTTTTAACGCAGCCACACAATAAATAAAAACTATCACCACAATGCTCACCACTATGATTCCCCTTATCTCGTGTATATATATTTTTTAGGGTAACAATTTATGATTTGCAAAAATAACTGTTGCATCTGTGTAGATTAGATTCAAAGTGTATGCGCGTTGTGCACGCTATACATTATGGTCAAGCATGCGCCCTTAAAATAGCATAATGAACAACGCGCAACGCACCACTGACTTTAAACTTTTTTTTTTTTCTGGTCAGTGGCGCAATTGTTTTTTGAAACTGCAAAATAGCATCAGGGATGGTTTGCGCCAGAACACGCCTCTTTTTTTGCGCTGAACCGCCCAGGGAGCGCAAGTTCATTCCCTAGTTTGCAGACGTGCGTCTGTGGAGGCATCACTGACAAAGTCAATTGCGCTGGGTGCAAGATAGGGCCCATAATGTGTTAAAAGCTTAACACAAAAAGATTAACACATCCTTTCTAAGAGTGTACTTCCATCTTAAACCAGCTAGGTCCTGCCAACCAGCTAGCTAAGCTTCCAGCCTGGTCAAGTTGGTTTAAGCTGTTGGGTCAGCTGGTCTCCAGCCTGACCAGCTAACACCAGCTAAAAGGTGTCAAAAACAAATCTAAAGTCAGCCTGCTACACCAGCTTTACTTTGTTTTCTGATGTCTGGACTGTTAATACATTCTCTGAGAAATCAAATTTAAATTTTTGACTTAAAGATGTCACATCCATAACCCTGGAATCGCTCTATTATTATACACCTAATGATTTAGCACATTGATTTTTTGTATGTATATTTGTTTACAGCCCTATTCTTAGGCTTTTATATTTCTCACATATTTTACAGATTTTGCCTTTGGCTTGTGTATATTATTCACCATGCAACCTCCTCTGTCGGCTTTCTGTTATCTTTTGCTCTTAGAACATCAAAAAAAGTGTCTGTGCCATAGTCTTTTTAAAGTGAGCCATATTCTGCCTTTCACAGCTGCCTTCTAAAAGGCAGCACATTAACTTAAATACCTGGACTATTTTGGAACAGTCTACAGTACAGTACATAGATAAGTTTGTGCGTCATGAATATAGCACTTCTCATCCGAAGGAGACTCGCATTTGATTTCAGAAGCTTTAGAGCAACACTCAGCTCATGAAGTGACAGTAAAAAGCATAAAAATGCAACTCGCACAACATAATTAGGTGCAATTGTCTATTTTATCTTACTTTGTCTGCATCTCGGAATATTAAATTGAGTTTCTGGGGGATTCCCCTTACAAGAAAAATACATAGATAGATACAGAGCCGGCGCCAGACCAAAACTATTGAACTTCGACCGGGGCGTGAGCGCAAGCTGAGCTCCGCTGCGCTCGCGCTTTGCTTGACGCAACAACAAACCGCCCTCGCGCGGCGCAAACCATTGAAATGAATGGGTTTTATAGCGCAGCGCACACCGCGTCCTAGCTATAAAAAAGACGCTTTTACCATAATCACGTCTTAATGCTGTTAACGGTCTATAGCCACACTTCACATTTAAACTTACGTAATTTAAAACAACGCTAACTTACCTTTAAAATAGCTGAAGACGGCGTGTACGAATATTAAACTTCCTTAAAACAGTGTCCTGTAGATTTGAAAATTCCACCTCGACCTCTAATCTCTGAGTTTGAGCCAGTCTGTGTTTGCATGAAGTCGGATGAAGCAGGCGGTGCTGGTTCGTTCTAAATGTTCTAATAACCATATTTTACACGATCCATAAAATGCCGCGAAAAAACACGTTGCTAGTATCAAGGAACAAATATGCTAAAGACGTAAGACAGGTGAGACGCGGCAATATCCAATCAGAGAAACTGGTCTATTTTAATTAAAGAAAACATATATCAACTATATTTTCCTCATTTGATTACATTACAAGTCATGAAACATTCAATATTTCATTTATTTGAATTATTCTTGATATATATTAAATTAATAAAAAACTTTGTAGGGTTGCCCCCCCTTGACGCCGGCCCTGGATAGATATCATAAACAGTTTAACTGGGAACATGCATGATACTTATACCACAAAATGATGGATTAAATAACTAAAATTAATTTGTACACTTGATATCTAGTCACATCTAAAGTCTACATTTTTTCAAACAAATACATGTAATAAATTAAAATGATGTCTTGTGTTATTCTTTAGGTAGCGCTGCTCCTGATAGAGCTGCAGGATCTGAAAACTGAGCTCAGAAACAAGGAGAAGATTATCACTGAACTTTCACAGCAGGTGGTTTGTGTTTTTGCCTCTTATGTTTATCTATAAGTCTTTGTACATGCATGATCCTTAACTTTAAATAAACCAAATCAACATCCAATGGTTTGGGGCCCTTAACCTAATTTCATTTCTGATGTGAGTCTGTTCAATATGCAGACGTCTGTTCACATTTTCATTACAAGACGAGATTTTTTTTAGAGTTATGAGTATATTGGTGTCTACAAGTGGATTCAAATTAATCATTTTTTTTAAAGGATCCTGGTTTAAAAACTGCTGTAGTATGTGGTCTTAATTAAACTTATTACACGGCTCTCTGGAATGCTTGATTCTGATTGGTCAGTTGAGACATTTGCAGGTTCGTTCTTTTCGAATAATAACCGCTCCAAAATAATAACGCATAGCCGGTACTACTTTTACGAGTAAGATCGCTCCGCGCCAATAAAGATTACTGTTTGTTTGGCGCCATCTTGTGACAAACACTGGACAACCACGACAAGACACAGAGAGCTTACTGAGACTGAACTTGACAAAATAGAGCATGACAGCTACGAAGCCAACACACAAAAAATACAGAATGGGCATTAAAACTTCTCAAAGACTGGCTAAAAGAGAAAAAAATGGAGACAGACAAGTATGAAGCAGAGGATCTTAATAAGGTATTACGATCATTTTATGCATCTGTGCAAAGTTTCGCGGAAGGATAAAAATGTTAATTTAAAACAAATATGCCAATAAAATGTTTCAAATTCATATTCATGTCCAGTTTTTTTTCTTATGTGATAAGTAGCCGTGTAATAAGCGGGATAATGTAGAGTCAGCCGGTAGTTATCGGGAAATAAGCCCCTTCAGTGTGATACAAGACCCTCCGCTTCGCGTCGGGTCCTGATCACACTGTCGGGGCTTATTTCCCGATAACTACCGGCTGCCTCTACATTATCCCTTACGTATAGTTCTGTCTAATACATGTACTAGTGCCAAATGTAGGTGTATATTGGTGAGCTATGTTGTACTGTATAAAAAAAACTTCTATGAGATCTATGAGATGCCCTTAGAAAATGCACAAATGAGTTGATATTGTTAGGCTTACATTAATTGCCACATAAATTGCAACATCTCATAGCATTAAATGAAATCTAACATTAGATAGGCCCTTAGCACTACAGAACGTGAATCAGAAAGGCCCAGTTTTCTGTAAAATCATAGTGTATGCATACACTGCTTTTATTCTTCATTGACATGTCCTTTAATCTAAGTCTTTCATTTCTCATGTGTGTGTTTATAATAATTATACTCATTATACGTTCATTTCTATTTTCACAAATTTGTTTTACCTAAGGAAATTGAGGGTGTTTTATGATGGAGACAATTCAGTTGATTCCACTCTTATTACTGCAATGCAGGGCTGCTATTAGGAGGGAATTTGCTTGTAAAGTCTGACATCACAAGCTACAATTTCGAGGTCCAGATGCTTCATGCCTTAAGCAAATTAATGCATTTAAGCACCTAAAACATTTGATGCATAAAATATTGTAACAGTGGTGATATTGTGTTTAAAACATTGCTCGTTACTCATTAGATTATCACAGCAAAAGACTTGATATAACTTCAAAAGTGCGGTCATCAAAGCTGCAATTTGCATTTCACCTTAAAGGGATAGTTCGGCCAAAAATGATATTAAACCCATGATTTACTCACCCCCAAGCTGTCCGAGTTGCATATGTCCATCGTTTTTCAGACAAACACATTTTCAGATATATTAGAAAATGTTTTAAATATTTCAGTTAATTAAATGTGAAGTAACGGGGTCCACAACCTTCAAGTCCAAAAAAGTGCGTCCATCCTTCACAAAATAAATCCAAATGGCTCAAGGTCTTTTGAGGGTAATCCGCGCGGTGTTGTTGTAGAAATATCCATATTTAAAACTTTATTAACGTAAATAACTACCTTCCGGTAGCAGCGCCATCTTAGACTCCTCTGTATTCAGGAGAGAGTATTAGCTTAATGTACGCCCTTTTTTTTTAGTGACGTATGACAAATTCGGAGGGCGGGGCACAGAGCAGCAGCAGAGTAGCCTCCGTAGGCTGCGTAAGCTCTCATCCTGAATGCGGACACGACTAAGATGGCGGCGCTACCGGAAGGTAGTTATTTTCGTTAATAAAGTTTTAAATATGGATATTTCTACAACAACAACGCGCGGATTACCCTCAGAAGACCTTTGTTTATCATCCTGGAGCCGTTTGGATTTATTTTGTGAAGGATGGACGCACTTTTTTTGGACTTGAAGGTCGTGGACCCCGTAACATTACATTTAATCAACTGAAAGATCTAAAACATTTTCTAAAATATCAGAAAATCTGTTTGTCTGAAAACGATGGAAATATGCAACTCGGACAGCTTAGGGGTGAGTAAATCATGGGTTTAATATCATTTTTGGCCGAACTATCCCTTTAAATGTTTTCATATGTGATCCTACGTCAAAAAAATCTCTTGTCAAAATACAGTTACGTTGTTCAAAATCTGCAAACTGTTCTCCACATAAATCATACGAGGTGAAATAAATCAAAAATGCTAAGAGTTCACCCCCCAGATAAAGCTGGAGCACCTGCATAGTTACTTTTCGTGACATCATGGAGGACCGCTGTTGACATGAGTACAGATGACGCAGACAATTAAAGAGTTAACTTTTTAAACATTTTTTTAGTGACTACAACCCATTTTTTGTCTAGGTTTAACTGTTCGGTTTTACAGTGTGTAGGCTATGCTGTGAAATTCAGAAAAATCAACTAACTTTTATCTTCATACAGAAATCCCAGATGGCCAGAAAGTAATTATTATTTTATAAATCGCTAAAGTATCGTTGTCCGGGACACCCTGAGCTTCAAGAATGTAGTGTACACTGCAAGTTTATAAATATAGCCTAAATGTATTATATGAATAAATAGCGCTCATAAACAGCGGTTGAGATTGTTGTCTCATACTTTATGAAGTGAGTAAAGGAAATTGTAGATACCCAGGGACATTCCCAGAGCCCTGTGATTGTAGGGGCCTGTTATCTTGTTGCATCACTTTTAGGTTTTTCTCAAATTTGTAAAGAATAATCATTGTTCCTAATGATTCTTTACATTACTGAAATGTAGTCATGATAATTTCAATGATTTAAAACATTTAAATAAAAACAATAAGTGAAAGAAAGTACAACAAATCAATACTACATAATATTGTAATGTATTATTTGCTTTTTGTATTATTTCTAGCAAAAACTCTTAGGGTGGATTTTCCAGACAGGGTTTAGGTTTATGTTAGGACATTTAAAAGTTTTTTCAAACAAACCTTGCAATAAACAACACTGGTGTACATATTGAGACAAAACAACGGCACCTATATATGTTAAGATATATCAGTGCATGGTGTTTTTAAATTAAGGCAGCTCAAACATGCATTTTAGTCTGAGACTAGAATATGCCCTGCCCTGAAAACCTCCCCTTAGGGTTAGTTTTTTTTTAGAAACATAAAATACCTTACAAAATACATTACTGGTGTGAATCTTGAGAAAACAATGACACTGATACATTTGAAGATATGTGAGTGCAAGGTGTTTTCAGTTAAGACAGCTCAAAGTCTGAGACTAGACTTAAGCCATGTTCAAGAATTAAATACTTAATTTGTCAGTGTTTATTTTTCTTATTTATAGTCTTCTCCAGTGAAGTGTCACTGCAGTCAGGATTCAGAGAGTCACAGCAGGTCTGTCGAGCTCCAGGACAAGAGCACTCAAACCCCATGGAAATCACCTAATGTAAGTATACATGCATAGAGAAGCTTTAGGGCACGTGTTGGTCACCGTTATCACCAAGTGCATGATTCATCCCGCTAGACAGATTTTAAAAGTGAGGTGAGTAATTTCACCACTAGCATCATCAAACAAAAATGCAAACAATTGTGATTATTGTCAAACGGATAGATATGGTTTCAAAGTAGTTTAAAAGAAATTTCCCAATGTGTGTCAGTGTTTAAGGGTGCGCCAATTTCGTTTTTGGGTGAACTATCCATTTGAAACAGATGTATAAACATGTCGACAGTTTAATTCAATTCATTTGTTGTCTTGTGGCACTAGTTGACCTACACTGTAACAAACAAAGCTGATGAAGGCATTTATTCCTGCTATCGCACCTCTTGCAAAAACAGTATTCGTTAAAGCATTTATCTCTAAAACGGGAATAGTTTAGTTTTGACTTTAGGGTGGAGGCTGATGTGGTGTTTCGAGTGGTTCTGAAAAAAGTTAGTTTGGAGTCTAATGCAGTGTCATTATGAGAGGAAAATGAGCATGTAGGGTGCTGCCGGAGAGAGTGCAGGCCGACCTCACGGTTAATCACAAACGCATAGGCTGTTGGCTACTTTTGTGATTGAATTTGTTCACAATCTTTTCACATTTGAAACCAGGTACGCGAGGAGACTGGTGAGTAGATGTACAGTAACAGGAAAAAGAAAATTGCTGTTTCTGAGATTTACAGCCCCACGTCCAACCTCACCTGAAGAACCAAATAAAAGTGGCAAAAGAGGGAGATGAAGTGAGGGTAGAGGTTATTGTTCACACAGACCCAGCAGCAGAAAGAGTTCAGATCAAAAACAAGGCAAAATGTTTCTGTCGCAGCCACTAAACCGCCCAGAGCCAAGCAGAACTGCCCGCGTGACATTAATTTAATTTGTGTGTTCGTAGTCGAGTGATCGGGGTCTGGCCATAAGCACTAAAACGTCCAGTTCTTAAGGATAAAAGTTTTCCATTTGCTCTTTAATACCTGGGGATTTTTTCCCCAACAATTGCAGCTGAGTAGTGAAAATACAAAAAACATCTATACTAGTTTGACCTGATTTTCAAAGGCCTTGGAAAAGCGATTGAAGAAGGGCTGTTTTCACTCATTTTGAAAGAAAGCAGGTATTGTATACACAACAACAACAACACATGACACAATAACAGCCCAACATATTACGAGTTGGACTGTTGCTGCTACCACCTTTTCTTATTTCCTTTTATATTCCTCTTTATCTTGATATATTTCTTTTTATTCCTACAGTAATTTATAGTCTATTGCATTTTGTAAAGAGAATATGTCAGAATATGTACCCCAGCTGTCACTGGGGTGATACCCTTTTAAAAAGTACAGCTTTGCACCTAAAGTGGTGGGTTTCCACACTGGGTCTAGATCAGTGGTCTCCAAAATGGTGCCTGCAGGCACCAGGTTGCCCACACAGAGTCTGTGAGTTGCCCACCAAAGCACATTCTATAAATATTTATTTATTTCATATTTTTATATCAGCCCGGTATCTTTTTATATATATTAACATTTAAACAATGATAAAACATATCAACAAGTTAAAAAAATCAACAGGTACAACTAAAGTTTTGTGGAGACTATATAAAAAAGTAGCCCCCCTGATTGTTTTATCCATTAGCCCTTGCTCACAAAAAGGTTGGAGACCCCTAGTCTAGATTAAGCCAGGACTAGGCCTAAATTATTATGGGGCGGTCTCCCAGACAGGGATTAGACTAGTCCTAGACTAAAATAAATGTAAGAGCTTTCCAAACTGAAAACAACTTGCACTGACATATCTTAAAATACATCTGTGCCCTTTGTTTTGCCTCAAAATGCACGCAAGTAATGTTTTTAGTAAGGTATGTTTGTTAAAACTAGTTATATTTCCTATTAAAATAAGACCTAGCCCTGACTTAAAGGGATAGTTCGGCCAAAAATGATATTAAACCCATGATTTACTCACCCCCAAGCTGTCCGAGTTGCATATGTCCATCGTTTTTCAGACAAACACATTTTCGGATATTTTATAATATGTTTTAGATCTTTCAGTTGATCTTTCAAATGTAATGTTACGGGGTCCACCCATAGTCCACGACCTTCAAGTCCAAAAAAGTGCGTCCATCCTTCACAAATTAAATCCAAACGGCTCCAGGATGATAAGCAAAGGTCTTCTGAGGGTAATCCGGGAGGTGTTGTTGTAGAAATATCCATATTTAAAACTTTATTAACGAAAATAAATACCTTCCGGTAGCGCCGCCATCGTAGTCGCGTCCACATTCAGGATGAGAGCTTACGCAGCCTACGCTTACTCTCTCCTGAATGCGGACGCGACTAAGATGGCAGCGCTATCGGAAGGTATTTATTTTCATTAATAAAGTTTTAAATATGGATATTTCTACAACAACACCGCGCGGATCACCCTCAGAAGACCTTTGTTTATCATCCTGGAGCCGTTTAGATTTAATTTGTGAAGGATGGACGCACTTTATTTGGACTTGAAGGTCGTGGACTATGGGTGGACCCCGTAACATTACATTTAATCAACTGAAAGATCTAAAACATTTTATAAAATATCCGAAAATGTGTTTGTCTGAAAAACAATGGACATATGCAACTCGGACAGCCTGGGGGTGAGTAAATCATGGGTTTAATATCATTTTGGGCCGAACTATCCCTTTAAGCTAATCCCTGTCCGGGGAAACCACCCCATTATTACCCAAGTTGTACATATTGGTGCATATTAGTACCTTTAAGACTACTAAGTATGTCAACATATATTATGTCTTTGGGGTTCATATCTTGACTATTTTTCGAACAGAAGCCAAGTTGTGACATGTACAATTGTGTATGTGACCGATAATAACTTGAAACTCTAAGCATATCTCTTTGCAAGCAAAAGAGGAGTATAATAAATAAAGCAAACAAAGCGGTTTGCTGTTAGTTTAGAATCAATAGGACAGTTCAATACACTGTAAAAGATAGCAAAGAAAAAAAATCACAAAGAAATGTGTAAAGGCCAAATAGATTAAGGTAGATTTATGAGGTAGATTGTAATTTAATTTCTTATAAATTTAAGGAATTCTATAATAATCTCATTACAGTTAATGTTCTTATAGAATGCAATTGATTATGTTATGTCTAATATCTAAATACGGTTTGTTTTAAACCTAGATTTAATATCCATGCATACTTTCACCAATGCGCTATGATTCACCTCTGTGTTCGGACTTCAGCTGAACTGCACCTGGGAAATGACTTCAATATAATAACTTGCATTTGAAAATAGGAAATCAGTTAAATTTGATGCACTTTAGTACAAATATAAAATCAGTATAGTAAAAAAAGTAATGTACTGGGGGCAAGCAAAGCATCTGTCGGCAATCTGACCACATGAAGCTCCTATATATTCTTCTATATGTACCTGTATGAACATTCAAAGTGCTCATTTTTCACTGCAACCGGCTCTGGAGAATTTTTAGATGTGTTTTTCACTTTGACGTAAGACCAATGATTGGGGTTTCTGTACAGTGCACATATACGAGAAATTGAAAAGAAATTGTACTTGTTTTTTCCTAGAATAGTTATTGCAATCCTTATTTCTTTTTGAGCAGTAAGCAACTCTTAGACACAAGTGATGTTCTGGCCACCCTCATCTGATAAGGGTGTTTTTTGTATCTGTGTGTGTGTGTGTATGGTAGATCAGACTGTCTCTCTCTTTCCTCTATGCAGGGCATGTTGTTTGCCCCTCTCCTTTCTTCTTGCCAACACCCACAGCAGGGAAGCGTGCCGCAATGTGCACCACGCCACCACCGACAAAGTGAGTCGTTAACTATCTGACCAACCAGACCAGCCTGCACACCAGCCCCAATGCTTGCTGCATGGCCACCTTCCTCTCCCTCTTTCCCACTAGAATCATGCACGCGTGTCCACTCGTCTTTCACTGCTGAATCAGTACATTTCCAGTTCATTGAGTCTAAAAGTCTAAACATTGTCTCCCATTTTATCAGCCTCCTGTCTTCCCCCAGCTTTAGAAACTTGTGTGCATCAGCCTAGAAAGACAGCTTATTTTTTGTTAAAATTATTATTTGTGTTCAGCGGGAAGAAAAAACGTTGTGTACATATGGAATGGAATGAGGCTGACTAAACTAAATCTTGGTGTTGCTAGGTGAACTATTCATTTAAAAAGCAGAGGTTCTCAACTCTGGCCCTCGAGATCCATTTTCCGGCAGAGTTTAGCTCTAATCTTGATCAAAGTCACCTGTCTGCAATTTTCTGGTATTCCCGAAGACCTTTAGTACCTTGCTCAGTTGTGTTTGATGAGATTTCTGCAGGAATGTGGATCTCTGGGCCCAAAGTTGAGTACCTCTGATTTAAAGGAATACGGCACCCTAAAGCAAAGACATTTTTCCATCATTTACTCATCGTCATGTTAGATGTTCAGCAGAATGTTAATATTGTTTTGATAATGGAAGTGAACTTTTAGGTCTCACAAAGCCATGGTGTCATAAAAGTAGTCCATATGACTTCTACAGTATATTCCACACATTCTGAGGTCATTTGTAATAGTCGCACCGGTATATTTGTAGCAATAGCCAACAATAATACATTGTATATGCCAAAAATCATTAGGATATTAAGTAAAGGCCATGTTCCATAAAGATATTTGGTAAATTTCCTAGCATAAATATATATTAAATAAATGTATCATTAGTAATATGCATTGCTAAAGACTGGTAATGTATAAATCTCAATGTAAAAAAATTACCCTTAAGTTTTGTGGTCCAGAGTGACATTTAACACTCCAAAAACAAACGGTGCTAAATAGTAATAAAAGTCATTCCAGAAAATTGCAGAGTTTTTTGTGATTGTTGCAGGCAGAAATCCTTGATCTTGCGGCACGTTTTAAAAAAAAAAATGCGATGGACTATGCGGGATATTTATGCAATTTTATGCAATGAAATTGCAGGAGCTTGCAAAAATTGCGGGAACTTGCAAAAACTGAGGGAACCTGCAAAAATTGTTTTCAGCTTTAGCAGCTTTTCAATGATGGTCACGTCACATAATCACATCACTTCATAACGTTCCCATGGCAACAGGGGACATGGCTGCGCTTGTGTGAGGTAAATGCAAAATTTTATATATGTGAGATATGTGATTTTTGCTACGAAAATGTGTGAATTATGAAATCATGCAAGCCCCGCATATTTTGCGCAAGGAAATCTGCAATTTCTGCTGCGAAAGTGCACCATATTTTAAAAAATAAATATGCGGGCTTTGGCTGATTATGCGTTAAATCATGCGATCGCATAATTGCGTTTTTCTAGATGGATTGGTAATTTAAATGTAAAAAAATATTGTGCTATACAGAACCATATCTGGTGCTATAGTGGTGGTATATCACCCCCGGATGGTTCTTCATAGGTGCTTTATAGGTGCTATATAGCACTAAAAATGGTTCCTCTATGATTACGAGCTTTTAGTGTTACAGTATATAGCACAATTTCTTTAAAGAAATTGATAATTGATGTCAGTGATATGTGATATCTCACTGTATGTGATGCATTTTGAGGCAATTCACAAACATACACATACAAGTCATAAAAACTGCTTTTTAAGACGCTTCACATTATTGTCTTCTATGTAAGTCATACAAGGTAAAAGTGTAAGAAGCTACTGAAGCAGTGACTGGATTTTCATTTCTTTGGGTGAACTATTTGTTTAATGTCGAATTACTGAATAACCCTTCAAATGTTTATTTAATCATATCCTTATTTAAGTCTATTTCCTCGCTTAAATGACAACTCTACGAATATAAATCTAGCAGTACAGTACATCACACCTCCAAAGTTACTTTGTGTTTATAAACTTATCTTGTAATAAAAAACGCTTTGACTGAAAGGCTTGTCAGTAAAAGAGTCTGTGAGCTGCGGTTAAGCCGTGATGACTGCTAATGCCGTCAGATGGCAGCTGTAGGAGACTGATAGGAACGAGCGCTGGGAAAGAAAGCAGCTAGTTCATTACAGTACAGCTTTTGATCTGACGCTGTGGGAGAACGACGACAACCCTCTGTCTGACTCGTGTCCCCTCTTTTTTGTGTTAATTCGGATGGTTCGATCGTTCCATACCTTAATTCGGAGCTTCAAACTGAATGCACTTCCACGTATTTTCCTTGTTGTTTTTATTTGTCTCATGCAAAGCTTTTAAAAATTATATGGCAGAATTGGCTGTTTAACCTTCCTAATAGCATGAGAGTAAAATGGTTTGCCTGCATGTTGTGTGTATTAAGGTAACTTCCTGTTTTACCTCGCCATCTGTGTGTGATTATCCTTCACTGACTCTTCTTCTCTTATTGTTTCTCTCCCTCTCCAAAACTCTGGCACAAGGAGTGGAGCATCTAGTACATTACTTCAGAGACACAGCGTGGTATAGTACTGCTTGTCTTTTCTTTAAAACACCCTCTCAGCTTCCTCTACCCCTTTCTCTTTGTTTGCATGGTCCTTCTTACTGTGTTTGAACAGGCCTTCTGTATTGTACAGTTGTTGGTTTTCATCTCCAGGGCTTTCTTCATAACCTCTCTTTTTTGTCAGTCCTTTCTCTTTGACCGAATTATATCATTTTCTGATGTTACTGGTATTTTAGAAGTTTACCTTAAATAGACTCAAAGCAAGACAATCCTAGACCAAGATCAATACCAATGGTCTTAGGACCTAGACCAGTATCAGACCCACAGTTGTAGAAACCTAATATACCACTTGAAACCTAGAACTAGAACAAAGACAGGTCTTAATACCAAGTATGCCAAGTTCGGACTTCGGAAATCCTAAAGATGCATTTCGGTCATTCTGCAAAAAGAACAGCAAAGACCCTGATTATTCTTATTTGAAATGTAGGGTGGGCAGTTTCGGAGAAGCAAGACATATTAAAGCATAAAATCTCACCCTCCTTTTGGAGTGCTCTCCAAAGCCACCCCTTTAACTACAATATGGAGACAGAGTGCATTTATCATAGTTTAAAAACCACGCCCACCAGGGGGAAAAGAATCATACAGTCTCTATTGACTTTGCATTGCGTGAGGCTGCCTCCTTGTCATTTCTGGCTTATAACAAAAACAGAACAATGCCTAAAAGCTGCTGTGTGACAGGGTGTACAGCTATTAAGCAAAAAAAAAACAGAAATAAGTTTTTATAAACTACTGAGCCTTTAAGGGAGACAAAAGTGGGTCGCCGATTATGTTTCCCTCCAGTGGGCATAGTTCAAATAATAGTAGTACTATGAAAAGTTGCCTGTATCCACTTTTGTGTCTTTAAAACGATAATTGTTTGAAGTCGACAGCTTATAAAAATGTATTTGTTTTTTTGGCTTGTTAGCAGAGGCAACCTCACACAATGCTAGGTCAATGGAGAGGGTTGGATTGTTTTCCACCTGGTGTGCGTGGTTTTTAGATTATGACGCGTTGCGCTCTGTCTCTATGAACTCTCCTTTCGGCTATTTCTTGATTCAGATGTTTTTTAGACTGTCTTTGTTTCTTTACATTTTTTTCTTGTGCCGTGTTTTTTTTCCGATCCAGGCGGAACATGAGATAGTTGCTGTTTGCCTTTGATTCTTGGTTGGTCTGCATGGTGTAATAGCACTTGCATGGTTGCCAGATCTGCATAATTGGCATATGGTACTTGGCCACATGTCCATCGCTTTTCTCATGTAGTAAAAGCATTTTGTGCAGCATTTAGTGCAAATTTTTCTATCTTCTGCTGGCGCCTGCTGTAAAGAGCCATGTCCATGGATGAGACAGGTTTTGGGTCCACAACCACTGCGTGCGAACCGCCTCAGCTTCACGTGTCTCCTATTGAAAATGAACTAGACACTTACGACCGCTGTGAATCGCTTCAAATGCCCATAACAAATCCAAACTAGCCCAACAGGGGTATTAGCCAACATACCAAATCGTTGCATTTGGACCATATGCAGAAAACATATGTTATATAAAATTTAAAACACATAGTGAGTGCTATTAGGGTGTGAAGAGATATTCAATTAGAATATCAATTTTTTTTATCGCCTACCCTGCCTTTTATGTATGTTTGCAATAAAATGAAATGTAATATATAATACAACCCTTTATTGTAGTAGTTCAAGAAGCCTGTACAATAGAAAATAAAGGCAAGCAAACAACCACTCTAGTAAAAATAAAACAAACTAGTGTTTATATATTTTATAAGTTACAAATAAGCACAATCCTCATGAATATTACAAACATTTGCTTAATGGAAACATCATTACTCATAAAAATAGAAATAATTGCTAAAAAAGCTTAACGCAGATGTGAATTGCTAAAAGGGGTAGTTTGTCTTATTTGAAATGCATGTTTGGATTGAGTTTATGTGTGAGTACTTCGAAATGAAATAGCATCCCTGGCATATGCTGCAGGTTTGGGGGAAAAAGGGTTTTAGACTGAGAGAAAGTAATGTAGAGAGGCCTCTTCATATTGCCACAAGTCTTTTGCCAGTTCTCTTAATTTCACTCTGAAAGCAAATGTTTTCCTTTCTTGCCTTTGGGTAGTCTATCTGAAGGACAGTTCCTCTCTCCTTTAGCTTTTCTTTTCTTGTTTTCTATTTCCATCTGTCTATCCCCCCATCTTCTTTCTGCTCCAGAACGCTGTGTCACCTGTTTCACTCGCCTGGTTTTAATTCTTTGTGAACTGTCATAAATTATGTATGAAGAGAACTGCACACCTCCACTAAGACCTTTTTTGAAATTTCCGCTGGATGGCATTGGGGGTTGCTCTCGAAATAGACTTCACCTCCTTGGACTTAAACCTTCTCTTACCCATTTTAAACCACAGACTGTAAAAAACTGTTAAAGATTATATTGGAGGAGAGTTCTGGGGCCAGGAATTGACACAAAATGAGAACGATAAGCTCAATCAATAAAACCAACACACAGCATCTTCAGTTAACTGCATCATGTGGAAAACGGTGGCCATTAGGTGGTGCCGTGTACCAGGAAATGCATTTCGAATGCTGTTGGCAGCTCACACTGTTCCACTTCATGCTGGAGAGACAGCGGTTGCAGCTGGCCATACACTTATTTGTGAACTATAAGAATAGAGTTTTGGAGTAAGATTGTTCCCGTTTCAATAATGCCAGTGCCAGCTTGATGATCCAACAAATCCAACAAACATAAAAAAATCTTATCACTCAACATGCAGTGAAAGTCTACACAGGTTGAAGCGAACAGTACCAGAAATAGAAAGTGCAACCATACTTGTTGATTTATGAAAGCTGTAATCCATTCCTTTGTTATCAACTTATAATGTATATAAACTTGAATGAACCATGAAGGAATAATGTAACTATCTGTAAAACACAATTTATAGGAAACAATCTCTCCCTACAGAAATTGCAGTCATGACAACTCTCTGAATACATTTTAGAACAAGATCAGCATCTAACAATGCTCCTGTTGTTTCATTGCAAGCTGCTAATACATAGGGCTGGGACGGTTGTAATAACCACCACCGCACCACCGCGGAGGTGAAGTGCACCGTGGGGTGGTGTGCACGTCACAAACTATGAAAAAAAGTACAGTCTCGCCCAGAGTCTACAGGTTTGTGTTAACGCAAACGGCCAGCAGACCCGGAGTTAATGCGCTATTTGCACAAAAGGCAACTGATATCAGTGATGACCCGCTGGCTTGGGGGCGAAACAATGAGGCACGATATTGGTCGTTTCTCAATCCGAAGGCTGTAGCCTCCGGAGGTCGCATTTGTAAGCTGCATACGTCATCAAGTCTTATTTCATAACATTAACAATTATAAAGTTGACTATTATTCTTTGTTTATCATACATTGTTGTAATATGCTTATGACTTGCAAATGTAACCCAGTTAACTGAAATATACCAGGCTTGATGACATATACAGCCTGCATATGCGAACTCCGGAGGCTGCAGCCTTTGGATTGAGACACGGGCCTTCCCTCTTGGTCACTCAAAGTTGCGAAAAATATCAATCTGCGCTTCCAGTACACCATCAGAATGCTTTTTCAGTGGGGCTGGAAACATTGTAACCCCAAAAAGGTTTCTCACGTGTTGTTTCACGAATGGAAATATTACAATAAACAAGCAGATAGGTGCTCCGGGGCTCAGCTCGACCACCCACCGAAATGACCAAGCACATATGCACAGTTGTTTTACATTTAGTTCACATGTCGCGTCTATAACCACACGTAAAACATGACTGCGCCACTTTCCCCCCTCTTCAAAGTGCATGGGCGCTTGAAAGTGTCTTTTGTTTCTAAGTAACCTGTAACGAGTACCCACCGGCAGAGAAAGAATTTGGCGCCTATAAACACGCACGTTTGTTAAGAACTGTATATCTGATCATCAAATTTTTATAATCAAAATATAAATGCATTATGTAAAAGACCTATGCACATACACGCACCCCCCCCACACACACACACACACAATCTATAACCACCGCACCACCACGGTGAATAGGGATGTCCCGATCCCACTTTTTCATTTCCGATCCGATTCCGATACCAGAATTATGTATATGAGCCAATACCGATATCTGCCCGATACTATTTTAATTAAATGTGTGTAGTGCTCTCTGCTACATCTAGTATCATTTTAAATGTTAAAATCAATAATTAAAAATGATTTACAAGTTACAGGAAACATTAGTAAATATTAATCATGAGAGTGTTTAATAGAACATATAATAGGTACGTTTGATCAAGTAAGTATGCGAAATATTTTTTTCTTAATTGCGTAAAACTGTCAAAGTAAAAAAGCTTTAGTGTGCGGATGGTTATTTTGGGAATTATGCGCTTGACCGGACTTTTTATGCACATTCCGGGTGCAGAATTGATGCGCCTAAGTCATATACTGGGCGTTCTGGTCGTTTATGGGCTTTCTGGATGCAGAATGGATGCCCTTGAAGAATCCTCTTATGGGAATCCTCGCACCGCAACGGAAAGTTTATAACTGTTAAAACACAAAGAGAATAGATGCATCGTGTGCTCAGCAAGTGAATTGCATCCATCCAATGGCTTACTAAGACTTTATAAAATCAGATCTTTAAAATAACCTACAGTTATCTTGTGCTTGCTTGTGTGAATGACGCGTTTCATCCGTCCGCTTCACCAGTGGATTATTAACTCAGTTTGCGATTAAGTTACAGTGTTTCTGTCAACTTAAAGATCTTTAAATGTGCGTTTGTTTCTTCACATGAAACTTATTGAGTGTATTAAAAGACTTTGAATATAGTGCATAAAACGTTTATGATGCTTTTATAATATGCTGTCCTTTTAATAGCTTGTCAGTAACAACCACGGATAACGCACATATCGGAATTGAATCTGTCATGTTGTCTGTCCTCGATCCGATTTCCGATCCAGCCAAAAAGCCCAGATCAGACCCTATACCGGTCCAGCATATCGGATTGGGACATCCCTGGCGGTGAATTTGTGCGTTACCTTCGCGGTGGTAAAAAACTGCCACCGTCACAGCCCTACTAATACACATGCTGCAATAAGCATGCAAAGGATGCATTATGAGTTAACATTTATGCATTTGGCAGATGCTTTTTTTAAAGTGACTTACAATGAATCACAAGATATACATTTTTTATCAGTATGTGTGTTCCCTGGGTCTAAACCTATGACCTTTTGCGCTAACGCAATGAGGTTAACAAATCTAGAACAGTGGTGCTGGGGGGGAGGCGGGTTATTGTTAAAGCTCTAATAGTGTGCTGGGTCAAATTATGCCAAGCATGCCAGGAGTTTTTTTTTTATCCAGATGCTATGATTTACATGAAAAGCCAATCAGTTTTATTTAAGGCTAAAGTGCAAGCTCTAGGTAATTATATCTGTAAGACACACATGTTTATTCACTTAGAACTGTAGCTGCGTATCCATGAAGAAATGATTCACATTTTATATTTTACATTTTTTTCGAATTATAGGTTTTACAGGGTGTCCGCGGGGTTTTTAAAACTATTAAAAAGTAATAAATCAAAAATGTCAAATTTAAGGCCATTAAAAGTGTTAAATGGGGTCTCAGAGGTATTATTTTTGCCAAATTAGGTATTATTTTTTCAGACTGTCAGGTGTCCTATTCTGATTGAAATTCTATCTGCGTTCGCGTTAGTTCGTTTAAATATGGGCTTTAGCATATCTGGGCACATAATGAAAGATCTTTCGTCTCTGGGATGTGATCAGATGAGCACGCAAGCCGCGCATTCGTTTCTCATTGAGCTTGTGTTGTATGTATTTTTGCCGCTTTATTGGCCTTAAATAACACATATGCCTCAAAAATCCCATCTTTGCAAATATCCTCATATAAACACGACCATTTATAGGCATTCATTAATTCTTGTTTATGTCATTACAGTAATTGACAGTAGTTCATGGTGCATTAACTTATCAGTAAAATTATTAGTAAATGCTAAAATAAATACATTTACTATTAATAAATAATTAATAAAAGATTTATTAAAGGTGGTGATATTCAGGTTTTCTTTTTATATAGTGAGTTATTTAGCTGTTTCGCCTTAATCTGAAACCCTAATGCCCTGCAAACTACAGCTATATGCCAAGGGAGACTTCAATATGGAATTTATGGCAATATAATCTCCCCTTAAAATGCTATTGGTCTCGCCTACATAAAGTGTTAGTTAAAGGAATATGACTTGGTCTGAAAAACATTTCAGTCAGAAGAATTTTTTTCACTTTAATCCATGTCTATTCTTTTTTTGTATGTTATACATGTCAAAATCTGTGTAAATAATAGAAAGGTCGCTGATTAACACTTGCAATTCAGTGTCGTGATGGTTTTAAAAAATATTCTGAAGGTAGTAAAAAAGGTATTAAAAAGTAGTAAATTTAACTTAAGGATTGCTGTTTATACCCTGTTTTACAAGAGGTTGTACAAAAATGTAAATATTTGTTCTTAAACCCTCCAAAAATGACCTCCTAGGCTTCCATTTTATGTTTATGCACCAAAAACATGTGTTCATCCTTTCTGTTGTAAACAAAACCCAACATGATCTCACGGAAAGTCGTGTTATAGACACAAAGAATTTTATTCATTTATTCGTGTCCATGGCATGAAATTCAGTTTTTTGTGCCTTGAGCACAATGTCTTTTTCGTTTCATTTTATTTATTGTTTTCTCATTTTTTCCTATTTTTAAATCATTGTCGCTTGGGGCTGGGTTAGATTTGGGGTTTGGGTTAGAATGTACGTTTATGCATTGGTTTCTACATGTTTTTCTTCCACTTTTAAAACTATTCTCGCCTGGAGTTAGGATGGGTTAGGATGTCGAAAAATATAACAGAAAGTGATTCTAACCCCAAGCGACAATGGTAAGAAAATAGGGGAAAAAAATTAGAAAACAATACATAAAATGACACGAAAAAGAAAGTCGTGCCATGGACACGAAAAACTATTTGTAGAAATTTGTGTGACATGAAAAAGACTTAAGGCGCGAAAAAATGCTGAATTTTGTGCCATGGACACGAATAAATTAATCACATTTTTCGTGACTATAACACGACTTTCGGTGAGATCATTCTCAAATCACCTGTGATCCTGATATGGAATATTGAATTGCTGCCAAAAAATGTGTTAAAGGTTTCATTCACTGGAACAAAAATTCATTTTTTATCTGGATGTTGAACTTTGTGCAGCTTTTGTGCTAATATTTTGTTCACCACCCATGACTCTGTTGGATTCCAGTCGTAAGTTGTTATTTTGAATTGCCTTCTAGTTTGTCAGTCTGGTAGAGTGGTTGAGTGCATGCACTGCTTTGATTGTGACCTCACCATCTCATGTGTAGGTTCACATCATTGCTAATAAGTGCAGAGACACTGAGCTTTTCCTCAATCTGCCAAGACGAATTATACTCAAAGAGCGGTGAGAATCAAAGCCCTCTCAGACAGCTTGTCATGTGTGGATGCTTCACTATGGCTCATGCAAGTCTGAGTTAACACCCAGACTTGAGATAGTGTCTCGCGTATGTGAACACATGTGGCCGTAAAAACCCAATAAAAGTGAAGAGAATACGCTGTAGCTCTTGTTTCAACTCTCGAGTTAAAATTTTTTTTGCATTTTGGTCAAAACAAGGGAAGTAGTTTTATAGTGCTAGTGCAACAGAATATGTATTACTTTATTCCTGTGCTGTCACAGAGAATGATGAGAAATGTAATTTGGTCAGACAAGCCTGTCACCTTACAAAACTGTACTTTGAAGCCATATTGATAACTTTTCTTTAGAAGAACACAAAAAGTGTACAAACTAAACTTTAGTCAAAGTTTGAAAATGTGATTAATATCAGTAATATGCTTCTGCAATAATTTTTTGTATTGAAACACACCCTACATTGGGTTTTCCCATTAGAACTGATATTGCGATGGTAATGTGTGCTTATTTTTATTTCTGCAATTATGCTTGTTCATGTTGTTTGAAATTAAGGCAAAATATGTTTTTACAAATTTTTTCTTTTCTCTTTCAAATAGCCTCAGATACTACAAGCTCCCCGATTCATACCCAGCAAGCTTCACACCAATGAAAGACAATCAGCCCCTACAGATGCCTGTTGTTTCAATATGGATGGCAAGCCTGGTAACCGCCCACTGATCCCGCAGTGCGGTTCTAAAGATCTACAGAGTCACGTTGCCATTGAGTCTGCCCTGAATTGTCCCTTACCAGTAGATAATGTTCCTTCTACTTGCACTTCCGCTTTCTCCTCCAAAACATTGCAGAACCCCAAAACACTAAGCGATCTTCAACCTCAACTTAGTAAGCCAGAAAGCCCATTAGCTTCTGGTAACCTTTCCTGTAGGCTAGAGAGTGATACCCAAAAATGTCCATTGGTAAAAAGCAGTCTTTCAACACCTACACCACCACCAAACAGTATCAAGAGAGCTCCAACACTCATCAAGGCCCAAAAAGTGCAACAAGCCCGCATGCTCCCTGGGGCCTTGGATAGGCTGGAAAAGGCAGGTCTTTCTAGGACGAAACATCTACTTTTACCAACTCGCGGACTCAAGTATATCAACCCAGAAATGCAGGCTACCATACACATCCCCATTACACCACCAATATATAACCCACAAAACCAAGGGTTCAGACAGTCTCAATCACACAGAGAGCCCAGGGCCAGTGCATCCCTCCAGCCCAACCATTCCCGTCTTCCTAAACCAAAGACCTAAACCAATGACTGTCTCCCAGACATTAACGCCCAACAAGGTCAAACAGTAACCTCCTTTTTTTCCATCTCCACTGCTTGTGTGATTCTAGATAAGCTAAGCACAGCTTAGGGCGTCTTATCAAAATCCAGAAAGGCTGCTGCTTAAGCCATGCTTGTAAGGTATCAGGCGGGTCTTCTGTCTGATATTATGGTATTTCTTCAAACATGACTGAGCGTGGTGCTCTGCTTGATCTGCTGGGCCTCTCCAAATAAATAATGTACACAAGGTCACACTCCAAGCTACCCACGTTAATCTGGAATTCTTCAAATCATTCACCCAGCTAACACTGTGACTGTTGACCGTGGCTGCAAGGTTTGCATCTGAATAATCTTGGGGCATACATTTATTATACGTTGAATGTGTGAGTTTTGCAGATGAAACGTTGAAGAAAATAATAAATCAATCTTTGTGTTGTAGTTTCATATATCAGTACACTATACAAATTTGGACAAAAGAATCTGATTATATGGACCCTAGTAAAGGCAATTGCTGAATCTTACTGCACTAAAGCAAAACTAAAACAATCAAGTCCATTCTAGTCTAATCTAGCCAGTGTTGGCATTGTGCACTTCCTGTATTTCGAATTTACAATATTTTAAAAGCACTGAGGCAAATCGTTTTTCTTCTTGCTGTGCCCCCTTTAAGGAACTACAGTATGTAAATCTTACACTATTACCTTGCATCATATATTTCTCCTCTGATAGATCACTCATGCATATCTGCAGGATTACAGTTCAAATCAAGCAGAGCGCGATTACTTTCTCCGCTTCAATTTTTGTGTCCCTCTCATGGGTATCCTTGAGGTTGCTTTTCCCTTAACTACCGCCACATGTGGTACGTATGCAGCGTGGGCTACGAAAGGGTGTCCACAGAGATTTTCAAAGGAGCTTCTCATTCTATTGCTTCTCGTCCTATCGTTTCTCTTGCCTTTGTTCCTTGCTGCTAGTTCAAGGATCGTGTCCTGGAGGTATTGGTCTCCCACCGCGCTACGCAATAAAAAAAGTTCTGAAAGCTGAGTCTAACTTGGTAACAAATTATTTTGCAAGGCCAGTAGGATGGAAAAAGTGAAATAACATGCAGGTGTGGAGAACTTGGTCCAATACAGTTAAACTTTAGCAAGTAGGATGTGTTCGTGGATCATTCTTAACAACATTTTTATGATCAAACCAGAGGGTTAGTCTTAGAGTTATTTTTTAAGCTTAGAGGAACAATATTCCTATCAGTCACATAGCTCTGGTTGTTTGGGTTAGGACTGTTCATTTTATTGTAATGTTATTTCAAGACCAACCAAACCGACAAATCTGTAATTTGCCAGATTGCAAGGTTGTAATGTGACAAGAAACAATTCCAAAAGACTTCAAACGCAGCGCATGATTGCAAATCATAGAATAATGATACCGATATCTTTATATGTAAAGCCATAATAAACTATCCTAAGGCCTTCGATTCTATCAATATTATGCCCAGGACATATCTAAATATAATGTAAAGTGCAATATAATACAGCATATTTTGTTGAGACACAGACTTTGAGCTGCGTTTCTAAGCTGTTTTAAATGTGTAATACGCTTGTGCATGTATTCAACAACAACAAAAACCTATAATAGTCATCTGCTTGTACAGCATCTTGGCATACATTTTCTATGCAACGCAAGATTTGTCATTCCATCTATGAATAATAGTATGTTAGAAACAGTCGAATTGAAGAGCTCAAATCTGAGATGTTTTTTTTAGTAAATCAGACTCTTAATGGATTCTGCCACCTTCCCGAAGTGCAGTTTTGCGGCTTTTGCAAGTCCTTAATTTAAAAAAATAAATAAAATCGAAACTTCATCTTACTTTATACATGGTCATTGTTATGTTCAAATAGCTATGTATTGATTATTTTTTATTTAATATTTTATTTTTTAGCTCCGTTTGTTAAACGCCTTATCTGTGTTTCCGTTTTTAATCAACCCCCTACTTTTGGTAAAGAAAAAGTTGAGGTACCTTTTTTGTACTTCAGTCCCAGGTTTTGATGCACCAGCTTTCATTCCACTTCTATTCACATCAAGATTCGTCTCCTCAGACTGGCTGATTGCCTCCGCTCGCCTAACCAAACACGTCAGGACAGAGTTAGCACAGGCTTTGACTTATCTACTGCAAATCCATCAGACCCATCAGTCAACACTATCTCACCTCGGCTGGCAGCTTGCATGTACCACAGTGTCAAAGCCCGCAAGTCAAACGGTTTATCTCTTCAGGGCCGTCAGTCCATCTTATCTGGTTCACATCTCAGAAATTCTTTACCACTTCAAAATGCACATAGATCTCCTTTAATGAGGCTTCGAGATGAAATCCACCTCGCATCAGATCCTAATGACGTTAAAAACGGTTTGATGATACGGAGTCTTAATACGGTGGAGAGGAACCCAGAAGAACTCGTGAAGCCACTGATAGATTAGTCCCAAACCCTCAACCTAATCCCTAAATCCTCCTCAAAAAGCACTCACAAAACAAAACACCTCCATTATTACCTCTGCTTTCCACTCCTGGCCCCTGCTGTTGCTAAAGAAAGTATATATTTGAGGGTGTAGACATGACCACTCTGATGAACCAGAGATGAGATGGTGCTTTTTTGCTAAAGTGCTCTGAAGTGAAGATTATAGTCCCTGTTGATGGAGGATAGTAGCACTCTTACTGAAAGCCAAAGCACAGTATTTGCTACTGACAAAAAGCAACAAGGAAGATCCTGTATTAAAACACATTGAACAAAAGATAATGTCATTTGTGTTTATATTTTACATCATAATTTCTCCTAGGCCTTTGCATTTGGCAGATGGTACAGTGCCTTTTACATATTTATCTGTATCTGTTCCCTGGACATAATCCCACAACCTATTAGTTTAGCTACAGGAACACTGAGATACAGAAAACAGCATATAAATAGTCAACAAATTGTCAACTCGTGTTATTAGGTGAACCAGTGTTGCTACACTACAGTAAGTCATTGTTGTTATTCCATTTGCCAGCAAAATTTACACGTCACCATTTGTTTCTAGACCTTTCACAATCATTATTTAGTGTTGGAATGTACAACCAAGAAATTTTGGATTAATAAATGATGTAAACATTAAACTATGACATTAAAACGTTTACTTTTCAAAACAAAAGAAGTTAACCATTTCACATTGCGTAGTTTAGTGTAACGCTTTAATTATATTTGAACTGCACAGGTGCCTTCTGATCGAGTTTTACGTTTTCTGCAAGCTCGATTTGCTTCTTTATCTTAGTTGAGATTTGTTCTGCTAGCTCATTGGTGCCCCCACAGTTGGGCATTTCTTTAATGCTGTCTTTGCATTGCAAAAATGTCATTCTGATTGCAGAAGTTTTGAGTTAGGAGTTGAGGCAAAGTCGTGAGTTTCCAGTGTTAAAGTATGCACTGCATATTCAGTTAACTACTTTGTTGTTGGTATACTTGAGTGTGTTCTGCTCTCTGATATTGCTTGTCCACCTAAATCTGACTGTGTGTTTCCACCAAAGAAATGACTAAAAGCTGGCTCTGTGTCAACCTAGAAATGTTCTGCTCATGATAGATCATGTTTATTTAGATCATTTGTGTAGTAACTTGTGTGACCTTGGACCACAAAACCAATGGTAAGTTGCACGGTAAAATACTTTGCATGACTCAAAAATGTTCTTCTAAGTGAAAAATCTTTACACTGTAAAAAATCTTTGCTGCCTTACATTTTCTTGTTGAATCAACTCAGATTTACAAGTCATGTCAAGACTACAGATGAGTTGCTACAACTTATAAAGAGTTGCTACAGCTTTTGTTATAATTGCAGATGAGTTGTTATAACTTATAACTCATCTCAAGTCAAGATAAATAATAGTAATTTGAAATGAAGTTGATTCAACAAAAAAATTAAGGCAGCAAATATTTTTTACATGATGATGTTTCATGAAGATATTTTTAACTTTTTACCATAAATATATAAAAAAAATTGTGAGTGGATGCAGCAAAATCATCATCAAAATTAGCCAGAAACATGCTTACAAACTTTGCTTTGCGACCCTTTCCTAGGGCATTTAAGAGTGGTTTATGTAAAAGCTTACAACTTTCCCAATTTAGTCAACAAGGTCATTACAGCAGTAAGCAAATAGAGAATTAATTCCAAAATTAATATGCATGGTTAAGACTTCACATGGACTTCAGACTTTTAATGTTAAATGTTTCAATATATATATTTTTTTTTTAATAGTTGTAGCTCGGCCAAATATTGACCCATCCTAAAAAACCACTGTATACACCAAAGATTATTTATTTTAGCTTTCGGAGGATGTATCAATCTAAATAAAAAAAGACCTTTACGACTGGTTTTGAGGTCCTGGGTGTCACATATTTGAGTTATGGTTTAGCTATATTGAAAGCGAAAACACGGGCCAGTTCTAAGCACCAGAACCATTACTTTGGAAACGGGTGCTTAAACGGTCCAGAGCTTCTTAAATGTAATGTGTGTACATGATGGAATCAAAAAACGAGAAAACGTGTGGTTTACTACTGTCTTTTCGGGGTTATAGTGGATGTCTGTATGTCACTTTTATTTTACAGTATGTCTGTAAAAAATGCACACACACTAAAATTGCTTTTGTGGTCTTACCTTTGCATTTAAGTGATGAATAATATATGAATTACTTGAAACTTTGTCTCTGTAGCTATACAATACTCACATTCATGTCTTAAGGTGGTAATATTTATAATAAGCACTAGTTTATAGGGGAAATGGGGGGTTAGTGCAGCTTGTGATGTCTCGTCTGAATTGCAAACGTTTATGGAACAATATCACTGTCTGTGTAATTATGTCTCCCTGTAGTATTATATATTCATGTTACAATGTTCCTTTGATGCAGAAACACTGTTCTATTGTTCTGTTGTACTTTTGTATTCTTTCTGTTTACTTAATTTGTGCTAACAGAGAACTCATTAATATGATAATGCACCGCTCTGTGGTGTAGAATTACAATTAATTTATTTGTGCATTATTTAGGAGTGTGTCCGGTTCATAGCGCTGATGGAAAATCCCTGATATGCACTTTAAATGTATAGATGATGTTTTCATGCTCTACTCCATCTCTTTCTATTTTAAGGCTGATTGTCCAAGAGCGCTAAATAAAGATACCACTAATATGTTATTTTGTTTTGTGTGTGTGTATGCATGTGCGACCTTGCATGGACGTAAAACTCTATAATGTAGAGTTTGCATCTTTATGGTTGTTGTTATATGCCTGGGTGTATAAATGTGTTTGGAAGGCTGTTAGTCCTCTGGTAAAGATATCTTACCAATAGTACATGGTTGAGCTTGGGTGGTTGGCATCAATATCAAGGCCTGTTGTTCCCTCCAACAATATGAAAACCAAAACTATTTACAAAGTGCATTTTATGTAGACAAGACCAAATGTGACATTTTAATCACAATCAAATGAATCAAATTTGAGTGCAAATGAATATGCAGATTTGTCCAACTACATTTAACCAAGATGCATGGTTAGAAAGAGTTAAAACATTTTTTTATTACCATTCACTGTCAGAAAAAAAGGTACAAAGTTGTTCCTTTTTTCTGTTGCTGGGGTGGTACCCTAATAGGGTACCTTTATGGGTATACAATACATTAAAATGTTGTACCTTATTGGGTACAATATTATACCCTAAGGACCAATTGTGTACCTTAAAGAACAATTTTGTACCAGTTAAATTTTAGGGGTACAAAACAGTTAACTGTACCTTTTGAAAGTACACAATCGATCCTTAAAGAACAGTAATGTACCCCAAAAGGTACAACATTGTATTATGTTTATATACCTACAAAACAGTAAAAAGGGACAAACCCTGCTATTGCCCAACAGTTGGGTTTGTCCCTTTTTGACCTAAATAACCCAGCATTTTTTAGAGAATTGTCATTAAAACTAACATAAATGTAACAAAATATGAAGAGTTTGGTTTCAAAACGCGATAAACGCCATTTATAACAAATTACCACCAAAATTAGTATTGTATTAAAAAGTAAATTCTTCATTTTACCGAGAAATCTGATATCCGATATGCTGTCATCTTTTCTCCCTTTTCTCCAAACCGCGACAAATGCCAGTCCTCCTTCTCTGCAGAATGCAATAAATCTGCTTAACCAATCACATCACAGCATTCCACATATTGTAAACAATAATGGTGGCACTTTGAATCCTAGTTTTCCTCATCTACTATGTACTTCGTGATCAACAAACAGACAAAAACAAAATAGTAATTTTGATGGCAAAAAACCTGTGATGCTTTTCTGTGGCGGGGAAAAACATAAGCCATCAAAATCTAATAATTTACGCGAGAGGTACTCGGGCGAAGGAAAAATGCCAGCTGTTGCTTGTTCTCACACAACAACATCAAGCTTCTGTAATGCTAACACATTGACCTTAGGGGATCTTATGAAAAACTCCATTATTTTACTCAAAGCCAACAAAAATCGAGCAGGACCAAAACATTTAACAACTGTTCGCTGTCAAAAAAGTTCAGCGACAACGTCCCAAGGATGACAGCAGCAGTTTTCTTTATATGACAAAGTAAGTGTTTTGATTAATGACATTAATGTTTTGATTTTTAATCAGTGTATACAACTAAATCAATATAACATTGCAAAGAAAACTGCACATTTATATATTGATTCCATAGATTTGTAGCATTTTGGAAAAAAAAACCTTTTGAGGAAAATGTATTAGTTTTTATAATAAATCTTTGAAAATTAAATTATGGGTTTGATTTTTTTATTTTATTATAACCTTAAGATGTTATGTGAAAGTTTGTAAAAGAAAATAGTGGTTTTCATCTTGTCATTTTCTTGGCATAGAATTTTTTTTTTACCCAAATTAGTCAAAATGGATTATTGCTTTTGGACCCAAACTCTTCATATACTGATCAAACAAAGCTTATTAAATTAAAACGAAAGCATTTAGTTGCTCTAGGCAAGCCTTCCTTACCGTTATAACAATTCTGCTTAATAAAGGCATTCTTTTTAACTTAATAAGCTTTGTGATGAAGCAGTGTTGAGTTCCTATTTATGCTGGAGAAACACATTCAGAGTTCTTTCAAGTCCACACATACATGGGTATTTTTTATAAACAAAGTTTTGTTTTGTATCTTTTCCATATACACCTGATTAATAAATTCACATGAATCACATCCACAACTGTCCACACGCTATGAAGCGCTGTCAGGTGCATGCCAATCTTACCGTAAATGTTAGCCAATCAAATGCTGGAAAGAAGGTTATTACCGGATCCGGTAGGCTAACAACATGGGTCTGAAGTTTACTGTGTTCATATTTTTGACCGATTTCCTATATGTACAATTGTAATAAACTTACTAAGATTTTTCCAGAATGCTGCTTCCAGACAAATGGCCCAAAAGGTCTATAATGTTCTTTTTTGTATTAAATGTATGCCTTCTATTAGAATACTATGCAGTAGAGTTGTCTGCAGTTCTGTGTGAGATAGATGCTGTGCAGGATGTTTGTGCGATTTTGAGAGTTTGTGCTCAAACGCGCTGTCACTTTGATTATCCAGCAAGGTGCAGGCTTTCAGCGGGTGAGTCTCCCTGGGCATCACAGTGCTAATCCTGTTAACATTGCAGTCCGTGCGATAGCCAGCATCTTAATGAAAGCAGACCCAGTACTTCCACAAACCCCTTGCAAGGGACACATATAGAACATCAAGAGCTTTTCACTATGACTGACACTAGTGCAGTCCCGTGGCGTCTGGACCTCTGATCCTTAAAGAAATGTCCTGCTGTTTGCCCCGGGTTATGCTTCCAGCATCCCTATTACAAACACAGTCCACAGGCTGGACCCTGGTGATGCTACCAAACAGCTGGGTGATACTGGATTAAAGTTGAAATAGTATTTCAGCATAATATCCAATATAAGTAGTTACGCAGGGGAACATTTCTACAAACTTGCATCTCTTTAATCTCTGCTGGAAGAAAATTCATGAAAGGTTTGTCACAATATTTCTTTTCATCTCCCTCTACAGTTTTTTGGGACATGTCTGCTTCTTGGTTTGAACAGAGGAAAGAATAACTATGATGTTAGTACAAATATTTTTGAATCAGGAGTATTTTTCTGACCTTATCCGACTTCAACACTTGATTACTTCTGGTAAAACCTACTCTTCTGCTACAACATGAATCAGTGACTTTATTATGGTTTGCCTAGTAAGAATAAACAAATAAAAAGAAACTTGCTAAGACCTTTGGCCCCAACTTAAAGTCTGTCCAATTATATGAGAGTTTGTCTTGATGTGTGCGTGCGTGTGTGTGTGAACTTGAGGAAAACTCTAGAGAAGAGGGCTCCAACCTTTTTGTGAGCAAGGGCTACAATGGATAAAACAAATCTTAAGGGGTATTTTTTTGATACAGTCTACTCAAAAAATTTTTGTTTAAGTTGTTGTAATTGAATATTTTAAAAGCACAATACTAATGGGGTGTCCACATCAAAGCTTTTAAACTAGCCTGAAAAGTTTTTTTTTCCGCTGAGCACATAGGTTGCTTTAATACTTCTGCTTTGTTGATCAGTCGTTAAACGATGCGGCAGTTGGTTGTTGTGATGTTTATCCCACCCCTCCTCCACTGTGATTGGATGGCCGACATTGACAAGCTAACTTATTACGCAAAGTAAAAACTTTTCAACTCTGCTCTCAGCGCTAAGCACAGAAAAAATGCCAAGAACCGTGCTTCCTTTGGCGAAAATGCCTTGGTATCTCGCTAGAAATCCAATCAAAAGTTGTAAAAAGTGAAAAAGAAAGTTTTTCAAACTCGACCAGGCTTGACCAATCGCATTCCCTGTGTATCTATAATGCCTTTAAAAGCAGCCTGATGAAGGTATCTCTGGAGACAGGAAGTAAAGCAGACATAAGATTCGGACGTGCCTTGATGCCTTCCTACCTTCGATTACTGCCTCCGAAGGCAGCAATTTAGCTTTCAGATGCAGTCTATGTAAACGAGCTAGGAATGCCATTGCTTGCAATGGGAAACCACAGGTGTTAGAGGGAAAAACGATTAAAAGTTTATTATTTCTAGCTGTACATGTATGTCTTTATTTGACACATAAGCCTGGCAACAGAAAATACACTGAATGTCAAAAAATTATGCTGGAGTGCGAAACCCTGAGCGTCAAAAAGTGACGCCAAAGGTGGAGTATACTCTGTGGGTTAAAAAGTGATGCCTAACGGTACCTTTAGCATCTTCATAGTGACGTGAAAGGCTTTTGCGTGCACAGGACTGTCTCCCCACATCAATTTCTTTGCATCTGATTGGTTGAATTTTTGAATCTAATGTTGGTGAGATATTTAAACCTAAGTGGGCTTTTAGATCATGAATCTTTACTGAGCGTTTGTATTCATATAAATTCATCAGAACAATTAGATGTGAAAATAATAAGATTTGTCAAATGAAAAATAAATATTTATTCTTTTGGCAGTAGACCACCAGTTGAGAGTCACTGCCTAGAATACTTTTTTTGGCTTAATGGTTCCATATAGAACCTTTAACATCCAAACACAAATAGGTTCTTTGCAGTGAATAAAGGTTCTTTAATGAATCAAAAATGCTTCTTCTATTGCATCACTAAAGAACCTTTAAATGTGCAATGTGTAACTTTTACTGTTTTTTGACAGAAAATGAATATAATAACTATATTATCAGTGGTATAAAGACCTTACATATTGAACTATATTATTTTTATTACTTTAGAATGAGCCTTTTAATATACATACACCATGGGTCTCCTTGGAAGTTGCTGTTATGGTTCTACAGTAGCCCTAAATGGACAAACTGTTCTACAGAGCGTGTTTTGTCCATATGTTGACTCATACAGTATCTTCTCTAACATTATTCTTATATTATTAACCTAAAATAAAGACGTAAAACATATTATCCTTCAATAGACTAACATGCTAACTATATTACTTATTCTCTCTGATCACTATGTGGCTTTATAATCTCATCATAATATTTAATTTTCACATTTTTTTCTCCGTACAATAATACTGTGTATGTAGTATTTCATAGCCCAACCTATAAAGAATGAAAAGCCATTTTAATTCTTTAAATTTTTTCATGGCACATCCATTAAAGCCAATTTATTAATTAAGATTACCATTGAAGAATAACTGAAATTTCAGACAGTTCCTGACATTAACTCAGTGTACACTCTTAGAACGAATGCGTTAAAAATCCCATCCCTGTGTTATTATTGAAACAACACATTTTGTATTACTTTTAACACAACTTGTGTTATATTTTAACACAAAATGACACATAATGAAAAAATTACACATATTGTGTTAAAAGCTTAACGCACAAAGATGTGTAAAAAATTTACACATCCTTTCTAAGAGTGTACAGTAGCTATGGCTTCAAAAGGAATTTAGCACAAAGACTATTATGATGATACTTTTAAGGTATTTTTAGCATTTTCTAGTATGCATTTTTAAAATGAGGAAAAATTTGAATTTTTTTAAAGATTTGAACTATTCCCAAATTACACTGTTCATTGTGTTCTGTAGTTGTTCACGTAAAGTACTTCTATTAAACTTTTTCAGTCTCTTCTCTCCCTCCTGCCCAACTTTCCACTTTCTTCCCCCATTAGGCTATTGATCTTCCATTGCTCACGTCTCCAGTAACCCCACAGCCTGCTGTGAGCTCCAGCTCACAAGATTGAGATATCAGTGTGCCTCTGGCAACTCCACTGACAGATTGACTTGTGTGCGTGTTAGTATGTTCTGCTTCTTCATCATGTGGGAAAACCTGAGACAAAGCTGCAGAGCTTCACCCCCTGCTTCTCTCTCATCGACTGCCACTTTTCTGCCATGAAGCATTCTCATCATCCACGATAAAGCTGCTACCCTGCAATGCAAACAGTCTTCAAATGCAGTAAATATCATTGTGTGAATTACTGGGAATCTAGTTGCTGCCTGTTTTTTTTAGCAGGTGAAAGCAGGGAAGCTTCTAGCTAACATGGTGTCAACTATGTTTCTCAGAGCAGGTGCCTCATTTATAAAGTGTGCGTACGCACTGATTTGATCGTAAAGTGTGCGTACGCAAAAATCCACGGCAAAGTCCATTTTTATAAAAACTATTTTTGACGTGGAAAAGTGCTTAGAGCCACGTCAGGGTCTGAGCAGATGTACGCACTTTTGCTTGTCTGATTACTGCTGGTTTTTGGAAATATAAGCCATTTTTGCTGCTAGAAATTGTGTTCAAGATCATTTGCGATTTATAAATTTCACATTTGAAAGAAAGGGTTAAGCACGCTTTCTGCGTTTTTATTTCACGACTATTTTGAACAGGTCGAGCACACAGTCAACAAAAGAGTTTTTCCCCTCTGGCTGTGCTCTTAATATTCACGCACTTGCAGGCTCATGGTGAAGAGATGCAGCGATGGGGAAAAGCTTATAATCAGCTCTCTGGGTGTTCATCAATGCTGCCTGCTCTTTCTATTTTGTATTCTTACATATGTAATGTACATCCTGTGGATGCATGAGGAGATATGAGTTGGGGGTCTTGGAAGGATGCTGCAAGCTGAATGTGGCTAAAACCAGATAAGAGTAAAGCTGTGTATAATTACACTTGTGGACAATCATTCAGAAAAATGCCTTGAGATCAATTTCCCCTAACGTCGTTGGATGCCATTGTCTGAGAGACACAATTGGGTGTGCTGTCTCTGTGAAGGGTTATCAAAAATGAATTAAAGACGAACACTGCCCAGCAGTCAGCCCTGGTCTGTTTTAGTAAACGGTAAAGCAAATGTGGCTTAATGCAGTTCATTTTTAATAAACATTATTATGTGTTTAGGAAGTTATTACATCAGGTTTTAACATGTTTTACAGATAATACGTGATTCATTTCAATGCAATGGCTTTGTGTATTGTTTAAAAGTAATATGATGAAATCTACAGAATGTTGTTATTGTTTTTTTTATGCATACAATATCTCCTGACTAAATATCATGACGTTGACTAAAGAAAGTCATATCTGCAAAATTAGAGGGAATAAACATTATTCTTTTAACTCCAGGGGTTTCCACTTGCCACATTCACATGCATTGAAGAGGAGGGAATTGTGAATTGTAACTGCATTATTAAATTAATTTCATAAGCCCAAAAATTCAGCAGTAAGTAAAAAATAGTAATAAACTTAGTGCTGCATTATTTATAAAGAATTATTGCATCTTCTTTTGGACTCTAATGAGGAATGTATAATTGTTCCCTGTGGTGTTGGGAATAATGCTCACCATGAAACAAAAGTAGCAACTGTCTTTTTCACCCTGTGTTTTTAGCCCCCCCCACCCCAAAGTAAGCGCTTTCAGTTAAAATAAATCTGTGTAATCCAGGACTGTCAGTCAGTGGCCATAGGCAGGGCTATATCAATATGACATCACATTGGTAAGAGAATCAAAACAGAATTTCCATGGTTTAATAGAGATTAAAAAAATGAGTGGGCGGCTTTTTGTCATTGTGGGGTGGTTGTGCTCACCCCACCTTGGATATTGATATATGGTTGGAAAACATAATTATCTGGAATATTTTTCACATTAAGTTGTCATAGGTCATTAAAATGATCATTAAAATTAACCAGTGTAAGCAAAACAGACATTTTAAATAGAGAAAACAGAATAAATGACCAGTCACAGGACCTGTTCTTGTCATGATACATGTATATGAGCTAATTCAAGTAATAAAAGACATTAAAACCTATGTGAGGTTCATTTGGACCTCGGAGACTGTAAGCTAGGTCTAATGGTTCCACGTCCTCTCAGTAAAACATGTTGCCACATTGACTGTAATATGATGCTTCAGCATTGTTCAGGTGTAATGAAATAAGATTACAGGCATAATTATGTTGCATGCAGTTCTGTAGATTAAAAAATACAGCTGTGTGCTAATGAGACCTGGATCTACTGTAAAAAATCTTCATAAATGAACATACCACTTGTTTCACAGTCATAATTATTATTATTGTTATATACACATTAATCTGCACCTAATAGTTCATATTAGGACCTTTTTAAAGGTTACAATATAAAATCTGTCTTATTTAATAATTCTGTTGCATTAAACTTTAAATCTTGTTTAAAAATAATCTTGTTTAAATATAAACTGTCATTTTGATCCAGGTTTTAATGTAACAGTAAATCTAAAATATCCTTAATCCTGTTGCTCCATTATTTTTAACTCTGTTTTAAAGCTCAGTTATGCTTTTATACTGTAAACACTACTCAAGTACCTAGTTATAGACAGTACACAGAGTGTGACACAAACAATGCAGAACTTTCCCTAAATATCTTTATCCCGTGAACAGTTCCCTATACTCAGTTAAAGTATGTAATTGACCATTGCACCAAACTTATCTTGTGATTTTAGGCTTTGCTTGATGTTCGTTGGTGAAGCTAACAGAAGTGATTCTTCTTCCCACTAGCTCTATGCACTTTAATCAACCCTTTTAAAGCCTAGAAAAGTGTCAAATCAAAACTTTTCTTCATTGCACAAACCTAGGGGGCTTGACAGGCATTATGGGTAGTCTGAAACTCTCTGGATTTCATGTCTTGAATGGACAAATTGCACTATACCCTGCACACAGTGATGCTCTTTTGAAAGATTGTACCGTCTAAGATCTTTCTCTGAGGCCCCAGTAGGGGAAACTAAAGCCAGGGTCTCTCAAGACATTTTCACAGTATATGTTCCTGATCACAAGAAGGGCCACCAATTATTATGAAACACATTTGAGAATGAGATTTTATACAGCATAATTAAAAAATCCACTTTTTATAAGGGTTCTAAGAGAAGACATTGCTAAGCAGGATAAAAATTCAAACTCAACCATTTTTACATTTTCCATCACTAAGCACTGAAATGTTACAAATGTCAAGCAAAACAGCAAGTTTAAACCAGGTATTAATCAAAGGAACTATTTTTTTTTCTTTACAAGGATTGGTTACTTCTTAATGTAAAATAATGTGATAGAATATTGGCTAGCACTAGCAGGTTCAATGAAACAATACTGACCAAGGATGCATTTGAACATGCATGAACACAAAAAATGTGCCACAACGTTTGTTCACAGTGATTTTGAGATTTTATAATGCTGTATAAGTGCAGTTAATTATTAGGTTCATGTTAACATATTTTAACCTCTTACTGATCTAAGATCATGGGTGGGGAAGATCTTAACAGAACTTAAAGTGTTCATGCATACTCCTCCTTCCCCAAAAGCAATGTGCAGGAAACGCTAAAGTGCCTAAAAGACAATGAGATTGAGTCTGTTTTCTCCTCTCTTTCTCAACTCCTTAAAATATATGCAACATTACCTGTCTCCACATCTACAGTTGAAAGGTCATTTTCAAAGTTGAACCTTGTGAAATCCAATCTTCGATGTCTTTGTAATGAAGAGAGGATCTCTGACCTACTGCTCTATCGAGCGAGATATATTCTAATTGATCGTAAGGGAGTCATTAAAATAAAAAAAAGTTGCCAGCCAATGCCAGCAAGTTTAATGCCTTCCAGAAAATGTTCTTCTTTAAATATATAAACATACAAAAAGTTTCATCCTATCTTCATTTGTTCTCATTATATGACCTCTCAAATATGGGTATAGGTTTCTTAAAAAATACCAGATTTTCATCTAAAAGCTGAGATAATTGTATTTTTGTAAAGGACTTTTGTTAAAGATAAGATTCAGAATGGCTTAAAACATACACAAAGTTTTAACTGTTTTTGAGTGAATGCTTTAGTGTTTTATAAGTTTCAACGGTTACACTTTATTTTAAGGTGTCACTGTTACATTGTAATTATATATGTAAGTACTAAGTAATAAGCACCAACAACATGTACACAGAAATATCACCAGTGTTAAATTAACACTGCTGGTGTTTATATGAGGACCACTAGGTCTGGTGTTACTCATATAAACACCAGTAGTGTTCATTTAACACTGGTGATTTTACTGTGTACTGTAGGGTTGGGGTTAGGATTAGTTGGATGTAAATATGCAAAATTAACTGTTATTACTATATTTAATTACATGTAACGTGTAACAAAGACACCGTAAAATAAAGTGTTACCTCAACAAATGATTATTAATAATATTAATTCTGATAAATTAATTTGGGAAAAGAGTTTATCATTCTTAATGACATTTTTTTTAAGACATGCAACTCAACTTGGACTTGCTTGTCTTGATTCGGGACTTGACTGGGGACCAGTGGTGGCCGGTGACTTCTCTTCCGAGGGGGCAAATTCAAAATATGTGTTCGGAGTGTCATGTGTGTTGCTCGTCATTTCAAAATATGTGTTTGTTGCACCATGTGAACCATGTGCATCTTCTTGTCAAAATATGTGCCTTCTGGACATTTATGATAAAAGAGACTCTCACGTTTACGAAATACTTGCAATTCACTCACTGGCTGCCACAGCTTGGGACTAGACTCGAGACTTGAATGCAAAGACTCGAAATTTAAATGTGACCGACCTCTGGATCCAAGCATTATTGCTGTACTCACATATAACGAAACATCCCAAGCCGGGAGAAAACAGACTAGGTTCAAGAAGTCAAGAAGAGCAGTTGCTTTGGTACTGTGCTGTCGCCATGCCGAAGAGACACTGTTTATTTCCCCCATGATTTTGGTATACACCTCAAAGATTTCTTTGTGCAAGTTACACTTTATTTTTATAGTCTACTTTACTCCATTTTACTAATTATTTAGTAAATTCTTTACAGTAAGAATGTAGTAGACTTTCTGCTTAATATCTAATATCTACCTAGATGAAAAAAACTGTTCTACAGAGCGCATTTGGTCACTATTGTACATTGACTGACGATGACATGTTTGTCCTGGTTGATACCATATGCATTTAAAGAGGGTGAGCTGTTGATTGCAAATCACAATCTTACAACTAGATGCCACTAAAATTTATACACACCTCCTTTAATGCATTGCAGGGTTTAATATGCATGAATATCGGCAAGATCACAGGATCATAATCACTTATCTAAAGCGTTTGCCAAAGGCATGCATTTGAAAATTGATTCTTGGAAAAATAGTGGGCAAGGGACCATATAAAAGTTTGTTACGCATAAACAAACCAACATTTTAATTGGTAGCAACAGTCAAAGATTGTTTCACAACATGACACTTGTTTTTTGACACTACGGGCCGCTAAAACTTAAAATATAGATCATAATAAACTGCTTGCATGAATGAAATATGGGGTCATTTTTTGGACAGGCTCATGTATTTAGACAAAACAGAAATTATCCACATTCAAATTAACTCAGTATTAAAGAACATGTTTTAAACTGAGTATTTATATAAATATTACTTTTCAAGTGTAGACCAATGCCCAAAAAGTAGGCTCTCCAGCTGAAGTAGTTTTGTGATCCATGTCACTCGTTCCCTTATAAAAATTCAAATACATGCTGGATCCGAGTAAACCACCTGTTGCGCTCCACTGTGATCACAAGTCGACATCAAAAGACAAGCCTGTCCCACGCAATTCGACGTGGCACTCCACTCTCACCATTTGCATGATTATGAAAAAGGAAAATTCAAATGGTATGAAATTGATATCCGAATTCCAAAGTGATTTCTCCAACGGCTGTCAGGACTTATCAGCCAAATTGCTTGTTAGGAATTGCCCTTTGAAAGTGGGACACAGTAGGGTAGAAATAAAGCTTGTTTTAGAAAAGGAGCAGAGGACAGAATTAGCAGAACCATCTTCATTACTGCTAAAGCCAATATCGTAGTTCAGTGTAAGTGTACTGCAGTAAAGGACCCAGGTGTCAGGATTGACAGAGATTTGACATTTAAAACCCATATTGGCGATGTTTAACAACCATCCTTCACCTCCACCACAGACTGAGTGCACACTTTAGGCAAGGGTAAAGATTCACAGCACACAATGCTGCATTTATTAGTTTACTTCTCACTTCATACAGTTATATTGAAGAGGATCAGCAGAATTCAGCGAAATAGGAAATGTGGAAAGATATTAAACAGCAATCAGGCATGTTGTTGTAATGAGGTAGGCTATTATAAATATATGTTATTGAGCATTTTTTGCAGGTATATTAAGATTTACAATATACTAGATTTAACTATACTGTCATTGTAATGAAATATTGCTTGCATCTAACCAAAAAAATAATAATACTATATTTTTAAATATTATATTTCATATGCATGATCTTAGGTAAAGATGGAACAGCTGAGTGTAAAGAGTGAATATAAAAAAGGTGCAGCAATGAGGTATACATGGTGCATAGTGTTTACAGTTAAAATAATGTTTGTCAAATTTTTTTATATACATTTTGCTTCATTCAGAAGACAGAACTATGCATAGTTTTAATAAATTCACATGATTAATTTAGCAAATGCTTTTATCTAAAATGACTCATGAAAGAACAGTTAATATTTTATCAACAAGCTGACAAAGTGTAAAAACCTGCGACTCTACCTGTGCGACTCCACCGAACAAGGACACCAGCAAGGTACTTGAGTTTGTTAACTTTATATCTTTCACATTCTATTTACATTTTCCACTTTCAACTAATAATGTGTTTCCAGTACATTCCTGTCATTTATAACAGACAACGCACGCATCCCAGATGCAAACCACTACGCATTCACTCCACTGTGCGCTTCATCCACACCTTACCTTCTACACCTCAGTCTTTCTCTGTGGGGCTCTGGAACTGCCAGTCAGCTGTCAACAAGTCCGACTTCATCCACGGCTTTGCTACGCAGTCAGCCCTCAACATCCCAACTCTTACAGGGACATGGAGTTCGCCCAGAGGACACAGCCACGCCTGCTACCCTCTCCTCAAACTACTCCTTCTCTCACTCTTCTCGCCTGACAGGCCGAGGTGAAGGCACATGTTTGCTTGTTAACAATAGCTGGAAGTAAACTCCACTTACTTCACTATGCAAAAAATAACACTTTTGTATATCATGCTGTTAACATCACCTCTCCTACTCGACTTCATGTTGTTGTGGTTTACCGCCCTCCAGGTCCACTTCTGAACTTCATAGAGGAACTTGATATGCTGCAGTCCTGTTTCCCTGAGGATGGCAGCCCTCTCATAGTACTCAGAGACTTTAACACCCACCTGGAGAAGCCCTACGCTGTGGACTTCCACACACTCACCTCCTCATTTGACCTTACTCGCCTCTCCACCACTGCCACTCACAGGTCAGGAAACCAGCTTGATCTAATCTTCACCCGCAGCTGTACTATGGACAATATTAAGGTTGTACCTCTCCATCTTTCTGATCACTTTTTTATAACTTTTGACATGTACGGTAGGTACTTCCTACTTACCCATATCGCCTTTAGTACATTTCAGGAGTAACTTTAGTTCTTTATCCCCTGTACCCTTTCTGCTGAGGTGGCATCCTCTCTTCCATCTCACTTCCTGTCTTTAGATGCCGACGCTGCAACTGACATTTTATGCTCTACACTAACATCATGTTTAGATTCCCTTTGTCCATTGTCCTCCAGACCTCCATGTCCTCATGCTTCTCCCTTTTGCACCTGGCTGTCTGACATCCTGCGTGAGCAACGTAATACGCTTAGGGCTGCTGAAAGGAAATGGCACAAAACTAACAACCCCGGTGACCTCTGTTACTACCAGTCACCCCAGTCCTCTTATTCAGCTAGCATCATCACTGCTAAGACATCATACAGTACTTCACCGCAAAAGGTGAGTAATGCTCCCAACAGTAAGCAGCTATTCAAAACTTTCAATTATCTGCCTTGCCATCCCACTTCCTCATTGTGAGCTGATGATTTTGCTAACAATACATCTTCCATTAGCAACCAATTTTCCACACCACTATCATCAGAACACACTACACTTACATCTCACATCCATTTCTCCTCTTTCTCTCCGTTGACAGACACAGAAGTTTCTAAAGTTCTCTCCACCCACCCCATCACCTGTCACCTCGACCCAATTCCCACCCTTCTCATACAGACCATTTCAGATACACTCGCACCGATACTCACACACATCATCAACACCTCCATGCTCACCGGGTCATTTCCATCCACGTTTAAACAGGCCCTGGTCATGCCACTGCTTAAAAAAGCCACACTCAACCCCTCTCTCACAGACAACTATAGACCTGTCTCACTCTTTCCATTCATTGCAAAACACTTGAAAGAGCAATTTTCAATCAGGTATCTTCCTTTCTATCATTGAATAACCTACTTGATGACAAGCAGTCAGGCTTTGAATGCAACCACTCCACCGAAACAGCACTGCTGTCAGTCCCAGAAGCATTAAGGCTAGCGAAGGCGGAATCCAAACCTCTGTTCTGATTCTGCTAGACCTGTCAGCAGGTCGTCCTTATGTGTTATTTCTCATTTGTGATTTAAACCTCTGTGTGGTGTCTTTATACAGTATCAGGTTTCTACCTGTATTTCACAATGAGTGTGGAACAAACGATTTTGCGTGTCACTGATCATACCAAACCACCAATCACAGATGTAAAGCCCAAAGTCTCAAAAGTCAACTTGACGATGGAGTGAATGTTGTGCAGTTGCAAGAGCATACAGCAGAGAGAACGCTCATGCGCTTTCTTGTTGAATTTTTTCGCTTGTCAAATAGCCTATATATGCGCCTTCGCAAGGATGCTTCTCCATGCACAAATATTATTATGCGCGTATAGTTGCACATCTCTTGCTTTCACTTGCTTTATATGCCTTGCTTAGATTTGGGTCTGAAAAAACGCAACATACTTTCGAAGCTATGCTTACCTGCCCTGTCTTTTAATAACTCTGCACCCTCCAGTTGGGGAACCAACCACTGCCTGAGTGCAAGAGTCTTCTTTTTGTCTGTTGTCCGGTTGATTTTTTTTTCTATGTATCTAGGCTGCAATCAATAAATTATAAATCATTAAATAAGTTAACTGCTTGTAGCCAGTAGAGGGCCCCCCAATTCTGCAGAGCCCCATGCAATTGTAGGTTTTGTGTGGTGGGTAAACACGCCACTACTGTATTAACACTGTAGTAATTACCACAAACAAAATATCTTTGGGTTTACTGTAAAGTTTAAAATCTGCACTGTGTTTGATGCCCTACATAGCCCATGTTGTTTTCTGATAACACAAGCTGACCAATTTTGTTGGACATATCCATTATTTTAGTATTCTTAAAAATATATATAAGATCACCTGGCTAAAGTACAGTACATAAACAAATCATGAACTAGGGTGACAAGAAGTCCCAAAAAATTCGGGACAATCCCGAAATCTAAGCTGCTGTCCCGAATCCTGCTCTAATTGTCCCGAAAATTAAACTGAAGGCAATTGTCATTCCATACCTGGATTTCACCTGCAGTGAAGTCTGTTTAGATGTATATAACAGTATGAATAAATGAGTAAACAAATATGTAAATAAAAACGTTACAAATGTATTATGGATTTAGGGACTATGCCACATCTCAAAATGCAATAGCAGCCTACAGTATACAGATTTTTCCCCTACCGTCTTCAGCGGAATGAATGAATCCAACAGTGAGATATTTCTTCACATAAGACAGACGCCGCTACAGGGACAAACGAAAGTCCAAGGGCGATTTTAATCAGTTTTTTGAAAAGTTACTGAGCCTCACAACAGGCCTGTCCTGCGTCACCAGCCACTTAATGATGTGAAGCGACTTGAGGGATAAATTGTGTTCTCGCTGCTTCCCTCGCCGTGTGTGTAAGCTCTGGGGAATGTGATAAGTGATGTCGGCTCTCAGTTGGTATCTGTCAGAATGAGAGTCACATAATCCTCTAAAGACTTCAACGGCTGCAAGCTTCAACTATTATACAGTTCGAGAGGCACTTGTGTATCTTTAGGTTCTGTGAGATTTCTTTATTATGCTTTATGTTTGTCAATCATGGTTCGATAGACTTTTCAACCAAGGTAATTGTCCAATTTACTTGGTAATTTATATTAACAAGGCTACAGCAAAAATACTTTGACTGTTGATTTGTAGAATGCATAGTGAAAGATTATGACAGTACAGCAATTTAAAGTTTTTATAAAGCATTCGTGGTATAAATAAGCAAATGAAATATTTATTTGTAGTCTATTTAAAATTCATTTACAACTATTCAGTCTTTCCAATTTTCACAGTCTCACTGTTTAGATGAATGGCATTTCTTAACATGCATTCTTGTTTGTACTTGTGTTTATTGAAACATCACAGCTTATGATATAGCTTATAATAAAGCTTAGTAGCACACGTAAATGGGGGCCAGTTAATGATAAACGTGTTTAAGGGCAAACTGGTGAAAGGAGTTCCCATAGCATAGCATAGTTCCCATAGCATCAACTACAAATGCAGATTGTCTCAAGTAATCAAGGTTGCATAAGTATTTCATACATTTCAAATGTCTTTGTGAAATGTTTGTGGGTGGTTTCCAGGGTGTTGCTATGAAGTTGCTTTAAAGTGGCTTTTAGTGGGTTGCAGTTATAGATAATTTTGGTGGTGTTATGTACAACCCCAAAACAGAAAAAGTTGGGACACAGTAGAAATTGTGAGTAAAAAAGGAATGGACTAATTTACAAATCTCATAAACTTATATTTTATTCACAATAGAATATAGATAACATATCAAATGTTGAAAGTAAGAAATTTTGAAAAGTCATGCCAAATATTGGCTCATTTTGGATTTCATGAGAGCTACACATTGCAAAAAAAGTTGGGACAGGTAGCAATAAGAGGCCAGAAAATTTAAATGTACATATAAGGAACAGTTGAAAGACCAATTTGCAACTTATTAGGTCAATTGGCAACATGATTGGGTATAAAAAAAGCCACTCAGAGTGGCAGTGTCTGTCTGAAGTCAAGATGGGCAGAGAATCACCAATTCCCCCAATGCTGCGGCAAAAAATAGTTTTCTGAGTTTCTCAGAGAAAAATTGCAAAGAGATTGAAATTATCATCATCTACAGTGCATAATATCATCCAAAGATTGAGAGAATCTGCAACAATCTCTGTGCATAAGGGTCAAGGCTGGAAATCCATACTGGATACCCGTGATCTTCGGGCCCTTAGACAGCGCTGCATCACATACAGGAATGCTACTGGAATGGAAATCACAACATGGGCTCTGGAATACTTCCAGAAAACATTGTCGGTGAACACAATCCACCGTGTCATTCGCTGTTGCCAGCTAAAACTCTATAGGTCAAAAAGGAAGCCATATCTAAACATGATCCAAAAGCACAGGCGTTTTCCCTGGGCAAGTATCATTTAAAATGGACTGTTGCCAAGTGAAAAACTGTTCTGTGGTCCAACAAATCAAAATTTGAAGTTCTTTTTGGAAAACTAGGGATGCCATTTTATCCGGACTAAAGAGGACAATGACAACCCAAGTTGTTATTAGCGCTCAGTTCAGAAGCCTCCATCTCTGATGGTTTGGGGTTGCATGAGTACGTGTGGCATGGGCAGCTGAAACATCTGGAAAGGCACCATCAATGCTGAAAGGTTTATCCAAGTTGTAGATCCATATGATCCCATTCAGACGTCGTCTCTTTCAGGGAAGACCTTGCATTTGTCAACATGACAATGCCAGGCCACATACTGCATCAATTACAATGTCAAGACTGCGTAGAAGAAGGATCTGAGTACTGAAATGGCCAACCTGCAGTCCAGATCTTTCACCCATAGAAAACATTTGGCGCATCATAAAGAGGAAGATGCAACAAAGAAGACCTAAGACAGATGAGCAACTAGAAGCCTGTATTAGACAAAAATGGGACAACATTCCTATTCCTAAACATTGGTCCTCCTCCAGCTGTTCCTTATATGTACATTTAACTTTTCTGGCCTCTTATTGCTACCTGTCCCAACTTTTTTTGGAATGTGTAGCTCTCATGAAATCCAAAATGAGCCAATATTTGGCATGACATTTCAAAATGTATCACTTTGAACATTTGATTTGTTATCTATATTCTATTGTGAATAAAATATAAGTTTATGAGATTTGTAAATTATTCCATTCCTTTTTTACTCACAATTTTTACAGTGTCCCAACTTTTTCTGTTTTGGGGTTGTAGTTGGTAGGTGCTTACTTAATTACCATCTGGTCTCTTAATAGCTTGGCTATCTTGTTAAACCTCACACCGGACAGTTTTTCTCTTTAATTTTTTTTTTTTTGATGAGTGCAAACACCACAGCTTTACAATAACATTTTTAACATAGAACCTTGGCACTTTTGTATAATGCTGCATCCACGGTGCAACATGTCACTCCAGATTAAGATTAATATAAAAAATGACTAAGTGCAGTTTTAAAATCTGGACTGAAAATGAAAACAAAAAAATCCAACAGATGACCTCTAGACCTGTAAATAAGGATCATAACACGTTACAATGGAGGAGTTTAAACAGTTTCAATGCAGTTTGGCTTATCATTAAGCATTCTCATGTGCCAAAGAGAAAGGCCAAGAAATGCAGAAGGGCATTTTATAACACTATACTACATATGGCAGCATTACATGCAGGTATGTTTTTTATTCATTTTCAAGGCTAAACAGGCTCAGAACCCTGAGCCAAAATTCAATTATTTCTGACCTTGTTGGGTAAGCCCTTGAATAAAATGATAAGCAGGAAATGAATAAACAAATCTTTTTGTGTGTGTATTGAATAGATAATGCTTATGAAATTGCTTGTGCCTAAAGTAACTATTTGGGGTGCTTGTGGTGAAGGGTGCTCAGAAAACGCAGCAGATGGTGTGCTATAAAGTCGATCAGTTAGTGCGGCACGTTCACCAATCACACTGTCAATCTACCCTCCTGGGTGGTAATGCAGCCCCTGTGTTAAGTGCCCATATTTACTGATCACTGATGTGTCTTAAACAAATAGTTCACCCAAAAACAAACAAACAAACAAACATCACTAATGTCATTCATTATTTACTTCCCATCATTTTGGTTTAAACTCTTTTCTCTTCTTTGACTTACGAACTGAGATTATTCAACTACTATCCATTTAGGTGCAATATAGATACAATACAGTGTGGTTTCTTTTAATCATTAATACATTATTCTAGAAGCACCATGATTATATCTGTTGAAAAACAACCTGATACACTCTTAGAAAGCATGTGTTAAAAACACAATCAGCAGGGGCGGACTTACCCATTAGGCAAAGGTCGGCAACAGCCTTGGGCCCCGAGCTACAAAAGGGCCACAAAACGCAGGGGTGTACTTGGAGAGCTGCCACTTTTTGCCCCTGGTAAAAAATCAAAAAAAAAAATTAATTAGGTATTCTATTTAATCATCTTATGTGTTTATCAGTATATTCCCATAAAAAGTTTTAACGTACTTATACGTATGGGCAACATGAGTAGGCACCCAATGCAGCATTTAACAGGGATGGCACAAAACTAAACTATTTCATGTCACTGTGCTGTCAGTTAACCTATACACTGTAGGACTAGTAATGTGCATTCCGCTACCCCAAATCCATGCGGCGCTGCACAAACTCATAAGCATATGACATAGAATAGAAAGAGAACAAGTCATGAAAAATGCCTTCCTCTGTCATATACCGATACATAGGTCTACACAAAGTGTGTAAAGTAGGGGCAGAGGGCCGAGTGGACTGGGACTAAAAAGTGCCCCAGGACTTTCTCACCCAGAGCAGCCCACCACACCCTGTTTGTAACATAGCCTGTGTATCAATGAGCAGTATTCTTTTTTTTTTAACAGCACAATTCAGAAACATAAATGCTACTTAAACTTCTAAGGAAGTCAATTTATTATAAAATTTGGCATTTGAACTATTTGCCACTATCTAACTATAACATAAAACAAAGAAACACCTGAGGCTTTGTCTCAAGTCTGAGGGTGATGATCTCTCACTTTAAGTTTTATAAATCATTTTCTAGGACAAATAAATTAACTGCATACATAGAAAAGCCAAGTAACCAAAAGGTTACATACAGGTCTGTTTCTGAATAAAAATATATTAAATCTAAAGGACAAACGAAAACAGAAAACATTCAATGCTTAAGACTAGAGAACTTTAGTAGCTTTAAAAGGATTTATAAAGTAATTTCTTTACCTGATAACAGTCCTGCCCTCTCTTTTAAATTCTTCCATTCATACGTTATCTTATGCCTAATATGCTATATTTTTTGTTTCTTTGACTTTTGCTTGACTGACAGTTACTGCAGCAATAACATTACGTGGCAAATAATGTAAATGACATTTTAATCTATAACAGCAAAATTCGTCAAAGGTAATAGTTGAATCAATGCATTTTATTGTTCTATTCAATTTCAATTCAATTCAAATTTATTTATATAGCGCTTTTAACAATTGTTTAATTGTTTCAAAGCAGCTTTACATGATGATACTGTAGCATAGTTAATGCTAATAGCTAATAGGTGTGTTCGACTTAATGCAGCGCTACGCAGACCGACTGGCGGCTGAGTTGAATCAGTGCATGGTTAGAAATTTTATCTGACTTAAGCTGGCACTGAATGCGTGTGACTGTGATGTATAATATTAAAGTAGTGCGAGAGCGTTTCGAGAGTAGCCGGCTAGCTCAGCCACCGCAGTCTCTCCAGAGTGGTTTCACAGAGTTCTGATGATGACACAGCTCTTCGTGATTGGTCACCTCACTGATGACAATGATCATGTGCATTTCATGTTTAATCCACATCAGTTCCACTTATAAACATTATAAATTCATGCTTTTATAACATGTAAAACTCGTAAATATACCTTATTTTGTGCCTTGTAAAAACATAAAAATGAAAAGAAGCGTAAGGCGAAACTCTATTGGTATTTTAACAACCTAACCTTATGTTTTCTGTGATTTTCGCGCATATAGTATAAACAGCAAATGACATATTTGATATAAAGGGTTTCTGGTTGCACATTTTAAAAAAAAAGAAAAAGTAATAAAAAAAGGAATCATGGTGCACACGTCACTAGGCAGCAGGTGTCCGACTTGACTGCTCCAACTCCTCCCTTGACTGTAAGCGACAAACCTTGCTGATCAGTCTGAGTAGCACCGGCATCAAAATTTAAAACTTTGCTGTGTTGTGTTTATAACACAACAAATAACCACTGAGTGATGCCGTCAAACTTGAAACACTAAGGATTTAGTATCTCGAGGCTGTTTACAGTAGATCAGGGGTTCCCAAACTTTTTTTCCTGCACACCCCCTTCTATGTCCCAACCGGGTTGGCGCAACCCCAATCCCCACCTCAAAAAAAAAAAAACCTCTAAAAGATTTGTTTTTAAAGACTCATGTTTAATCATGCGCAAATAACCAGGGGCCGGTTGCAACAGCCGGACGTTAAGAAGTTGGGTGTAAGTCCTACGTCGAGCTTAGCTACGTCTGACATTGTGAAAAATATTTTCGATGTTGCACCATCCGAAACTACGACCAGACGCAGCTACGCTCAGCGTGGATGATGCGCGCCCCCGAGTATTAACCACTGTGATATTTAGATGCCATTTGAGTTTACTATGGTAAAAAACCTACACTTACTGCCGTCAGCTAATAGATATGAGAGTTTCCTCATGTTTACCAGTGCGCTCTCCTTCTAGATGCATGCGTAACGTGCAGAGCCATCATTCACGAAAGCATTTACTGTTCGCACAAAAGGTGTATAATAGTTTGCATATTCATTATAACAGCTCAAGTTTAAAACAAAATTAAATGAAAGCTTTTAATAAGTTCTCTACAGTGTCTTTGTAAGTATTTATGTATTTTATTATATAATTCATTGGCGGTCTCTTTACCATGCATGAAAACACATTGCTTGCGTATACTGTGCATTAGACGTGCCCATGTCTCGTCACATTTCATTATTTTTATTTTTGCCATAATAAAGTCTCTCTCTCTTGGTCCCTCTCCTGCTTCATGACTAACAACTTTATCATAAGACGTCCCACACATGACAGTTTCCCTGATTTCAGCCAGTTAAGCATATTTATAATATATATGGAATGAATGAAACGAGTTGCACGCATTTAGCGGCTGCAGTGCATAACAGAAGAGCAGTGCGTAGAAAAAGACAGCAGCTGTCTTCTACGCTTCTATCAAAAACTAATTAATTAAAGTTTTTTATTTAAAATAAAAGCGATTACAAAGGAAATTTTTACTGTTCATTTTTTTATTTATTTATTGTATGGAAAAATCCCACTTAAATAAACAGACCGCCATTAAATTTTTCCTCTCGCGCACCCCTTGGTGGCAGCTTGCGTACCCCTGGGGGTGCACGCACCACACTTTGGGAATCCCTGCAGTAGATTGTGTACTTTCAGACATGATAGTGTACTTTCAAGCACTCAAACTTTCAAACCCCCCAGTGGCTGGGGTTAGGGTTTGGGTATAATATTTGTTGTAAGATCAAACAGAAATTGTACAACAAACATATTCGAAAAACCAAGTATTTAGAGCCGCAATTGATCACAACAAATTTTCCGCATTACAGCAAAGCACATTACATTACATAACCAATCAAAATCAACTGTGGAGCACGAACCAATACGACAACACACATGACATTAAATGAAACAATCAAAATCCTTTGGAGATTTGTACTCCAAACCATCTCATCACTTAGAGTAAATGAAGTGCAAACACTGAATGCTGTGTTCGATTTTATAACGTGCTGTGCAAACCAATTGGTGTATGAAGTACCGCGAGAGCAACTCAAACTCTGTGCACTGTGTAAGTTGCTGTTGTGACATCACAATCAAGATGCATTGTGGTCTATGGAGCAGTTTGAAGTGTACAGTCTCAAAAAGTAGACATCTTCACATTTCAGAATTAAAGGAACGAGTGCCTGTCAATATAAAGTAAACATCTCTTATCCACTTAGTGAAGCGGAAAGCACTTCAAAATGGCGCCGTGGATTCATCAGAGTTGAATTGCTTAGGGAAGTTTTTGAGTGCGTGTCTAAAAGTTGAGTAAAAACGCAGCCTGTATTACTGACACATAGTCAAATGTGTTTTTATCTAAATGTTTATATAGTTATTAATAATTAATATTAATAATTAATATTAATATTAATATTAATATTAATATTAATATTAATATTAATATTAATATTAATATTAATATTAATATTAATATTAATATTAAACTGTTACTTGCTTTGGAGATGACAGCTGCGTTTACATGGACAAAAAGTTCCACGTAAACACCGAAATAAAAAGAGCCAAACCGATTAAAAATCAGTTTGAGAGGGGTGGTTTATACTTTTTGTAATCTGCTAAGGACATGTAAACCCTTGATCAGATGGAAGGAAACTGGGACGCTCTGCAAAAGTGCAATCTTCTTCTTCTTTTTTTTTAATGGTGGTTGGCAAACGCCCTTAAAAGAGAATTTCTGCCACCTACTGGACTGGCATGTGGAGCATATGCGCATGGGCAATGATGTATGACGCAAAGAACGTGAGTTTGTGTTGTTGAAGGAAGTCACATAAAGTCTCTAGATGCACACCCATAATGTACAAGGTTTATTGTTAAATGTCCCAGTAAGGCCTAATCCTGGATTAATATAAACCATGTCAAGGAAACTGCCCCTTTAAGTCTGGGCCTTATTTGCACCCCTCTGTGATCAGGAAGGTGTGGCTTGATTCTAGGTTTGTATGGCGCAATAATGATTACTTTACTGCTTGTGTTCACATCGGGGCCTTCCCAATCGTAATGTTTGATATTTATGACTCTTATTGGGATACCTCTGATGGGATTGCTGCACACTATCTAAATGTGATTCTTGGTGTACTGCAATTTTTAGTTTATATGCTGTAAATTACTTCAGTGCTTATGGGAAGGTATACATATGAAAAGGTTTCCTTTCAAACCAAATCAAGAGACTTTAATGTTTAGTACCAGATGTTCACTACTGCTTGTGATGGGTTGTGTCATCAGAAGCAATAACTGTGTGGTTAACAGCAGATGCATCAGTAATAAAGCTGCAAATGTGCTTGAAAATGGATGTACCTGTGCATTTATGTGTTTTCATTGAATGACATGTAATGTATAAAATGACATCGTAGAGCTTGTTTCTTTCATAGAACGGCTTGTTTCTTTAGCCACAAGCTCAAGAAACTCATTAATGAAAACACATGGGATACCTGATGACACAACAGATTCTCCAACTCTTCTCAGGATTGGTGTCTGTCCAATCTGTAAATTAGGAAATGTTATCACCGACTCCTGGCACATGAAACTTGCTTTTCCAAACTACTCATCTGCATTTAATATTTTTAGGTAAGAATTTTAAGCAGCTCCTGTTTATTCAACAAGAGACATCGCTGACATGATGTCAAGCTTTTGGTGATTGTTTGCTTGAGTTTTGTATGTCATCTAGGGATGAAATCATAGACCAGAACAAAAAATCTCTTTCAGTATTGTATGAAACATGTTTTTCCTGCTGTCTTTAAAAAGGCAGTTTCAGTTTGAGACCTGCCAGTTGAGGACCTCTGTTTTTTATTATGTGGCTTGAAGGTATTGACTACAGTAAACAGAAAACTCACACAAACTACTTTAACATGCAAGGAATGACATAAATATTTTAAATTAAACGTTTTGGCCCCATTACTTTTATTGGGTTTATTTTGACTATTATTAAAATAAAATAATAACCAAGTAATTTAATTTATTTTTAACGCGATAGTTCAACCCAAAATTTCAATATTGTCATTTACTCACCCTCATGTTGTTACAAACCTGTATACATTTCTCTGTTTTGATGAATATGGAGGAAGATATTTTAAGAAATGTTTGTTACCAAACCATTCTTGAGCCCGAGATATTCTTTTTTCCTACTACAACAGTGAATGGGGCTCATGATTGGTTTGGTTACAAACATTCCACAAAATATCTTCCTTTGTGTTCATCCGAAAAAAATATTTATACAGGTAAAATTTTATGGTGAGAACCAGATAATCTTTTTACAAGTTTATCCACACAAGTGGATCTACACACACTTTAGGGCCAGAGTCCCCCGTTAAACCCATGCTGACACAGGGAGAACATGCAAGCACGCAAAAAGACCTTCTGATCCAGGGGACCTTTTTGCTGTGAGGCGACACTGTGCCGCATAACCAACTGGTTAAACTGTAATTCTAACTATGTAAAATAAAAAGGTAGCACTGAGGCAATACATCTTTGTACACCTGGTACTTTTTATCTTGGATCAAACGCACCATTCTGATTATGTATCATTACCTATATGGGGCGGTTTCCCAGTAAGGGTTTAGATTAATCCAAGACTAGGCCTTAGATATATTAGGATATTTAAGTAGTTTTAACAAACAAAACTTACAAAAAACAATATTAGTGTGCATCTTGAGACAAAACAATGGCACTGATATATGTTAAGATACGTCAGTGAAAGGTGTTTTTAAATGAAAGCAACTCAAAAATGCAATTTAGTCTGGGAATAGGATTAGCCCTGTCCGGGAAAGCTCCCCTATATGACTTATTATCTATTCTGGGAATGCTGTATGTTATGGGCTTCACTGGAACTTTCTCACACATTCACACCAGCACAGAAGTCCAATTCCTCTAATTGCAGTGTGCTGTTGCTAAGCAACCCTAGTAGCTCACATCAGAAAGCCAATATGTGCCAATATGTTTTGTAGGGTCTCAGTCAGGTGGTGGGTGGAATAGGAATGGATATGCACCCAATAGTAAACCTAGTGCTATTGTACAGATGGTTACGGCTATCAGAGGCCCCTACTCTTTTTTTTAAATGATGACAGAAATGTAAAATGAACGTAATTATTTTTCCATTGTATTATATTGATCTTTTCCTTATATTAAAAAGTGTAGACCAATATCTTTGAGAATGTATTATTTTATACATTCTTTTAAATGAGACCGGCATAAAAGTTTTATTAAAAAGTCTATAAAAGTATGCAGGGGCGTCATGCACCAATTTTTTTAAGGGGGCACAGTGTCCACAGCTCACAGAAATTTGTGCATACACAGATATCAAACGAAATATTATAGAGCTTACAGTCTTTTCCATGGCACTTACATTTCTAACAATCTGAAAACCCCTGCTTTCATGCAAAAACCTGCAAAATAAAAGTGATGACTAACTTTAATATCAAATATTATTCAATCAGAATAATGACACATTTGCATCATATTTACATCTGAAACGGCATGTTTTATTTATTTAAGTAATGACTTGTTTAATTGTGTCATTAATGCATTTTGCACAACAACTGCATTATCCTATAAAATTAATGTAATTTTAAATCCATAAAGTATATAAACAACGAAAATGACATAAGCTATAGCCACGTGATTGAGTTTAATGTTCAATAATGATTTAAAAAAATATGTTTAGATACAATTATTAGAGGAACTGATTTTTACCTCATATGTGAACATGTGATTCCACGCCCGCGTGAACTCTGGCGAACTTTGGCGTTGTGCCAAGAAGATGAACCTCTACTTATATAACGTTGAGACGGTCACATTTAAAACCATACATTTTTTACACAGAGGAGGTTAACTGCACATTACCGTCCTGGGGTTTGGAAATGTTGTGAGCGTTTCTAACACGTTTTAATTCCTCAGATAGCCAAATGCAGCAGCAACAGCAGTGAGCTCGTGAGCGCGCCCAGACGATGATGACGTCTGCGACTGCGCTGACTGCAGCGCCAGCTGCCGCCAGAATAAAAGTAATGTAACATGATCAAAACACTATCAAAACGGCGAAAATCTCCGAAAAATGACAAGGATGCAGCACAGAATGTATAATATTGTGCATATTAAACAGATTAAAAGTCAAATAACAGATTAATGGACGCTTATTTGATTTTGAGGTTGGATGCAAAATCCATTGGCTCAAAAAAACCAAGGGGGCACGTGCCCCCTCAGTTTGAATGGGCATGACGCCTCTGAAAGTATGAAGATGTGTCATACAGCTCCGGGTGTCCACATACAGAGACAATGGCTGCGTCCGAAACCGCATACTGTACAGTAGGTACTGAATAAGATGAAGTACCTACTTACTTGCCGTTAAAACAGTAGGTACTGTATAGTATGAATCTTGGTAGAATGAATGAGATTCGTATGTACTACATCAGCCATCACATGACATATGTCGTCATCACGTCATGTCATTCCAGCGCGAAAACTCCCATGCCTCTTCTTCTTCAATGGATAACTCCTCTCCCGGGGCATCATGGGATAGTGAAGTGACCATCGTATGCACACTGCAAAATCTAACCAGAAGTAGTAGGTCATCCGGGTACTTTTCGCATACTGTTTTTCGAATACTATGTATTCGGACATACTACTCGCCTCGCCTACTGCTTATCGCGTACTATGAAGTAGGCGGTTTCAGACGCAGCAAATGACTTTGCCCTCAATTGTTGTTTCGTATTTCTATATGACATTATGGCGTCACTACTAGGGCAAGCTCCTGATTGCTTAACACAGTGCGAATATCCACATTTTTCAACTTCTGCCTTGTCTTTAGCGGCGCAGAATGTCTATTGCCTCTTTGCATTGACTTCACATGTAAATCACTTGTGCATAAAGCCCCATTTGTGTCTAGTGTGAATGCACCATAACAGTATACTGAATCAGTGCGTTACAACAGGTCTTAAAGAGACAGCAGATCAGATAAACCTTAAACTAATGTTCGTTTAGATTAATTTAACAACAACAAAACATCAAAAAAAATGTCAAAGAAATTTTTTTAAGGCTTTCTTATTAAATAATAAAACCTTTATGAAATAAAATGTTAGTTTTGTATTAAAAAGAAGTTTATATATTTGGACACAAATTTTTGTTACAAACATAACTAATTTCAGACACAAATGTATGCCTTGGGATCACTGTCAAGATAATTTAGGTTACATTTGCCCAATATATTATCTTAGCTGCAAACATTGTAGGTCTCTATAAATAATGATAATTGTGGTCAAAACAATAGCAAAGAAATAGGTCTGTATTATAAAATTGCAGACAAAGATTTTGGATAGCTAGGTTGGATTGGTGCGAAATGAGTATGGTAGGGGGCCCGACTTCATATTCTTTCATAGGGCCCAAAATTGCTATTGGCACCCCTGGCTGTGTTTGCTTCAGGTAATGAGGTGGGACAAGAGGATGCTGACAGGGTATACCTGATATACTGAGGTGACTTTTAGGTTAGCGACAGTATATCAAGGCCACCATTTAATTTAATTTAATGTTTATTTGTTTGCTTGCTTTTACTTCATGTGTTTGTGTTATTTAATTTTGACAAACTTTAGAATCAATATTTCTCATTATATTTAGCAGACACTTTTATCCAAAGCAACTTAAGGAAGAAAACAAGAAGCAGTTCACCCTAAAAGGTTAATCTTTTGTCTATCTAGCTTTCTGTTTTGAAGTGTATCTTTATGCTTTTAATTGCTTCATTTTATGGTACCTGCTTCATGACAATTGTTCATTTGTTTTATTTTCTTTTAGATAACAATGGGCTGCTGTAATGTTTACGTCTATGGAAAGAGGTCCTAAGAAGAAAAGTGAGGATGGAAAGCAGTTTGTTGAGGACAATCCTGAATAGGAACACTTTCTAACACACGCACGCACGCACATTATTAATAATGTTGAATTGTTTGTTTTATTTTTATTAATTGTATGTTTTATTTAATTATTTAGATTGGTTTGAAATTACCTAAATTAGATTCATGTTAATACTTTAAAGGGGACATTTCACAAGACTTTTTAAATGTAAAATAAATCTTTGGTGTCCCCAGAGTACATATGTGAAGTTCTAGCTCAAGATACCATATAGATAATTTATTATATCATGTTAAAATTGCCATTTTGTAGGTGTGAGCAAAAATGTGCCATTTTGGGGTGTGTCCTTTTAAATGCAAATGAGCTGATTTCTGTCAAATCAACTCAGATTTACAAGTCATGTCAACAGAGATGAGTTGTCAACTTATAAAATATAGTTGGGAAAAGTCAACTTAATTTTATAAGTTATAACAACTCACCGTTAGTTATAACAACTCATCTCTAGTCAAGATAAATAATAGTAAGTTGAAATGACTTTTTAATTGATTCAACAAAAAATTTTAAGGCAGCAAAGTATTTTTTACAGTGTATGTGGAATACAGTAGTCAGTTCTTGATTGATTTACATTTTTTAATCTACAATTAATTTAAATAAATTCAGTGAATTTACAGTGAATTCAGTATTACACTTTACTATTAATTACTTTCAATTCAAAAATTCCGGTGACATGCCCCCACAGAAGATAATTTAAAAAAAAAAAAAACCCTGAAATGAAGACTTCTGGTGAAAATAGTGGAAACCAATTAATAAATTTAGATAAATATATTTTATACAACTTCTTAGGCCCTAAATATTTAATGAATAGCAAAGTATGCCTAAGTATACAAGACTGAACCACATAGATGTGAAATATAAAGGCTATCATGATCATTTTGCCAACAATGAACCATGGTTTTAATTTAAAGGAGCGGTGAATCAAATACTCAATTTTAACTTGATAATTTGTTATATAAGAGGTCATCATACTTAAATGAACATCCTGCAAGTTTCAGAACTGAAAACGTCCGTGCTACTGAAATATAACTGTTTTTGGCACCAAGCCAGTAAAACAAGCCAGTGTGGAATTCGGAAATCTATGACGTCAAAGTAGAATTGAAGCACCGCCCCATAGCCAAATACAAGGACCACTTTTGAAGTCCCGCCCACAGCTTCGCGTGACACACGTGTGTCTCAACAAGTAAATATGTCTTTAAAGATTGACAAATGTAACCAAAATGACTTTTAAATACATTTTTTTTCTGAGAGACTTTTATTTTGACGCGGTGATCTGTTATGATAGACTGGAAACGCATTTTCGGTTGTGGAAGAACCGCGTGGGAACAACACAGAAGCTAAATACTTTAATTCGGAGGCTTGGAACATAACATTAAATGCCTGGAAAAAGTTTGCTATTTAAGAAGTTCCAGCTCGTGTGGGGAGTGTTTGTTAACTTTGGTTACACGGATTTATTTGCAAAGAAGTCGATGCTGGATTTGCAGAGAGACTGTGATTAAAAGCACCACTTATATTGGATCTGACAACAATGACACAGCATTATACACAGTAAGACATTTTACTTTATTTAAGTTACTGCGTTTCACTATTGCTTTGTTAGAAGAGATCGCTTGATATGTCTGTTGTAACATCCGTGTCTAAACACGTATGTTTGACTGTTTTAATGTACTAAAAACATTAAACGATTAATAAAGATACACCACTTAACAACACGACTGTAATTCAACGGTAGAAATATTCAGTGTTATTTATAAAGAAGGATTTATCAGCCGCAGTTTAGATTCTGATGCCCGTTTACTGTGTTGTATACGGTAATTTAGGCGAGTTACGTTTGAAAGGTCAAACACTCAACAAAGCTTATTTTTTATCATATAACTGTGGTATTTAACATTACGTGAATGTAAAAGTAACCTCACAAGCACAATCGAATTATACAAAGTTATTGATAAGGATTTATTAGCCGCAGTTTAGATTCTGATGCGCGCTTACTGTGTTGTATACGGTAATTTAGTCACGTCGAGTTTTGTTTCTACTTTAATATACGTATTGTCATTTATGTGTATCATATTTAGCACCCAGAATCTTTTGTGGCTCAAACATATTTGTGTTCGGCTGCTATTTTTATCACATTAATGTTTTTAAAACATTTCCCCACATGTAATGACGGGGAACGAAGACGTCCAATCATAGCAGTGGGTGTTTACGTCCAGGTCTTCAATGCGGCCCGCCCCTTCAAACGAACCATTTCTCCAGACAGCCACTAATCCATGTTACAAAATAGCCTATTACTTATTGTTTTTGATGTTTTTGAATGTAAAAACCACGCGGACATCAGAAGTAGACATCAGGCAACAGTATAAAACAATAAAATCGACAAATTCACCGCCCCTTTAAGTTTATAATACGCCCTCTTCAAAGACCCCACCCCTTTTTAAACCTTGAGCTATCTAACTCCATAATTATTTAATAAGAAACCCATCAGAAATTATTGACACGAGACGGGAGGGAGCGGGACACAGGAACAGAGGGAGAGCACTGGAGAGATATATATGTGGATTGTTAGGCTAAATCTGTACTATCTCTTTTAATATAATCACTTTCTTATCAACTATATTTGAGTTTTAAAAATCCACATAATTACACACCATATGAGCCTCTGGAGACTACTGACGGACAATGAACCTTGACATTCCTCTATCCTGTGCCTGCAGCCTCTCGCTCCTCTTGTGATTATCTCCTCATGCGTGCTGCTTTATATCACATACTCCGCCGTGACAAACAGAAAAAACGCAACGGCATATGGTACAATTGGCCTTGTATTCTTTGTCCCTCATGCATTCCAGCCACGGGTAGTCATTTTCCCATTCAACTCTATATTTTTGTTCTCGTTTCTTTTTCGCAGGCTGCTCGGATGCAGTCATTTTTACATTTCCCGCTGTTATCACTTGTCGTCATCGTTGCTATGATACGTGACACTACAATGACTGAAACGACCAATGGGCATTCCCTGATGGGGCTGCAAGATGTTAAAAACGCTACGCAGATCATAGACAAACAGAGGGAGAAATTACCGCACCGTCAGGGTTTTCTTATACAAATGACGCGGTCTTCGTTCATGGCTGACATTATAAGCTATGTGTCTGTCATGTATTTGCACTGAATTAATTTTCATAAAATACGGAACAAACTGCGTTCCGTATCAGTTCAATACGGAACAAGAATTTTATGTGTCAAATACGGGACGATTCCGTATTATACGGAACGGTTGGCAACCCTAATCATGCGGGTCGAGTGCTTTGGGCCCATGGGTACTTCACTCTCTGTGCCCGGCTCCGTCTCCCACGCACACACGTCCGCACGAGGAAAATTGCACGATTGCATAACTGCAGTGTTTTTTGCTACACATCTGAAACATACTTGTGGTGTAAGCTGTTGAAAAAGGCAATCATTACCCACCGACCAAAAATGGTCTACTGTACTTGTTTCAAACAACTAAAGTGTGACCATAACCTAATACTTTGATTTATGTAACATTAATTTAATTTCAAATAATCCAACCACCCCAAACTCTCTTTGCCTTCTGTTTGGCATGAACAAAGCTGACTGCACTTTACTGTTTTTGCATTGATATTTGAAACAATACTTGTGAAGATGACCCATTTGAAGGAATCTATTATAATTTTGTGAAAGGTAGAAAGACTATCAAGCTTTATACAATATTATATATAACAGGGGTCTCCAAGCTTTTTGTGAGCAAGGGCTACCATAATGGATTGAACAATCTGGAGGGCTACTTTTTGATATAGTAAAACTCAAAACATTTTTTGCAGTGTTTATCATTGTTTAAAATTTTAACATAAAAGAAGCAAAGCTAATATAAAAATATGCCATAAATAAATATTACAATTGAGATTATTAATATAATGTGCTTTGGTGGGAAACTCACAGACTCTGTGTGTGCAGGCAAATTGCTTGGATTTATACATATTTATACATATGTATAAGATTAGCTTTGTCACATTAGATTAAGTCCATTAAGTACAGGTGCATAAATAGGTTATAGCCTATAATATATAATTGCATATGTGTATTGTATTGTGTATGTCTTTATATGTCAAATATTTATTTGGCTCACCATCACTTGAGAATAGGAAAACAAAATAGAAAAACACATAAAAACAAAGACCAATATCCTAAAGAGGATCACATCATGTTAAGTACAATTCTTACAGATTGTGTCACAGGGTGACTATTGTAGGGTGGAACCAAAAGCGGCAGAGATTTGTTCCGCCCGAAGATGGTTTCCGCCCAGGCCGCATTCGACGACACACTCTTTCACTTCCTGGTTTCCAGGGTAACGCAATCGGGACCTTACGAGCCACAGGTGAAACAAATCAAAAGAAGCAGATTGTGATTGGAGGCTGGGTGAGGATGACACACAATAAATAGCTCTGCAGGAAACACAAGAGGAGGCGATCGACACAGGGAAAGCTCCTTCTGCCAAGGGCAGCTTGAAGACACGCACCTTTTGAAGAGCCCGAAGGCTCTGTTGATCCGGGCATCGCTGGAAGCGGGTGGAAAGAGGATAGAGCCACAGGAGGCGAAAGAAAGGCATGCAGTGGATCATTTAAAGGAGCACCCCGAAGAGGTCGATTTAGCGCTGTTGTGTCGCGCTTGTGTGTTTGTGCTGTCTTTCCTCTCAGGCTGAAGCTGGCGTGGCTGTGTGGGACGAAGTAAACCATAGTGGTTGGAAGACGATTGGAGACTGCTGGATCCTGAAACGAAACAAAAGGAAAAGCGGAGTTAGCTTGAGTGTTTGCTATATTGAGGATATTGTGATACAAGTGAAATCGCTGTGCAACCCTGTTGGGGGAAGAGACGCTTTGTTCCGGTGAGGCTGGGAGTAATCGCCTGTGTGTATCAAAAAGGAGAGCATCAGAGAAGATCTTACAGTGACTGTGAGTATGAAACATTGAGTTTGAGACACACTGCATACTAACCCGTTTCGTAGCGAACGACTCTAGGAAAAGGAAGACGGCCCTACCCCTAAACAGTGTGGTGGGTGAGCCGGAGGAAGACAACTTGGGCTATCACAGCGACGTGAATGCTGACTGGGCCGTGCTAAACACCGTCTAACGGACTCCGGTGAAGTGGAGGAAGACGGGGCGTCCTAAGTGTTCACTTTGAGTGCGGTGGGTGAATCTGTGTTGTTGTGGAAATTTCACTTTGACGTGGTGCTGTGTACTGCTGTGTGTGTATTGTCAGAAAAAAACCCCCGCCTTCGCTAACCTCGCCGTGGGAGAATGAAAAGGCTGCCGGTTTCAGTTGTTATTACCTGGCCTATGCTGTGAGTGAGCTCTGAATGTGTAGTATTACCATGGTGATAGTCGGCAGCCTGTGGAGAGAAAGAGAGAGAAAGAGAACGAGAAAGCCCTACCTGTACCGTACTTACTGTACGTCGTCTCAAGCGGAGAGGTGAGAGAAAACTAGCAGTCTGAATAACCCACTTTTGTGTCCCAGTCCGCAGCCTTTGGAGAGAAAGCGAGAGAAAGAGAACGAGAAAACCTTACCTGCACCGTACTTACTGTACGTCGTCTCAAGCTGGAAAGGTGAGAGAAATCAGCAGTCCGAATAACTGATTTTCTGTCTCCCAGTCAGCAGCCTGTGGAGAGAGAGAGGAAGAGAATGAGGAAAACTTTCCCTGCCTCGTACTTACTTCAGCAGCCTGTGGAGAGAGAGAAAGAGAGTGAGGAAACTTACCTGCACCGCACTTGTACTGCCTGTAACAGAGGAGAAAGTGGACATGAAGAGGCCGTTATTTTAAGTCCCCCCCCCCATTTATCTTTTTAGATAATTGAAATAAAGTGTATTTTAAATTTTATTCTTACCTTGTGTGTCTGGTCATTGGGGTGACTTTGGGAACCTCCTCGAGGTGGAACCTAGGAAAGGGGCGTGACCCTTTAGCTATCTTGGGTCCGCCCCGACCTGTGACAGATTTTGGCGTAGTCGGCAGTCCACCTCGGGTTGAGCGACCAAGGTCCCCCAATGGCCTACCACGTTTTTAAAATTAGACCCCACTAAATTGTACTAGTCCCCGGTTTGGCGGGGAGGATGTCACAGGGTGACTATTGTAGGGCAGAACCAAAAGCGGCAGAGATTGGTTCCGCCCGAAGATGGTTTCCGCCCAGGCCGCATTGGACGACACACTCTTTCACTTCCTGGTTTCCAGGGTAACGCAATCGGGACCTTACGAGCCACAGGTGAAACAAATCAAAAGAAGCAGATTGTGATTGGAGGCTGGGTGAGGATGACACACAATAAATAGCTCTGCAGGAAACACAAGAGGAGGTGATCGACACAGGGAAAGCTCCTTTTGCCAAGGGCAGCTTGAAGACACGCACCTTTTGAAGAGCCCGAAGGCTCTGTTGATCCGGGCATCGCTGGAAGCGGGCGGAAAGAGGACAGAGCCACAGGAGGCGAAAGAAAGGCGTGCAGTGGATCATTTAAAGGAGCACCCCGAAGAGGTCGATTTAGCGCTGTTGTGTCGCGCTTGTGTGTTTGTGCTGTCTTTCCTCTCAGGCTGAAGCTGGCATGGCTGTGTGGGACGAAGTAAACCATAGTGGTTGGAAGACGATTGGAGACTGCTGGATCCTGAAACGAAACAAAAGGAGAAGCGGAGTTAGCGTGAGTGTTTGCTATATTGAGGATATTGTGATACAAGTGAAATCGCTGTGCAACCCTGTTGGGGGAAGAGACGCTTTGTTCCGGTGAGGCTGGGAGTAATCGCCTGTGTGTATCAAAAAGGAGAGCATCAGAGAAGATCTTACAGTGACTGTGAGTATGAAACATTGAGTTTGAGACACACTGCATACTAACCCGTTTCGTAGCGAACGACTCTAGGAAAAGGAGGACGGACCTACCCCTAAACAGTGTGGTGGGTGAGCCGGAGGAAGACAACTTGGGCTATCACAGCGACGTGAATGCTGACTGGGCCGTGCTAAACACCGTCTAACGGACTCCGGTGAAGTGGAGGAAGACGGGGCGTCCTAAGTGTTCACTTTGAGTGCGATGGGTGAATCTGTGTTGTTGTGGAAATTTCACTTTGACGTTGTGCTGTGTACTGCTGTGTGTGTATTGTCAGAAAAAAAACCCCGCCTTCGCTAACCTCGCCGTGGGAGAACAAAAAGGCTGCTGGTTTCAGTTGTTATTACCTGGCCTATGCTGTGAGTGAGCTCTGGATGTGTAGTATTACCATGGTGATAGTCGGCAGCCTGTGGAGAGAAAGAGAACGAGAAAGCCCTACCTGTACCATACTTACTGTACGTCGTCTCAAGCGGAGAGGTGAGAGAAAACTAGCAGTCTGAATAACCCACTTTTGTGTCCCAGTCCGCAGCCTGTGGATAGAAAGCGAGAGAAAGAGAACGAGAAAACCTTACCTGCACCGTACTTACTGTACGTCGTCTCAAGCTGGAAAGGTGAGAGAAATCAGCAGTCCGAATAACTGATTTTCTGTGTCCCAGTCAGCAGCCTGTGGAGAGAGAGAGGAAGAGAATGAGGAAAACTTTCCCTGCACCGTACTTACTTCAGCAGCCTGTGGAGAGAGAGAAAGAGAGTGAGGAAACTTACCTGCACCGCACTTGTACTGCCTGTAACAGAGGAGAAAGTGGACATGAAGAGGCCGTTATTTTAAGTTCCCTTTCCCCCCCATTTATCTTTTTAGATAATTTAAATAAAGTGTATTTTAAATTTTATTCTTACCTTGTGTGTCTGGTCATTGGGGTGACTTTGGGAACCTCCTCGAGGTGGAACCTAGGAAAGGGGTGTGACCCTTTAGCTATCTTGGGTCCGCCCCGACCTGTGACAATTGCACTTGTTTTTTTTCAATCACTTGTGGAGTTAATAGCATTTGGAATAAAAGACCTCTTAAACACATTTTTATTTGATAAAGGAGCCCTATATCGCCTACCTGATTTCATAGGCTCAAACTGACAGAAGAGAGTTTGAGAAACATCTGCTTGAATGCTTCTTGCCTTCTTTGTTTTTTTTCTGCGTATACTGTTGGGATTCTGTGACCTGCCAACAATTTTGCTTGCTATTGACACAACTCCGGAGAGCTTATTTTTCAGTTTACAGTTTAAATGCTCATAGGGAAAATGAAAGGTTAAAACACTCTCAATAATAGATGTGTACACAAGTTCTAAAATGTTCTCACTGACACCAAGACCCCTGAGCCATCTAAGAAGAAAGTCGCTGTGAACATCTTTTAAAAAAAAACTCTGAATTAGCAGCAAAGCTGACCTTTTGATTGTAGTTTGTGTTGCTGTCAAAATACAATTATAAATGATAATAACAATAGCATTTTAAAAAAGTTCTTTTATCACACATACTATAGTTGTGTGTGATTTTGTTGTCTTCTTAACTAAAGCTAAAGTGAAAGTCAAGTCAGTATTATCCGATTTACGATTTTACATTTTCTTTGTTGTGTAAATGTGTATTAGTACATGTTAACCATGCATAATGTACAAATCCCAAAGTAAATAAAAGCTGCAAGCAGCGATAAAAGGGCCCTCGCAGTCATGGCCACCACCAGCCGATGGCCTTAGGAAAGCAGTGAACAGTGGGGGATGTGCATTAAAGTGGGTAAATATAGGAGGGAAATGGTAATGGTATTTTGATGTGCCACACCTTCTGTTGGCAGCAGGTGGTGCAATAAATGAAACTAAATAGTGCACATAAAAGCCTTCAGTCTTAGAGTCTTATTAAACATTAAATAGAGCACAGATTGAAAACTGTATGTTTAAGCTAATGTAAAACATGCCTGTTCATGATGCCAGCAGGTGGTGCTATGACTGTAACTGAATATTGCCATGTTGATGTGTTCAGTGCAGGACTCTTATTAATCATGTGAAGTGAGGCAGATTGAACATTGCATAATCAGTGTAAAACATGTCAATTCCTGTTACCAGCAGGTGGCGCTATGACCATAAGTGACTTTTAGCATGAAGATTTGTTCAGGTCAGGGCTTTTATCAATCACGTGTTCGTTAAAGTATGACACCTGGAAATGACAAAAACCAAGCCAAAATCTGATAAATAATTCCAATAGCTTACTTCATGTTTGGTTTAGGGCGTTGCTCCGAGACTTTTAGTAGGGCTTGCAATAATACATGAGCACACCAAAATTCGTACATGTACATCAGACACAATCCGAAGAATATTTGAAAAGTGGTGCTAAAACATGTCCCTTTAGGTTGCCAGCTGGTGGTGCTATGACTATAACTGACTATTGGCATGTAGATGTGTTCAGGTCAGGACTCTTAGCAATCATGTGAAGTTTGGGACACATTAGACACTGGATGCCTAGTTTCAGCAACGTCCTGTTTCACGGCAAAACATAACAATTTGTTGGGCCAGAACTGACACAAATTTTTACGTAGTCAGATCTTTCGCAATTAGACACTCACCAAATATGATAATGATGATACAATGAAAACTGTTGCAGGTGTTTGTTAAAGTATAACACCTGGAAATGTCAAAAATTTGCCAAAATCACAGAAATAACTCAGAATAGCTGACTTCCTGTTTGGTTTAGGGCTTTACTCATAGACTTTTTGTAGGTCTTGCCATGTTACAGAAGCGTGCCAAATTTTGTACATGTACGTTAAAAAACATAGGCTAAGAGTTGCTTTGTGTAAGCAAAAAGGAACAAAAGGATGTGCTGTATCGTGAATAATACTTTCATGAAGTTAAATCAATAAAAGCATTCCTTCCGCTAGAAGAAAATAGTCTCTGGCCATGAACAACAACATTCCAATGTGTAATATCCATGAAAGCTCAAATAAAAACAACAAATTGTTTGCTTAGGGTGTTAATAGAACCATTGGGTGAAGCAGTCATAGCAGTGTTTTATCGTGAATTAAGCACAGCTATTGATCAATCATAATCACATATTGGAACTAACCGTTTTATAATGAAAATGTGTAGGTGGCGCTATAGAGCCATTTTCCCATGCCTAATTTTAAAGCTATACCACATGTCATTTTTTTATTTGGGGCACCAATGTAAAAGTCCGCTTAGGGCACAAATTTGGCCTGCAGCGGCTCTGATCTGCGGGTCTTAATGAACCATTTATACTGAGAAATAGGTGCCACCAAATTTGTAGGTATTTTACGAGATGGCAAATATATATTAATTTGTATGAAGTTATTTTATCAACTAACCAAAGATTTTTAAAATCTTTATAAAAATTCAATTTAAAATTGAAAGTTGAAACATTTTTATGTTAAAATCGTATTTAAAATCCTTATTTCACTGTATATCTTCATCAGGGACGTGCACAGGATTCTTTAGGGGCAGTTGCTCTGACCTAAATAAAGGGCACCCCCCCCCCTAATTTTTTTTAACTCACGGCCTATATGAAGGACTGAGAATAACAGGGGCTTTATTAAAATCAGCAAACATTGACTAATGCCTACCAAAAAAATTGTAGCCTAGGCTGCTTGTCTGCAAGCTATGATAGCTAGCTGCTATCTGTCTGATTATTTAGGCTTAAAGGAGGCAAACTCAGCCTAGATTCATGAAGATTTTAACAGAGGTGGAAAGAGTAGCCAAAAACTTTACTCAAGTAAAAGTACAAGTAACTGAATAAATAATTACTCAAGTAGAAGTAAAAAGTATGCAATGAAAATAATACTCAAGTAGCGAGTTACTAGTTACTCATGAAAAAATAAATCTAGATATACACATGCAAACACACGCGCACACACACACACACGCACACGCACACACGCACACACACGCACGCACGCACGCACGCACGCACGCACGCACACACACACACACACACACACACACACACACACACACACACACAATACAGTGCCCTCCATAAGTATCAGAACTGTAAAGACAAGATTTTTCTGTTTGCTGTGGAGACCAGAAATTGGTAAGATAAATATCAGAATGTCACATTTTATTAACCTTTGTTTATGTTTCAACACATACATGCTTTAACAACAAAGAACAACAGCATTAAATGCTGACTTATGTTGTACACAAATGCACATAAGTGAATCAAACTGATCCTACACATTTTATGCTTTTCATGTGTAAACAATCAGGACACAGCTAAGTGACCATTAAAAAAAAATAATGTGACAGATTCTGTAGTTTTGTCACATGTTCATCTTTTAATGTTTAGACATTTCTTGACACAACAAACAGAAGAATACTTATGAAGGGCACTTCTACAGTATGTGTAAAACTACAACATACACAAACAGTACGGAAAAAAGAATACAAACACAGAATAGACAAGCATTTCAAATTAACAAATGAACTCTAGTCTCAATGTTGATGTAGCTTATAGCTGAAATATCAGACAAGTAAGCTGACAACAGTTTTGCATATGTATAAAGTTAGAAATCTCCTGAGATGGTCTGAGGACAATGACAGTTTACACTTACATAAAAATGATTTTAGACAAAACTCATGTTTTCTTACATTGTCATGTCACGTGTGTTTTGTGAGAATCACTTACATCATATACAGTACAGTATACAGCGAATCAGACGTCAATCATCGATGGATTTTCTTCAATCTGTGCTACAATGCTTCTGGAGGTTGCACGCGTTTAACTGTGTCTGACGATGGACGAACAGGTCGCGTGTATGTATTGGCGGGTACATGTGTGAAGTTTTGCTTTTAGTTAAAAGATTGGTAAATTAATTTCCACGTCACCCAACACTGGTTATATTCTGCGTGTTTCTACATAGGTTACGAGTAAAACAGCTTCGGACGATTCCGTTTTTGCAGCGATCTGAACAATTCATTCAAACTGATTCGCGAACCAATTTTAAACGTTTGGCCCATTCGCTTCGTAAAGAATCGACTCAAAAGACTCAATTATTTTCAACACTTTGTAAGGACTCGACTCAAACGAGTCATTAATTCGCGAATGCGCCAGAAACACAAGATAGCAATTTAAAAATAAAATACAAATTTTGTAATTAATTAAAATACAGTAATGAAGAAACGCTGCATAGTGTAAAGGAAGTAAAAGTAAAATTTATTTTTATCCACCTCGGAAGGGCAACTTGAGTCGAGAAGGGCATATGGGCAGTTGCCCGGGCAACCTGAGCAACCCCCTGTGCACGTCCCTGATCTTCATCCATTGTTGGCAAATAAATTCCATCGGAAGTATTTATCCATTAAGAAAATTTGTCAGTAAGACCAGCAAAGGAAACGACTTTTTGATAATTTAGATCTGAATATCTGACACCTGCTGTAGACTGTTGTCACACTCGTGCTATTAAACATCATTCCTGAGAAATTTATTGGGGGGTAGGGCTACTGTAAGAATTAAAAATCACCAACATGAAACCAACATTATTTTGTCATAAAATTGAACTATCAAGTTTTTAATTTGACAGCAGCAGGAACACTCAGAAAAGTGCAATCCAACAAATCAAAATAAATCAATGGCCAGTGTAAATAAGCTATCAATTATTATGTGACCATTTCATTTATTGATATTTTATACTTGAGTTCTCTTAGACTCCAGACTGTTATCAAGTTAAAATCCTCTTCATATTCATATAATTAAGGTCTCAGCATCAACCTTGCTGTTTTATAAATATTGTCTAAATAAGTGTTTTTTGAGCTTTTAAAATGGACTTAGTTTCTCATACACCCCATATGCAGACTAAAGGAGTTAACTGTTAACAAGTAATACATGTACTATGAGCCATATTGCCGTCAAATATTTAGCAGTGATGTATGGATCTATTATTATGGAAACAATCTATTATTAATCTAAAATGGAGGTTTGTTTAATTGAGCAATGGATGAGAGGGAAATATTTGAGTTTCAGTATTAAGTGAAGTAGCTCTCTGTAAAGTACACCCATTCGATTCGTCCGCCTATCTCAGTCCTAAGCGGAAACATAAGAAATTAATGAAGCATGCATTCATTTCATAAAGGATGGATGTAATAATAAATGTACTGTTAGACCATCCGGTGGGAATGTCGTTTTTAGTCAGCGGGCTCTGTGAAAATGTTACTGTATTGTGGGGGTGTGAAACAGCCTTGTTCTTCCTACCTTGAAGCCAGAGGACCCATGCAGATTTAATGAAGACATGATATTAAGGAATGCTTACAGACATTACTGTTGGATTGAGAGAACTGGCATTGACAAAAGCATCTTGGGAATATTTGGTCTAAGAACTGAAAACAAAAACAAACACATAAGCAAGAAAAATTTATTTGAGGTTTTAGGCACTTTCAATATAGCTCTGTTGCAGTGGCAGCTGGTCAGTAGAGGGTGCAGGGGTGGCGACCCTTCAAATTATCCAGAGAAGAAAACTTATTAAACATATGTATATGGCAAAATATTTTTTAAAATATATACAATTTATTAAAAAATATATAATGCACTATTCACATGGTAATTATGTGAGCATTTATCAAAAGTACTACTAACAATTGTATTTAGTTAATTTCTGTGAAAATACATATATATTATATGTGCGGGGCACCGGACAAATTAGTGTCTATGTAAGTTTTGGCAGACAGGTGACCTGAGGCTGCTATCTAATTTGCTTGCATTAGATCAGCCATGGAGCGCAGCATCTCACTTTTGTTAACAGCATATTCATATTGTTTTTGCATGACTGACCTCATGTGCCTGGCCGATTTTTGGCCGATTTTAGCAAATCGGTCTCATTCAGAACCCCTGGCACTGAACATTATGAAGTCAAAGCAACCGCCAAGTTTCAGGGTTTTTTGTAAAGATAAAACTTACTTTTCCTTTATTTGTATTCCGGATGGGCTTTACTGGCCCTTGGAACTTACAGTACACATGAGTTACGTGAACCCATTATAATCAGTGAGTCTGTTATATTCAGTAATATTAAGACTAGATTGATGGTTAACTGTAGAAAATACTGTATACCTTAATATTTTCTAAGGTATGATTTTGAGGATGTGGCGCCCTCTTCAAAAAAAAAAAAATGTATTATAGAGGATTGTAGACATTCTACTGTACATAATTTTCATCAAAGTTGCATAACATAAATCCCTAAAGGAGCTGTGTGTAGGTTTTTGACTCTAATAAATAATTCTTCGATATTTAGGAAACATGCTAAGTTGACATATCTCTGAAAAATGTGTCTGAATGTCTGTTTTGGTTTTCTGTGTGATCCTGCCCAGCCCACTGCAAACTTACCCAGCAGTGTATTTTCACATTTTGGTTGCCAGTTTGTTTAAATGAGACCGCAATGGCCCATAAATGTAACCTCCGGGGGACACAACCTCCGAAATGAACCGTAGATTGAGTTTGTAATTTGCAGATGTAACATTGCAAATGTAAAAATGAGCAGATAAATGTATGCTTTCCATCTTCAGTTGTGCTCTACACGTGTCTGGCAACCTGAGAGGATGCCTGGAAAAAAATTCTGGAATATTTTGAATTTAGACTGCGGTACCAAGTTCAACCGCTAGAAGTCAATGTTATACACAGGTCCACTAATAAAAGACAATCTTAGATATATTTTTTTAACTTGTTGCAATGCATTCTAAGTCAACAAATAAAATGTGACAATTTGTACATTTATACATCACAAATGTAAACTGAAAATAAATATTAATTTAAATCACATTAAGCCAAATAATGCTTGTCTCAATGCACAGTTAAATCTACACAGTATGTGAAGGAAATGAGAAACAGTTAGACACAAAGGTTTTGTACACAAAACACTATAAAGCATGCAATTATTTTTTGATGTATGAAAGGGATTTGCCTAAAAAGTGCAGCAATCACAAAACAACAATTACTAAACATGCCAAGAAGCATAAAAACAACAACAACCGTATACCATACATAAAACTGACAAGTGAAGCCTCACACCCTTATTATTAATTCATGCCAGACTGCATGCTGGACGTACCAGCATCATGAGATACCAGAAAGCATCAAACCCGCCAGTAAGGCCCCGCAGCTAATTTCCCTCACAGTCCTGTTCAATGCTCGTGTGCACTTTGGACAGCATCATTGATTATAATAGGTCACATTGTGTTACACTGCTTGCAGGGTAGACATGCAGCATTAGTTAAGAACTTTAAATTCTATATTACACCATAAAGCAAGGTAAATTTTACTTTTACTTTCAAACTGTAAACTTTGTGTGATAAAGGCTATGTCTTTGCTTTGTGCAGTAGACACACTATCTGAAAAAAAAAAAAGGTACGAAAGCTGTCACTAGGGCAGTTAAAAGTGTACTTTTTTGTTCCTAAAAGTGCATATTAGTACATAAATGGTACATATTAGGATCTTTCTAAAGGGTACCATCCCAGTGACAGCTTTTGTACCTTTTTTTCTCGGAGTACAGCAAGGGAGTTTCAATTTAAAAAACAGAAGGAACAAGATAAACATAAAAAGGTAAAATTTTATTATAAAACCCCAAAAAGCAATGTTTGTTGGAAGTATACAATTTGAGGACATAACAAAACATATGTTACATAAAACACCACTAATTTCAAACACAGCATTCAAACACAACACATTTAACAGCAGTGGGAATAAAAGTATATCTCTAACGATTCTTGTACACTATAGATGGAAATCAGTTATGTGACCTTTTACGTCATGCCGCCATCTTGAGGACCTACCGAGTACCACCAAACCACTGACAAGCATTGGCTAGCTTGCTACGATTTAGCGATTTCTTATCTTTTACTGTCTATGATTCTTACGGATACAGTAAAGGGCTACGAAAGACAACATGTCGCATCTTGACTGTCATGAAAAGAAACGCTAAAAATATATATTGGTTAGGGTGTGATGCCTACTTGATCCCTGATGCGTTCTTCCAGCCGCTGTCCGCTGCTACCGAACTACCACTATTTTACAACATAAGAAGGCGCGACACAACATGAAACTTTGCTCGAAGTATCACCTGGATCTCTACACATGAACGGCAGCATTGAGAACATTGTTTGTGTACACGGAGTTTACTAAAAATAAAGGTTTTGTACAACTGACTTTGGCTGTTATGTTGTCCGCTCGTCATCTCTGCCAGACGTAAATAATCGATTTCTGAATGCGAATAAATTAATCTCATATGAGGCTCCTTTTTCAACTAGAAGGTCAATATTGTTTTTCACTTGCGACAAAACAACGAATTATCCGTGCATTTTTATGGAACTATGCTTTAGGAGCTATCAATCTTTACTCTCCTCCCTCCTTACGTCGCAATTGGAGATCGATACATCTTGACTGGGAAGAAGACAGCGAGCGGACGCCAAATTATCCAAAGTCAGTTGTTCAAAACCTTCTTTTTAGTTAACTCTGTGTTCACAAAGAATGTTCTCAATGCTCGAGTTCACGTGTAGAGACAAAGGCGATACTTCGATAAAAATATAATGTTGTGTTGAGCCTTCTTAGTGTTGTAAAAATAGCGATTTTAATGCTCAGAGCATATTGAAGACATATAGCTTCTAGTTCTTTTGCGACCACTTCAGGTCCTCAAAATGGCGGAAGACAAGTGAGTGACGTCAGCTGATATTCATGTATATAAGTTTTGGGATACCTGCCTTTATGCAACAGGAACCTGAATGACATCCCATTCTTAATCCATAGGGTTTAATATGGAGTTGGCCCACCCTTTGCAGCTACAACAGCTTTAACTCTTCTTGGAAGACTTTTTACGAGGTTCAGTAGTGTGTTTATGGGAGGTGGTTTCCCAGACAGGGCTTGGATTAATCCAAGACTAGGCCTTATTATATTAGGATATTTAGTTTAACAAACAAACTTTACAAAAACAATAGGCTACTGGTGTGCATCTAGAGACAAAACAATGTTGGCAATCTTTCGTCTGGGACAGCCAATAATCGTGCAGTGTATCACGGGCCTAAGACTCTGATCCATGTTGAAATGCTTCTCGTTCAATGTTGTGATTCATGCTAAACGTGTTCTATTTGATTCAGATCCTAAACTCATTGTAATGAAAACAAATAAAAGTGATTTTTGCTTTGTGACGTGATGCATTATTACAGGAGAAGCAGCTATTAGAAGATGCGTAATTCGTGGCCATAAAGGGATGCACATCGTCAACAACAATTCCCAAATATGCCCTTAAAGCAATTATTGATTGGTATTAACAGGCCCAAAGTGTGCCAGAGAAACATTCCTCACATCATTACACCAGCCTGCACTGTTAACACAAGGCAGATTGAATCCATAGATTTATCCTGTTGGTACCAAATTCTGACCTTAAACTGTTTTCAGGTTTCCAGTTGTGGAGAGCCTGTGCCAGACATGGAAACCGGAAGTGATGGTCTGTTGTTGTAGCTTTCCACGGTAAGGTTCAACATTCTGAGAGGTTTTGAGAGTTACAATAGATTTTCTGTTAGCTCTGAGCCCTCACGCCATTACTGTATATCCACATGACTGAAACTCAGTCGACGGTTTTTGTTTTTAATAGTTGAGTGTGAAAATCCCAGAAGATATACCAAGAATCATTCCACTGCTTAAAAGACTGATTTGGTTTCCATGATTGATTTTTATGACTGATGTAAACCAAAGCTTCCAACCTGTTTGTGTGGTTTTATCCATGTGTGTCATATGATTGGAAAATCCTAATAAAATGCTCAATGAACGTACTTTATTTCTTATTGAAACAAAATGCTCATGCACATTTCTTGTATTTCATAAACTACAGTACAATAGATTTGCTATTAATGGCAGGTCAGAGGGAAAGCCTTGTAATTTTATAGAGCATCTTATTACAGAAGTATTCCAGCACTGTAAGTACAATATGGGTCATCAATATTTTTCATGGAAAACAAAAAAATATATATTTTTTAATTTTGGATACGCGGCTCACATACGCGGCATCCAAGATCTCTAAAATGCTGTCTTCGAAGGAAGTGAGGCAACAAGTCAGCTGCCTTCGGTTTTGGATGCAGCAATGGTAAACAAAAGGCTAAAGTTTATCTGTTCTTTTTTAAGGTGACAGTTTAGTTGGAAACGGGGCATGGTTCGCAAGAAAAATGGTTAATGTGACACTGTTATGTGGACCCGGTAATGCACCAGGGTACCAAACCCGAGACTACCTGTACGAGGTAAGTTAGTTTGCCTTTGGAATTTGGCTCGACTAGCGTGTATCTAAAAGTGGCTCGCACTCGGGTGCCCACTCTTTCAGTAAGCAAAGTAACATGTGCATGCAATGTACCCAATGACCACATCATTAGTTTCCATAATGCACAATTATCTCGAGTGGCGGGGATACAAATAATTTTTTTTGGCATCAGCTAAAATAAAATCATTTCGAGCAGCAAAAAGACACCTTTCCCTTGTTAACTGATGAACTGCGCATTGTGATGCACAAAATTACTCAAAATGGCCTCTTGGTGTGATATTTGTAAATAAAGCTCATTTAATGCTGTATAGCAAGAGTCTTAATTGGATCTTTATGAATATATAAACCTAATTTTCGATATTTTGCAACTACACTAATGGCTTTTCAGCTATGGCACGGACGTGACTCATTTAATCACAAATTTAAAATTAACCTTTGCTTTTCGGGGGCTAGGAATAGCACAGAAAGTCTGAATGTAATTTAGATGTAATTATAATGTAAATGCGTATGGCTGACCTAATAGAGAGTGTGACTGCGATTGCATGAGGAGATTGTGATTAGAGTTAGAGCGCTCATAAGATGCATGCTGACATTTGTGCTGCAGGTCATTCCCTCTCCAATGATTCCTGAATCCGTTTAAAGGGACGACACACACTGTGTTCTCAAGAGGCTGCAATTTTGACATCTTGTTGTAGTCATGTAATTTGTTTCAATGGCTTGTACAATATTGCTGTGTTGGAAATAGTTGATTTGACAACCTTAAAAATTCTGTATGTTTTCTTCGGGCAAGCTAATTTTGCCCTTGTTGTCACTTGTGGGTACACAGCAATTTAGTGTAACCAGAAGTCTTCTTATTACAGTGTTGTTTTGTTAAAAAAAACATGAGCGTACAGGGTTCCCCAAATCTTACCCTGGAGGGCCGGAGCACTGCAAAGTTTAGCTCCAACCCTGATCAAACACACATGAGCAAGCTAATCAAAGTCTTCATGATAACTAGAAAATCACAGGTGGGTAAGTTTGATTAGGGTTGAACCTAAACTCTGTAGTGCTCCGGCCCTCCTGGGTATGATTTGGGGAACCCTGGCATACAGTATTAACATTATTTAAAAGTCATATATGTTGCCTCTTGTCTATATTGTGGCTGTTCCAATTTGTTTAGTGGCAATAAAAGCATTTTTTAATTTATTTTTTAATTATCTTTTAAATAAGAAAAATATATCCCAGAGCTGCACTAAAATTATAGTGTCTGCCGCTTGATGTGCGTTGAAGCGGTTACGTGGTCTGAAGTCTGCTCTTTGCTTGTTTGGTCTGGCTAGACTAAGCTACCCCCGGAACAAATATTTTATGGAAAACAAAAATGTTTTGGTTTCCTAAAGACGAGAGGAGACTGTGAATATATGAATGAGGCCTGATACCGAATGGAGGTCGGTAAATAAGGTCTGACAACTAATAGAATTTTATATTATTTGATACAGTTAAAAAAACATTCACACATAGTCCATAAAGCAAGGATCTTATGTGTTTTTAATATTATGTGTATATAAAATACAGAAAAGGCGTGTTATGGTGTCATGCCAAAAAATGAATCCTTTTAAATTATGACTCATAACTTCACTAATCCACACTATATGCTCTGCAGGGACGTGGTGCATGTGTAATGCGAATGCTCTGCTCGTGCGTCCAGTGAAGTGAAACTGATTGATGATTTTTCTATTGAATGCCGAATTTGAAAATTTGATTTTGGTACATAAAAGCAATGAAGCGGCTGACTGGTAGCAAGGCAAATTAGCCGGCAGGCTACCGGTAATTGTCCCGCTGATCCCAATGGTCTAGGCCTGGACCAACTTATTTTTTCTCTTTCTTGCCTCAGGGAAAGTGTCAACGATCGACCGGTTGATCTCGATCAGCGTGTTGGCGACCACTGCCTTAAGATTATTGATCTATCTCACTTTCCATTTTTGTCTGTTTTCAGTTAAACACCTAAGTTATTGTTTTTGGTTGTCCTCCATCTTGACTACCACAGTTTAAATGAGTTGAACGCTGTATCTCTTGAGCAAATGGCATAACATCATTTTCTTGTTGCTGAACAAATGTCTTTAGGGTGTCCAAGTCTCCTTGTACTTGTTTAGCAAGTTGCTCTGCCTGCTGTTTGAAGTTTACTGGTTTGTCCCACAGATGAAGAAGATTCAGGGGTTGTGCAAATCTGGATGTGATCTCCATTTAGATTCAATTCACTTTATTTATATAGCACTTTTCACAATTGTTTAATTGTTCCAAAGCAATTTTACATTAGGACAACCAAGTACTGTAGCAAAGTACAGCGGCTGTACTATTGAGCGGAGTAATAATGTAACATAATTATGTGTAACGTAACGTAATTAAGTTATGAAACAAATGTAAATATCAATAGGTTAACATAAGTAAACACAACATGTAGTTTTTAAATTAAGGTTTTTCTTACACCAGGTTCAGTTTCTCTAGCCACTGCCATACCTGTTTGCAAAATGCCGGAAATAGAGTGTTGTTCTTAGCCATATCGCATATTTTAATTTCCCGTCGGTCTTGCTATACAATGTAACTACCGAAGAGTCGAGTTTCAAATAGGAAAAATATCGAAACTCTTTGGTTATTTTTGAGCACGATGCTAATGGTCTAATGGGATTAAAGGTACTGTATTATGCTATGCTGAAAAGTCGTACAGCCAGACCCTGAGATCGGCTAAATGAATTCCAAAACAGTGAAAATCAAATGTCTAACTCTAGGGAAGCTGGAACATGAGCCTATTTTCAAAAATGTGGTCTGTCCCTTTAAGGCTGAGAAAGAGCGATTGAGGGATTATTGATTATCAGGTTAATGTTTTCGAGTGAGTCTGAGTTCAATATTAGAGGAGAGAGACTCCAGAACAGAGGGGACATCTGAATTAAGAATAATTAGTCTGCTTGTGGCTCTGTAGTAAACATTAGGACATCACTAAATTAATTGTGAATGTGTTTTAACATTTACTGTTGTTGCCAGAAGCCATGAAAAGATTAATATATTTAATATGCATTTGGGAAAAAAATAGGAAGTAATTTGTGTTGTTTCTTTTTACAATGCATGACAACACATCCACCTGAAATTACTTACAATATATTATTAAATTTACACCTACTGTAATTCAATTAATATTGGTTTCTTTTGTGGTGAATAATTCTAAATCTATACTGCAGTAAATTTCAGCATGTTTCAAATATTGTGGTTATAGTTTGGTCATGAGTCTTAAAAATGTAAACATTTAGATAAATGCTTATTAATAACAAGTAAATGCATTTAGTCTTGGTGTACTAGATCTGCCTACACTGCTGCTGTAAGTAGAGGAGACATCTGCATGCAATGAATAACAAAATCCCTATTTAAATGTGAGGTGGGTCATTTTAAAATTACAATTCCTATAGTTTGCTGTAAGACTGTTAAATTTTGCATTTAAATTCGGTGTATTTAAAATGTACACCAGATTGTCTGTGACATTGTAATAAGAGTTTTGTTTCTAACATGGATTATTTGTGTCTTTGTTTGGCAACCGCATGCCTATAGACCGTTTCAGCAGTAACAATATAAACAAGCGGCTGTCACGGTCCGCACGTAACTTCCGGTAAACTCCGCTAAGAATAAATAACAACAAAGTTCTTTAAACGTAGTTTATTTATATAACAAGCAAAAAAACAACACATAGATTACCTAGGAAACCAAAACATTTGTTATTTTTGACGAGGCATTCGTTCAAGAGATCAGTTTAGTAACTAGTCAGACCATTAAAAAAACGAAACCGGAAGTAAGGTTCGGATCCAGACGTGTACCACGTGCATCCAATGAAACCGTCTATAGGCTAATCAATTAATATTCTTATATACTAACAATACTCTTGTCATATTTAAATATCAATAATACATTTCTCTATTTGTTGAACATTATCATATTTTAACAAAGTATTGCTGTTGATAACACCCGGCACTTAATTTTACAATTGCTATGGGGATTTTAGGCCTTATGTGCTTACAGTATGGGCTTATTGTTGCATTCACAGTCAGATTGTAGAAATAGAGATTAATTCACTTTTATATGCTCTTGAAAATGCAAAACAGTTTACCAGTTATTGTATGCTAATAAAATGCCATAGCAGACATTCAGAGATTTTAAATCAGAGATTTCATAAAATTTGAGGCCAACTTTGTGTTAAAAAATAAATAAACTGTTTATACAAATGATACAGTAATGCCGAAATGACTTAAAGCATCATAAAGCTTGGTAATAATAATTTTGAACCATTTTTAACCCTGCTAAAAATGACAGTATTATGGTAATAAAAAAATACAGTATTATAGTATGCTAAAAATTACATTATTACTTCAGATATCTAGAGTAGGATTGATTCTTACATGAACATGGTAAAAAAAAAATGTAAATATTTTATTGCGATTTCGAGCAGCGTGAGTCCAGAAGAGGATGAAAGGTTGCAACCAGCCAGCCTGACACTCAGCAAACAGGGGTAATCAGGTATGATGTTGGGTAGGAGATGTCTCAGTCGATCTCTGCTCTATGCAGCCAGAATGGAAAATGTTGTCTAAAAGAATGGCATAGAGCAAATGAGATGTTTTACTGATTAGAGACTGTGAGCCAACATGGGACTCAAAGCATGTAATGCCAATCTTTATATATGTTTGAGGAAATTTTGACTTATAGGCTTAAGCAGGTAGAACTGTTTTGCCATGGTAATTTACACTGCACTAAACAGATTTAATTTTGGGTGAGAGCTTACAAATCCAAACTGGACCAAATCAGCCGTGAGCAGACAATAGTCATTAGATAGCATATCACAGTTAACAATTTCGTGTTATAATAAGATGACACTGGCAGGAAAGAAGTTTTAGTGATAGACAAAATGATACAATTTATTAACATATGCACACAAGGATAATGCAATGATAATTATATGTATTTGCTTTCTAATCTGCTGCCAATACCTTTGGGAGTTTGGGTTGCATCTAAGTATTATAATAGATTTTAATCCTTTGTCATTTAGATTTTATCCTCACTGTGAGACGTGTAAAATATGTTAAAATGTTCATATTTACATAATTGTTGCTGCAACAGTATTGCTTTTTGTATTTTTTTTTTTTTTTTGGTTAAATTCCTTGGGCAGCATTTTAACAATCTTATAACATGCGCATGGTCTTGAGCAGAGATTCTCAACCTTTTGCAACGTATGGCCCATCAATGACTGTTTAAACAAAATTCTGAAGACCACCTTTCTAAACATGATAGTATAACCGCAAAATAACATATAAACAATGCATTGTGACATGCCTTTTGAGCGGAAAAATAAAACATTTAAAGTGGAAAATGTAAAGATGGACATGAAGGGCTAGGTATATCCCAATTCTTTTTTAATTGGAGGGATAGGGAAAAAGGGACTTTTTAGGCTGTAACTAAACTTATATGACTGCAGGTGAAGGCGGCAATAAAATTTTCACTCTGTTTCAAGGGGCAAGGGGAGGGGGTGAGGGGTAGGCGTAGGAGTATAAAATAGAATTGGGCCTTAGACTTATCTTAGACTTATCTTAATAAGTACTCAAGGGTAGTACCTTTGAGAAGTTACATCTTTAAAGGTAAAATATACAGCCCCAGAAAAAAATAATAGACCATTTTAAGACCATTTCAGTTTATCTAAATGTAGGGGAGAACCGGGGCAAAAGTAACGTGGGACGAAAGTAACTCAGCGATTTTCTCCCAGCCCTGATAACATTTGCATCCCAAACTAGGACAGCATCTTTGACACACAAACCCTTGTCAGACCTGACAAATATCACGCTATTTACTCACCGTTTTCAGCGTGTAGATCGAGAAACGTGTTTTCAACCATGATAAGTGGTTATCATAAGTGGAAATAATTTTTTCCTTATAACGCTTAGTGTTTCTCGTTTCATGCTACAGCACTTATCAATCTTCAGGTTATTAAGCACACTAACACATCCTGAAGTTTGACTTCTCAAAGTTTTTCAAAATAAAAGAAAATTGAGTTTAAATGTGAAGAGATCCTGTCGGGACAACAGTAACAAGTAGAGGTCTTCACGGGTCCACTTAGATCCAAAAACCCGAGGTCCGACCCGAGACTCGATCGGGTTCGGGTCTAAAAGTTTCACATGTGCCTCGGACACGGGTCGGGTACCATAATAGCGGCATCGGGTAATTTAAAAATGAATGTGTTTTTTCTGAACGGACCCGAGAAGACCCGAACTCTCTCGCCTGTGTGCGTCAATGTCCTTTTCAAACCTCTCATCTGTTTGCCAAGAGCTCTTGCGACATTGTGTGGTTGTCGGAAGGTTCATTTTCGTTGAGACAAACATGTCAGTCAATTATAAATGTACATTTTAGCGGTTACGTTGGTGTCGTCGTGTGATAACAAAGTAAAACGAATGGAGCAGCTCGCCAAATTGGTTGCAAGGCCACCGGAGTTTCTTTCTGTCTGACTGTTGCGCATGGGTCTGCAGAATGCACACACGTCAGTGCCGTTTACATTCGGTTCCAGTCGGGTTAAAAAAAATTTTTCACTAGTTCGAGTCGGACTCGGGTCTAATTTTCTCTGGTTTGTCTCGGGTCGGGTCTTTCTTTAAAAATTTTTTATTTATGCACGTCGGGTTCGGGTATGAAGTGATTCGGGTCATTTCGGGTCGGGTACATTTCTTTGGACCCGAGAAGACCTCTAGTAACAAGTGGTTTTTTAACATCACAATGCTAATGTTCAACATTTATTTTAAGAACAATATTTGATGTAATAACCCTGATTTTTAATCACATCTTTCATTTGTCCTTTCATGCTCTCAGTCTTGTACATTGCCGTTTTGTTGGGGTGACTTTATGTCACTCCTGAGCTTCGATGTTGGAAGTCAACAGACACTGGACTGAAATCATAGCAATAGGCTACATATAGACATGATTATAAAAGGATGTGCTGTCTGTGACCCTCTTTACATAGTGTTACTGCATCTAAATAAATAAGGGCCCTATTTTAATGATCTAAGCCTTTGAGCTAAAAGGGTGTGTCCGAATCCACTTTTGCTAATTTAATGGCGGGGAATAATGGTTTGTGCACCCAGTGCTTAAAGGGTTGTTACCATTCTCGTAATGAGAGTGTTTTGGGCGTAAGGTGCCCTTTGAAAGCCAGTTTCACTCGCGCCATGCCGATTCCCTATTACCTGAAAATCTGATGCGAATATAACAAGATTTATAAAGATCATTTGTCAGTAGTCTAACACTGCTGCCACTGCCCATTGGTTGAGAATCACTGATCTAAAGCACCTGGCACAAGTGCATTTAGGGCATGTCCAAATCCACTTTTGCTAGTTTAACGATGGGGAAAATGGTCTATGCGCCTGGTGCGAAGGCTAAAGGGGTTGTTCATATTCTTGTAATGAGTAATGGGTGTGTTTTTGGGCATAATGTGCAATAAACCAATGAGAGTCTCATCTCTCATCCCATTTAAAAGCTAGTTGTGCTAGCGCCAAGGCAGATTGCCTATTTGCATGGTGGAGTTTGTAAGCAGAAAAACTGTAAGCAAAGGAAGAAGACCACCAGTTTAAGATTTAAGATTTAAAATTGTGTCGTGTTTTATTCATTAGAATGGTTATTTGTGTAATTATGACTTTGGTTCTCTTTAAAAGTCCTTATTTCAGTCATGGAGTAATAAGTAAAATAAGCTGGTAAAGTATGATGCATGATCACTGTAATTTAAGGTTTTATTATCAATACACAACTTACTCTGCAAGTTTGTTCAACTCATGCAACAACCTCTTATAAGTGTTGTGCTGTCGAAGTCGAATAGATGGAGGTACGTGATTAAACAGTGGCATTTAGGAGATACCTTGGAAGGCACGACCTTAATCTTAAGAACATTGCAGGTCTAGCATCATCTCATAGCTAAGGGGCAACTATTTCCAAGGCCTGTCAGTAGGAGATAGAGAAATGAGTGTGTTTGTGATGAAATACGGCACAATCCAAAACATCCCTACAGGTCAGTGGTCTATATTGGTCTATATAAAGGCAACAGGTTTATCCACAGAGGTAGGAAAGACAACATGAAGTATATGAAATACTATGATTATATCTATGAAATCATTGGAGTATTCGGAGGACAGGAAGAGGGAAATGACAGAGGAAGAATCCTAATATAGCACACCGTTAGTGCTGCTGTAAACTCAGCAGTCCAATAAAATGGCTGACACTTTGAGGGGGCCTCCAGCGAAAGCTTTATATCCTTCAGAGTGTGTCCTTATCAACAGTCCACTGAGTCTACTGCAACTCCCAATCTTCATTATAAAGATCTATGATGAGAACAAGCAGTTCTTATGAGAAATTAGACATGGCACAACAAACTTTAGTTACAAGAGCATTTAAGACTTATGCCTTAAATTAAAATTTCCTACTAGCAGTTTTTAATTTTGCCAATATCCACAATTACTCTCATTTACAGTTGTTACCACTTTCAATCTCTGAATTTGCTGCTGAACAAATAAATGAAAAATCAGGGGAAGATTTATTCACATCTTGAATCTGCATGTAAGGAGTTCAGAGGCAAAATCCTCTTAGTGCGTCTCACATGTTTTCTTATAGATTATTTTAAATTATAAATTATTTAGTTTAGTAATTTTAACTTTAAAGGACAAGTTCGGTATTTTAGACTTAAAGCCCTGTTTTCAGATTGTTTATGATGAAATAGAACGGTTTTGACTGAAATTTCGACATTTGCGGCTGCCCTGAGAATTTTCGCGTGTTTGTGTTTCAGCTCAGACCTCTACAATGGGTTTAATGGTGCACTGGAACAATCCTTCCTAAAATGCATTAAACTTTCATTTACAAAGACGTGAAACTCACTGAGTGGTCAGGGGTGTTCACTGGTATCCTCACACAAAAATCGCTCCAAAAGACGCATTCCAACAGGTTTTATCGTAGTTTTTACCAACTCCATTGACTTGTATTAGATGTGCTGTGAGGTACGGTATTACTCCGTGCCGGGAACTTTGTTTCAATTCTTGCAGTTGGCAAAGGCGGATTAGCGCCACCACCTGGGCTGGAGTGTCTATTATTCAAGCTCTAAGCGGAAGAATGTACAGGTGTGAGGCGTTTGGAAAAATAGGTCCACAAGTTAACAACGAATGCTAAAACAGCTGTTGGAAAGCATCTTTTGCAGCGATTTTTGTGTGAGCATATCAGTGAACACCCCTGACCACTCGGTGAGTTTCACGTTTTTGTAAACGAAAGTTTAATGCATTTTAGGAAGGATTGTTCCAGTGCATAAAGTTGATAAAGATGTATTGGGATCTCGCTTAGGAGATCAATTTGCTTTGTGTATGTAGAAATAGCCAATGAATATTGGCATGCTGTATTTGCATCTGCTGCTGTTGCCCCGCCAAGCAAGTATAAATGAGCAGGAGGTGCAATGCATCACCAGTATTTCGCTGAGGTGGCAGTGAGAGGTTTCTAGAGAAATAAACAGGTCTACCTGAGTCACTCTAAACCGTCTCCTAATCAGCTAGACTGGGGGTGGAGCTGCCATTCTTGTTTGTCGGCCACACGGTTGAGCGTTCCGGGGATGTGACCTCAGATTCTTCTGTGATGCGCTTTCTGGCTGCATGAGGGAGGGTGAGGGTGTGTGATGTGAAACTCACCTGGCTCCGCACTTGGACTGATGGATCGCGGAATATACCTTGTTGGGTTCTCTGGAAGTCCAGTCGTGTCCACTGGCAACAGAGGAGAGTGAGGAAGGGACGGCTCTACACCACCTATTGCATCTGCATCCTCTGGGGACCAGGAGAAAAGTGGAGAAACTGCTCTTCATGAAAATTTGGGTACTATCGGCTAAAAACCAGCAGTGGAACAGAAATGGAACAAAAGATTCGTTCCCTGACCTTCCCCCAGAGGAAGTTGTGGTGCGATCACCAACTCCTGAAGAACAGCCTCCGCCATCTTAAGGCTGCCCATCTCAAGACCGTTTGCCTTTGTGTTTTCTGCCTGGTTTTATGGAGGCCTGGAGGGGCTGGGTTTCCTTATGTCCTTAGGCGGGGGTGGATGGAGGGGACACCCTCTGTGACAAGCAGACTAAGGAGAGGCTTTAGTCTGCCCTTGGGCAGAGATGGTTTTTCTGGACCACCATAATGGTCAATGCCAAAGATGGTTTTCTTGGGCCACCATAATAGTCAATGAAAAAGATGGCTTTCTCAAGCCACCATAATGGTCACAACCCAAGACGGCTTTCTTGAGCCACCATAGTTATTGGTGTTAGCATGTAATTAAGTTTGAGTGTAATAGTTTAAGAATTGGACATTTGAAAACACAACACTTTTTCTTTGCCCATTGCTCTGCCTTATTTATTTTCAACCCTTGAATGCAGCACCCAAGAAGCCTGTAACCAAAACAGTCTCTTTCCAATTTCTCACCCACACAATGTACCGCCAGGAGACCAGGGAGCTCTCATTCCAGTCAGGCAGCAAATTATTCTATTGTAGTGCAGCAGGGATGTGATGAATGGCCAAACTTAAAACCTCCTAAACACTGGGGATGTATACTGGATAAATATGATATAATGAGACAAAAGGGCAAATAAAGAACTGCCTATAAGAGGTAAGATGTTATGCAGGTAACACATTATTTTCGATTATCCACTATAGACATTTTACTAATTATAAGTAACTTTGCAACTACTTATCAACTAACATTCTTTAGAGAATTAGTAGACTGTCTGCTTAATATCTACTAACACTTTATTGTGATGATATCTCAACAGACATTCAACTGACTATAAGTATCTTTGCAGGTGCATGTCAACTTATTCCACTAACCCAAACCTCTTCCCTAACCACAACCCTTACAGTCTACTTATACTCTAATGACAGTTAGTTGACGTATAGTTGCAAATTATTGAAAGTTAGTTGACATGTAGTTGCAAAGTTATTTATAGTTAGTAGAATGTCTAAAGTGGACTATCAAAATAAAGTGTTACTGTTATGCATAAGCAACATTTCCTCAAAAAAAGCAAACTCTGGGCCGGGTCCATTATCCATCCCCTGACTGAGCTGTTTTGGTTGAGTGCAAGACCATAAGGCATAGAAAATAAACAGGTTTGATCAATACAAGAGAGTGTTTGAAATTTTCACAAGCTAGGATGAATGTACATCTTCCAGTGTCTTACAAATTAGATTAAACCACAAGGCAAAATAAAGTAACACTGCATAGTAAAACCATGGATCTATACAGTACATAAACAATGTCTCACAAACTCATCAAACACAGCACTGTGCTGCAACAATATGGTCAGGTCCAGATATGTTATCACAACTGTGTTAAGTTGCCCATTAGAAACATGCTGTACTGACCATTTTTATTGTGACTAGGAATGCTGGACAGATGGAGCACCTTTTTACTCAGTGATACTGAGTATAACATTCACCATCTCTAGCAGATGCAAAGTGACTGCTTTATATAAAGAATCAAAAGTTTTTTTTATTTACAAAACAAACTACCCCAAAATAAAAAAAAAAAGAATACAACAAAAATAACTCCCTAGCTAACATAAAAGGACAAAATGGCACCCATTTTCCTATTAAGGAAAATTACTTATTTCTCGCTTCAAAACTAAACTATGAATTTATAGTCTTTTTATATTTGAAACATGAAGACTTTTTAAAGCTAAAAGCAGAATTTCAATAAAAGACAGATACTGCAGTCTCTGTTAGTTTTTTTCTGCTTTTCAGATTTAATCTCTTTTAAAGAAAAACCTTGAGCTGTAAATGTTGGTGCATTGTGATGTAGCCTTGGGTCTTAAGGAACTGCTAGCCCAAACACACACAATGCACATTCATTAATTACTACAGTTTGTACTGAGGAACTTGGTACTCTAAACCAGTACCAATTGTGTAGTCATACTTCTATTTTTGTTACACCCTTTTAAATGGTTTAGGTCGTTCAACATTAATATTCTACTGAAAGACGTCCTCTTTTATAGCCTTGTATGACATCTGTGGTGGGACCAATACAGACAGAAAAAAATCTGTGGCATGGCAAGATATTCACTTCCTGGCAAACCATTAAAACACTCTTGAAAAGGATATGTTGATTTACATGGTAGTCTGTGTATGACCATGGACAAGGCCGCCTTAATGCACGGGCTTACCTGGGCTGAGGCCCAGGGGCCTCTCAAGTTCAAGGGCCTCCCAAGTTTGCGTTCATGATGAGCTGAAAAGGTCATATTGTTTTGTAACTTGTCAGGTTTTCTGTCAATCACTCTAATTGCACGTTACATGGCTGCTGATTGGTCCGTTGTAACTTAACGTGAAATAAAATGTCAGACGCAACATATTTTTTATTCCGCGTAATGTAATTAAGTGCGCGTTGTCAACTTGACATTCCTGCACGTTAGACTGAGTGTGATAGAGAAACAGGAAATAATCCACCAACAAATGAAAGAGTAATTTCTGAAATTTCATAATAAGCACTAGTGAGGTGCAGGTCTCTCATTCTTTCGTGCGCGCTCGCTCGTTCGCTCTCTCTGTGCTCGTGCAGCTGTCTGAGTCTCTGGCATGCAGAAGTCTCTCCAAACGTGCACAAGAAACTGTGCCGCTATATTAAGAAAGGAGTTCCCGCACATAATGCTGTTAGTTGTTATAAAGTTTAAGTTTACTCGCGTTTATATCAGTGACGCTTGCGCAGCTGGAGCAATGTAGTTTGACGCGACGTTAGCGCACAGTACACACATCTGTTGGTTTAGAAAGACGAGAAAGAGACGCAACGGTAAAGGTGAAAGTAAAGAGCGACTAGACCATCTCAAATGATCATCCCCTGATAGCACCATTATAATCTCCTTATCTAAAGATCTTGTATGTTCCCTGTCTGTCTTGTGCATATTCATACTTGGTCGTTTTACATGCTTATGTATGCATTAATACTAAATACAATGCATACTATATCTTCAATAGCCTACAAAATAAATAACTGATTAAAAAAACAAGATTCTGTCTATAAAGACTTATATTTTGTTATCATTAATGCATTTAACAAGATTCTGTCTATAAAGACTTATCTTTTGTTATCATTAATGCATTTTCACTTTAAATCTAACTTTAACTTATTATATTTTTAAAACTGTGGTGAGCATTTAGTTATGTGTGGCAATTTTCTGCAAATTTGTATATTCCAAAAACTATATAAATATAAAGCTTATAAACATATATACTTTCACACATTTTGGTTTTATTATCACCACATGTTGCTGTGCGTGGTTGTTAAATAAAGTGTCTTGTGTTTATGCTCAAGTAGGCTCAGTGATATGTTAATAACAATATTATGGTATTTTCTGGCTCAAAGAGGGAAAACTCACTGTTGTATGTCTCTAAAGAAACTAATGCATTTTGTGATGTAGATTTTCTAGATATTACACTTTTAAAAAAAAAATTACACTATAAATCGAGGGGAAGGGGGGCCTACGAAACCTCTTAGCCCCGGGGCCTCACATTAGGTTAAGGCGGCCCTGACCATGGAGATGTTACAGTAATAAACTTTAGTGTAATATATGGGTCATACGCAGCACTTGTGATTATGCTTACCTTTTAATTTCTTAATCATTATTTTTGGAAAGGCTGCTTTCAAGAAATAATATTGTCTTTTGTCAAGCCCAAAGTACTGAGGCAGGAGAGGGTAACTGTTATTGAACTAAATAAATAAATCAATACTGTCTGTTGTTCTTTATCCTTCATGACTAAATAGTTATCAAGTAAAAAAATCCTCCAAATATGATACTAGTATTCAAACAACTTTTTGTATAATATTTTATTATTATAATGATTATTATTTGATTGCCTCACTCTTAAACACCCATTGAAGTGTAAAAACACACACAATGGGAAAGAAGCTTGTCCTGGAACAGACTGTAGTGTTCCATGAATAATCCTCTTGTTTTTATTCAATCATATGAATATTTCAGGCTAGGTAATGCCAAAGCTCCCTCTCGGGGAAGTCTGTGTCTATATTACCACAACAATCAAATCCTCAAATGAAAGAAAAGACCATTTCAATGCTTTTCCAGACTACCAGGGTTGTTAAGTTATGCACAAAGGACAAAAGCACCTTGTAAAAAAAATAAAATAAATAAAATAAAAGTTAGTAGAGAAAGTAACTTTAGGAAATGTTTTTTTCAGCCAAAAAACAAAAAACAAAACAAAAGGTTGACTGCTGCAGTGTAAGAACATACTGAAAATGTAAGAGAGGAACACAGACTTTAACATGCAAGTAGACAAGTAAGAAAGAAACTAAAATGCAGTTGGCAAATTCTGCACACTTGTATAATATATACGGCTCATACATCTTGATATGATCTATGTGCAGAATGGTTACACAGGCAAGGGTAAAACCAGGAAGTTAATTAAGTCCAAATCAGTTATCAAACTCAGAGAACGATACACAGTAAACAGTATGTAATCTAAACCAGAGTTGGGGTATTTTGACATGAGTCCAATTTTGAATGAATTTGTCATAGACCAGGGTGACTTGACAGTTTGTGACTAAAAGAATTGTCCCTCTTTATCATATATCCCTCTATATCACCAGGATATGAGTAGAGATTTTTTTTTTCTTAAAAGCAAACCAAGTGATTTTTTTTTAAAGAGAATGGGTGCAAGAATTAATCCCCTATGGCAGTCTCGAGACAGATGAATAAAATCCAGCCATAGTGCTTCCTGAATGCTCTCCACCATAGCTTTAGTTTAATGTTTCAACTCCACTGTTTGAAACATGTTTCAGGAAGAATAGCAATGGCACAGTCTTTGGGCCTGTGAGGAGAAAGCAGAATTGCTTTGCCTTTGTTCAATACTGAATGCCATAGAGCAGGGTTAGACAACTCCTGAGTTTAGTTCCAACCTTCTTAAATGTACAAACTGCATGCCATTTTGCAAAGCCTTCTAATCATCATAGATTTGTTGAAATGGAGAAAGCCCTGAACATTAAAGAGACTCAAATTGTAAAGTCTATTGAGACTAGATGTGCATGTAAGTGGCAAAATGCACAATTCAGCAAATACAAGCACCTTGAAAGAATGTAAAGATGAGAAAACAAGTAGAAAAATGGGCCATTGAGCTCACCAGCCTTTATTATAACATGACCAGGAGTGAATTTAATAATTGGTTTGTTTCTGTAGACCTTCTGCATGTTGTCAGTCCATAAATTGTACTAAGGCTTATGCTTTTATCCACAATTACAAGCAACATGAGGGCGTATAACAATGCACAGAAAAATGTGTTGTGTGAAAGAATTTTACCAAACAAGCCATGTGACAGCTTGAGGATCCACGGCAATTAAAGGTTCTTGATATACTTCCACACAAACAAAAGTGGTCTAAAGCCCCTTTGACCTTAGACGGTTATGTAGTCATGTGTTATTTAATTCAAAAATCATACTAAACTCAAGTCATTAGCAGTTCATAAATATTATTTAAATAAAATATGTAAAGTTTGCATTATTCTTGTTTAGTCCTAAACAATTGGCAGGGCCCAATCTTTAGGTAAGAGGTTTTGGCCTCTGTATTGCAACATGATCTCCAAAAATTAAATGGTGAAATGAACTAGATGTATGCAAATAAATTTGCCCATGTGACATTACAAATACACCAACATGACAGGCTGCATTTGAAACTTGATTACATAAATGCCTTTGCAAAGATGAGGAGGACATTTTAAGTTATGTAATATGAAGGATGTTTTATTAATACAGTACAAAACCCCTATGTCAAAAGCTCAAGGAAAATTCCTTCCATCACTTCTTTAAAAACGTTGAGAAAGTGATGTCGAGGGGGACTGTTTTTACTGTGATGGCAAAATGACATTGTATGGACTGTCAGAATTTTTACTTTCATTTGCATTTATCTTTTTGGCAGATGCTTTTATCTGAAGTGACATACAGTGCATTAGCTATACTGATTATGTGTGTTCAATGGGATTATATCTGAAGAGCAAGCTGTACAAGCATTACAAGCTGTAATGTTATGAACCCCGGCTTACTGCTTGGATAATGTTTATCTAGAAAAATGTTTAAGATATCCGTTCAGATGCAAACATCTCTAAGTGCATCTGTCATGTTTTCTTGTAAATCAGACACTTATGTTTAGTTTCAGTAATTTCACTTAAATTCCAATGAAAAGTTATTAGTCAGAAATTGAAATGTCACTTTTGTCATTTTTATTGTAATTTAACAATTCGACTCTCTTTAGTTGCAAAACCCACTAAGTGCATAATCCATTCTTTAGACATAGGTAACAATTGTAAAATCACTTAAGATGTAACAAAGGAAACATTGCAAATAATGAAAGTCAAAGTGTAATAATAATAAAAAAACACACTCATTCAGGGTTGCCGTGATCCATGTGATTGCCACAAAGAGGTTGTATTCAGGTCCAAATACTCACACGAGACAGGGATCACAAGTATCACAAGGTTGAATGTGATAAATGATCGTTTTGTATGTCGTCGTTCATCTAATCCATCTTTCGTGCACTTAGAGAACAAGTGCACAATGTCGATAGCATTCATGGGAATCTGCCAACAAATCATTGTGACGTTTACTGGACGCCAGGATGAAGCGCAGGTATTTGATGAACATATAATAAATGCTGAGAACATTCAATCAATATTATTATCAAAATGTTCATGAATGTGGTGTTAAGCTGCTTCTGCATAAGAACACTTCATATATTAAAGTATTGTAGATGTTGACCGATATTTTGGAAGGCTGCTAAAACATAAAATATTTTTCTCTATCTGCCACCTTTTGTCTCAAAGCTTAGGTGAGGACTGTGAGCGTTAATGTTGTTAGAGCCAATCCTCCCTATAAGCAGGATACGCATGTGGTGTAGGGCTAATGGATACTAACGGATAGTTTTTAAAGGGGTCATAGCGTGAAAATGTTAGCATTTCCACTTTGTAGGTTTGAGCAAAAATGTGTCGTTTTGGGTGTGTCTTTTAAAATGCAAATGAGCTGATGAAGTGCAAACACTAATCACAATGATGGTGGTTTGATGCAATTCAAACTCAATTGTGCTGTGAATTATTTTTTCTCTCTTTCTTTCTCTCTGCACTAAATGGCAGTGCTGTGGTTGGATAGTGTACATTAAGGGGGCGGTATTATTCTAATAAGATCCTTATGACATCATAAGGAAAGTTAAATTTCAATTACCTATTTTTGCTCACACCTACGAAGTGGCAATGCTAACATTTTCACGCCATGGCCCCTTTAAGTTCATGTTTACTCCTGAATACATCTTATCTGTAAAAAACAAAACAAACAATACTTGTATTAAAAGTATTTTATTATAATACAATAAGAACAATCAGCTGTTTACCATTAAAACCAAAATTCATTTGTGTTGTGTGTTTTGGACCATATTTCAGTAGGGTTTACTTGTGTTTATAGTTCCCATTCACCAAATTATCAGAAACCATCAGAGACAATTATACTTTTCATTAAAACCAATTAATTTGCTATTTTAACCAATAAATCCATTAGAATTTCTGTGATGAGTTCTATTGTATTTTTCCAGCAGAGTTAAAAAAAAGCTTTTTGGGATACAATTATAAAAATTTGATGTTATTGGCATTTATAGTGTTTTGAACCAGCATTAAACCAGTGATTACAAGATTTTGGAACAAAACGTATTCTATGACAAAACCTTTTGTTTTAGGCCATACTGTTAGAATAAAATATGTTTTATAAGTAATTACACTTTTAAGTAAAGATTAAACAAACATGTTTTTCTATACACTGTAAAAAGCCATTCTGTAGGTTTGTAGATCTCATGAAATGTAATATGTAAACCTGATTTAAAGGTGCATTGTGTAACTTTTAGAAGGATCTCTTGACAGAAATACAATATAACATACATAACTATATTATTATTGGTGTATAAAGACCTTACATAATGAACTGTATTGTTTTATATTACCTTAGAATGAACCGTTTTTATCTACATACACCGCAGGTCCTCTTACATCGAAGTTTCTACAGTAGCCCTAAACAGTCAAACTGCTCTCCAGAGTGTGTTTCGTCCCTACCTTCACGCTGTCTCCGTTGGTTCAGATGTTTTCAGATGTTTGTCCTGTGGTGGCAACTACTATATGCGTTTTGAAATTGAGGGGTAAGCTGTTGGTTGCAATTCGCAATCTCACCACTAGATGCCACTAAAATTTACACACACCACAAATTAATTTCTAGTTTTTTTTTATAGGAGAGTGATTAATAGGTAAAGTGGAACTGTAAAGTATGCTCTTGCGCATTGTACGGGAGTTCATTGCTGACATAGGTAAGGGAGATTTATAGCTAAAAAATAGTATCAATGACTAAACACTTAACTCTTTCCCTGCCATTGACGAGATATCTCGTCAATTAAGAGAAAACGCTTCCCCGCCAATGACGAGATTTTCCGTCTTTCCGCAATACCGCTATTATCCACCAGGTGGCGCCCTTCCGCAACTTTTTAAAACCGGAAGTATTGCCCTATGGCAAGCTGCTGCATGTCCGTGTCTGTTTTAAAGATCGCTCTGAATGGGATCTCTATGAAAAGTCCGTCACGAATATGGAATTATTTTTGCTTTTTGCTCAAAATATGGTGTTTTTGCAAAAACCTACCCATATTCAAAAGCTGATTGCAAAAGAACCACTAAAGGTAGGATGAAACGGTTTTTTTTGTTTGAAAGCAGAGGGTCTGTTCTTTCATTTGGTATATTGTATGTTTATTTATTTAAAGAAGAACATTTTCTGGAAGGCATTAAACTTTGGTGAAAATCATGAAAAACGCTGGCGCTGGCTGGCAACTTTTTTTAAAAACGCTGGCGGTGAAAGAGTTAACCGCTAGTGAGCATGGGTGGAGCTCAAAATAAGTCTTACATAAGTTTGCAAACATTGTTGGAGGATAATAAAGAACAGACAGGAACTGATCAGCTTGTGATGGCAATAATTGTGACAAGGACAGGAGCTTCTACAAGTGACTAAAGGACACTGGAATCATTTTTGACAGGTAATTATAACGGCCAATATCATTCTAAAGAAAAATCCTAGGGTTGTAAATGGACATGTAAAACAATCTCTGGGTCATTTTTGCACTTAATAAAGTCACATACCTTTTATGTACAGTAGATATCAGAGAACAATTTAAAAGATTATTTCATTACATTCTTTGGCCCCTTATTTCATTGAAAGCTCACTGAATCTGTTGTTGGCTGTTTTTCATCTGACATCAGATTAAATTATTTTAATTAATCCACTTATCAATTCTTACTTGTCGAAATCAAATAACAACATTGTTTGTAATCTTTTTTTACAGTGTAGAATAATGTGCACTCATGCACCATTAAAATAAGACCAGGAATCTGTATTAAAAAAGTTCATCATTTTGATTTCATATTGACTTTACAGTGACTCTCTTTCTCTCTCTTTCTGTAATGAAAATTAAATCCAGAATCAAGCTGCTGCAGTGGCATTTTATTGGACACACGGGTTCAAGAATGAAATTGAGTGTTTGTTTTTGATGTTAGCTACTTTTGCAATTAGTGGCAGTCAGCACTGAAACGCATCATGTGGTGTGATTGAACATTCTCTTTAGATGCATTCGTCAAACCTCTTGGACACAGCCATTTGTGTTTGCGTATATAAAAAAACTACTAAAGCAGAACACACCATCCCCAAAGCAGGAACTAATGTGACCAAATGTGAAAAACTGGAAATAAGCACAGTATGTGGCTTTCACTTTACAAATAAAAATAAATCAAACTTATTGTAAATTTTGTAAGCAAGTGCAAAATATCTGTCAGTAAAGAGCTTTTTCACAGTGTGTCATTTCAAAAACACAGGCACTTGACTTTCAAATATATTTGATTGGCTGTCAAGAATGTGGCAGGACAATTGTACAAACAAACCTTATAAGTAAAATTATTTGTGTGCATCTTGAGACAAAACAATGGCATTGATATATTTTAAGATCTGTCAGTGCATGTTTATTGTAGTTTGGAAAACTTAAAAGCATTTTAGTCTTGGACTAGATTTAGGCACTGTCAGGAAAACCGCCCCTTAAAGATTCTGCAAAATCTTTTATTAATACATGTTGGCATGAACCCTTACAGACTTTGAAATAAAACATGAATTCTATTTTCTCCGAAGTGGCCATTGGAAGAACCTGCTGACTTCTAGCACTTAATGTTAACATTTCAGGAGTTTTAGCTGTCTACTACTGTATATGAAGTGGAAGGCCTGTGTCATTATTTAATACCCAAAAAGCATGTCTTAAATTGCATAATTCAAGAGAGATGACTCAGTATGATATTTTGAGCATATATCATTTAAAATGTGTTCCTTTGCAATGCTGATAATTAGAGGATATTATAAGCAAATATCTGGCAACAATGTAAAAACAGGTACTGTGAAACAACAATTTCACAGTATAATAATTCAGTTTAGTAATTAAACAATTGAATATTTCTCAACTGAATCTCCTGTTACTTCTGTTTTTTTCTGTAAATTCTCTAGGTGCTGGAAAAGAGCAGATCAGTGTGCACAGATTTCCTGCTCTGATTAAGCTAGAATAAACCAATCGTCGAGGTAATTCAAAATGCGAATGCCGCTCCATCTCAGAGGGCAAGTGCAGCGTCTACACATTTGGTAAATGTAAAAAAAAAGGTCTGGACCGTGTATTGGTATGTTGTTCCATTGAACATGAATCTCAAAAGCGGTCTGTGACGAGTGGCTATCGACATAATAAAGTAGGTGTCTTCAAAATCCACTCATATAAATCAGTTGCCCAGAGAAATTAATGCCATAATTAGTTTCATTTTAAATGCCCATTTTGAGAGAGCGTGGTTCAAAACCTGTAAGTCCAAGATCAGCCTGAGGCGCCATCTTTTTTTGGAATGAAGATGTCTTCTGCTGAGAGAAGTAATCTAACTACAAATATACCATATAATTTAAACCAGTGGTTCTCAAACTCAGAGGCGTCATGCCCATTCAAACTGAGGGGGCACCTGCCCCCTTGGTTTTTTTGAGCCAATGGATTTTGCATCCAACCTCTAAATCAAATAAGCGTCCATTAATCTGTTATTTGACTTTTAATCTGTTAATATGCACAATATTATACATTCTGTGCTGCATCCTTGTCACTTTTCGGAGATTTTCGCCGTTTTGATCGTGTTTTGATCATGTTACATTACTTTTATTCTGGCGGCAGCTGGCGCTGCAGTCAGAGCGCAGCCGCAGACGTCATCAGTGTCTGGGCGCGCTCACGAGCTCTCTGCTGTTGCTGGCTTGCTGCTGCATTTGGCTATCTGAGGAATTAAAACGTGTTAGAAACGCTCACAACATTTCCAAACCCCAGTACGGTAATGTGCAGTTAACCTTCTCTGTGTAGAAAATGTATGGTTTTAAATGTGACCGTCTCAACGTTATATTAGTAGAGATTCATCTTCTTGGCACAACGCCAAAGTTCGCCAAAGTTCACGCGGGCGCGGAATCTCACATGCTCACATGAGGTAAAATTTAATGCAAAAATCCGTTCCTCTAATAATTGTATCTAAACATATTTTTTAAAATCATTATTGAACATTAAAATCAATCACGTGGCTATAGCTGATGTCATTTTCGTTGTTTATATACTTTATGGATTTAAAATTACATAAATTTTATATGATAATGTAGTTGTTGTGCAAAATGCATTAATGACACAATTAAACAAGCCATTAAGACTTAAATAAAACATGCCGTTTCAGATGTGAATATAATGCAAATGTGTCATTATTCCGATTGAATAGTATTTGATATGAAAGTTAGTCATCACTTTTATTTTGGAGGTTTTTGCATGAAAGCAGGGGTTTTCAGATTGTTAGAAAGGTAAGTGCCATGGAAAAGACTGAAAGCTCTATAATATTTCGTTTGATGTCTGTGTATACACAAATTTCTGGGAGCTGTTGACACTGTGCCCCCTTAAAAAAAATTGGTGCATGACGCCCCTGCTCAAACTAGGTGCCGTTTTATGCCTTTTATAAAATACATTAATTTAACAATTCATTTAACATCAGAAAAATAAGGCCACTAAACAACACCACTATATTGTATACAGTTGTACAGTGCAAAAAGAAACAGTCAGGTAAACAGTGCAGATGTCAACCAATCAAGATGACATTACGGTATGCAGACATAATAGGCAGGCTATGCTGTATCTATATGTAAATATTTTCCTGCTGAGTTTGGGTAGCAATGAAGATTTTAAAGTATCTAGTGCACAGAGAATTGCACACGCAGTACTGCATATAGGAATGTTAATTCCTAATTCTATGCTAAACATTGAAATAAACAATTGTGATAAATCTGCTGTGCTTTGAATTTCTCTTCCCATATTTTATCATGAAAATGATAGAAAACACATCATCCCACACTGCACCGTGGGTATACAGTTTATTAGTCACAATGTCATGTAATTGACTCTGCAGTCATTTGCAATGGTCAATATTAAGGATGCTTGGAGAATCATGTCCCTGGATCCAAGCAAAAAACAAATACACTTATAAAAGATGACATCTAGGGGAATTCTGACAGACACCATTTTCAAATAGGTTAAGCGATCGCATAAGAAGCCAACCATAATCTGTATTCCTCGAGGCACAGAGATACAATAAATCATAGCCATTTATGTAACATGACATATGCTGTGTTTATCTTGCACAGCAGGGTTGGGACTGTCATAGCATCTGTAAAGATGTAGTGCCTTTTGTTACTGCAATAATACTGCAGGATGGAAAAGAAGCCAAAAGAAAATTTTTCATAATTTGACACAAACCATGTAAGTGTAAGCTGAGCAAAACATATGTGAAACCATGTTTGTGTTTGAGCACAAAGTTGTTGTCAACAGCCGTTATCGTGATAAATGACCGCCGTGTTGCTTCGACTTTATTTTATTTTCCTTCTGTAGAACATATAAAATAAAATGCAACTGACATGATTACGAGCAATAGCTTAGATAGTTATCCTTATGTGAGTTTATGGCTCCACTTGAATCTATTGCCAAACACCAGTGGATCGTGTAGTCCTCCATTAGAGCCCTATTGATCGCGAAAGGTCCCAGATTTGATTTGCAACATAGTCTCTTCATCAGTAATTCTCAGAGCGCTTTGACCCTGCCATCTCTAGCACTAACCTCTATAAGAGAAATTGGGTAGGTCTATTGATTGTTTATACATTTTTTAAACTAGCATAATAATTTTGTTAAATGAGTTAGGTTCCTTATCAATACATTATAGAATTATAACCCAGATATACTGTTAAATGTGACATTTGAATTAGTAGTTATCTAAAGACAGTGCCACTTAACAAGCACTACGCAGAACACTATAGTCTGAAGACACGTTCATACAAGCATTTTGCCGTGGCTCAGAGTCCCTTTGACAGTAAAAGCTGGTGTAAACAGTATTTTTGAGACCTCATGAAAAATGTGGTACAGTTCATACAAACTCCAATGTGGTTCGCTATTGCTGTAAAAGCAATCCAAACTATGTTGTGTAAGTGAATGGCTCTAGAAGATACATTGTGTCTGTGTGTGGGGCGACCTTGCGGAAAAGTGGGCCTGATGGTCCTGCAAGGATAAAAATAAATGCATGGATCATTTCTGCTTGCTTTTGCACAATAGCTTTCAGAAAGCAGCCCACAATCTTTTCCTCATTTGTAGTACAGTCACAGCAGATAGACACTGGGACTGTATTTATGTTTAGAACCTTCAGTTATGTTTTCAGAACAAAAGAAAAAAAGTGACGTGAGTCACCAGACCAATTTGGCGCCTGCTTTGATACGTAGCAGTAGGTGTAACTGAAACGGAAACTCAATAACTATCAAAAACACTAAAACTCAACATCAATTATTAGCTGTGCATAAAATAATTAAGGAATAACATACAGCCAGCCAGCTGTTATCACAGAATAAATACCAACAAGGTGATCAGAACCACAATGTAGAGGACTTTTTTGCTGTAAAAACCTGCTGGCTGCTGTAATGGATTTGCTGCATATTGAGGTCTCTGTACCAATGTAGTCTCATAAGAAAGTCACCTCAGAGACCACAGAGATAATTCTTCTGAGGGAAAACTTGGACTTAGTTTGTACTCCAGGGACATTAAACATATTGGATCCCCTAGGGGTCACTCGTATGACGCTGAGCTTAACGTAGGTTTTCAAGAATTTAGCTAATGAAAGGCTGGCATCAGACAGGTCTGACTGCCAAGGGAAGTACCCAATTCTACAATAAAGGATTTTTGGCACTAATCTAGCACCATAATGGTGCTACAAGCTGACACGAACACTATAGAATCTAGTGAATGTATCAGATGTCGCCCAGCCTGCAGCTCTCCTGAGGTCTCCCAACGAGGCGCGCCACACAATATTTCTAGTAGAGTGTGCCCACAACCTGAGCAGGTACGGGATGCCCTGCATTTGGTATGCCAGAGCAATAGTGTCCACTATCCAGTGTGGCAGCCTTTGCTTGGAGACAGCTTTACCCTTCTGATGTCCTCTGTAACACACAAAGAGCTGGTCTGGGGTCCTAAAGCTTTGCATTTGTTACATGTACAGTCGCAGAGCGTGGACTGGACACAGCAAAGCTAAGGCTGGGCCTGCCTCCTTCGGGGGCAGCACTTGCAGGCTCACCACAAGATCCTTAAAAGGAGTGGTGTGAACCTTGGGCATGAGGCCTGGGTCTTAGTGTTACACTGGAGTCAGCAAGCCCAAACTTTAGGCACGAGGCACTGACTGAGAATGTATGTAGGTCCTTGTCCCTCTTTATTGAGGCCAATGCAGTAAGGATCAAAGTTTTTATTAAGAGAAAACTTATATGCATTGCCTGCAAATGCTCGAAGGGGGTGCCCTGGAGACATTTAAGCACAATGGACAGATCACAAGAGGGTATAGAGCAGGGTTCATCAAATCTTACCCTGGAGGGCCGGAGCACTGCAGAGTTTAGCTCCAACCCTAATCAAACTTACCCACCTGTGATTTTCTAGTGATCATGAAGACCTTGATTAGCTTGCTCAGGTGTGTTTGATCAGGGTTGGAGCTAAACTATGCAGTGCTCCAGCCCTCCAGGGTAAGATTTGGGGAACCCTGGTAAAGAGGGAGGACGATGTGGAAATTTTTGTGGACAGATTGTGCTGATCGTGCCAACCTCCCTGCTATAGGGTCATGTTGGGCGGAGATTGCAGCAATATAGACCCTAATGGTGGAGGGGGACAGCCTCCTCTAAAACTGGTCTTACAAAAAAGTAACAATGAGGCAAGATATTCTCTCTTGGTCACTCAAGGTTGCGAAAAGTCTCAATCTGGGCTACCAGTACACCATCAGAACGCTTTTCAGCAAGGCTGGAAACTTTATAACACCAAAAGATTTCTTACTTGAACCGAGTATTGTTTCATGGATGGACGTGCTGCAGCATGCACATAGCTTGAGCACCCACCAAAATGGCCAAGCACATATGCTCATTTGCTTCACATTTTACGTAAAAAAACACACAGAAAACATTATGCACAGCTTTCCTCCATTTCAAAGCATGTGGGCACTCCAAAGCATCTGTCATTGCTAAGTAACCTAAGCATTGCTTGAGGTTGTGACGAGCACCCACCAGCGGAAAAATGAAACCAGCACCTATGAACACGCACGTTTGTTAAGAAACATATATCTGATCCTCATTTACATTTTGTTTTTCTAAATATGTGACCAGTCACGGAAAGTAGTGACACAAGTCGGATCTGGGCCATTTTGAGTAATTCACAGATTCTGAAAGTGCAGTTTCTAAGCTTTCCATCGATGTGATAAGATTTGGAGAAGTTGTGGCCATTTGAATATAGGAACTCAGAAATACTCAAACCGAGAAAATCGAGACGAAAGGGACTCTTCTTCCCAACTGGGGGAGACAATGGCTCATTTACATCTCATTTAGCTAAGCCATACCCCCTGTAAAGCCGTTTTGAGATATAGATGTTCTAGCATCATATATGTAGTATTTTATGACAGAAGTCCAAATGAAAACATGCAAAAATAAACATGACTCTTTTTACCTTTGTGGGGATCACAAGTCGAATCCAGTCTGTTTCAGATTATCCAATGACCATTTTTGTCCATAAATGCGTATAATCCGTGAAATATAGATGTATAGTCTATTGTTTACATCAGATTTCGCATGAATTTCTGGTAATACAATATAATATACAATCTGAGGACTAAAATTAAACTACTCTGTAGGATTTCTTGAAGAGCTCTCGCGGTACTTTAACGTCATCCGACTGCGGCGCCGCATAAAGTCAGTGACGCGGCTGACGTACGATGCGGCTAACTGTTATTTGTTCCGCCCCAGCTTCTTTTATTTTTCTTTTGCTTTGTGCGCCCGAGCTTTACAGTCTGGGGAGACGCACACTATAAGTTTGAAAAAAAAAACAACTTAACAAACATGTCTGAGGAACAGGGCAGCCGCGTCACTACAGTCACGTGACTTCACGCTCGAGCCGGAAGAGAAGATAATGCTCGTAATTCTTGCTATTTTTGGACCAAACTGTATTTTCAATGCTTTTAACACATTCTTACTGACCCACTGATGTCACATGGACTACTTTGATGATGTTTTTATTACCTTTCTGGACATGGAAACTAGGGATGCACCGATACCGATACTGGTATCGGCCTCGATACCACATTTTCTAAAGTACTCGTACTCGTTAAAAGTCCCCCGATACCTGGAATCGATACCACGGTCTGAGAAATGTCTATGTTTGAGCGGCGTGTAAGGGGTTAATGCCTCTTGTGTTGTCCAAAGAGGCAGAGTTTACAACAAACTGGAAAACTAGTCCTTTGTGTTTTTGTTAAATGATATGACTAAAGCTGTTACCTGTAAATTTAAATCATGTTTTTTATTAAGTACTCGGTATCGGTATCGGCAAGTACTGAAATGCAAGTACTCGTACTCGTATTCCAAAAAAGTGGCATCGGTGCATCCCTAATGGAAACCGTACATAGATTTTCAATGAAGGGGACAAAATCTAACGTTAAAACATCTAAAACTGTGTTCCGAAGATGAACAGAAACTTTGTTTCTCATTTTCTCGAAACTTGTGCTGCCAACTTGTGTCACTGGTTTCCGTGATGGGTCACATTATATATAAGCCTTTATGCATTAATGCTCGCCCACACACACACATTTTATAACCACCACGGTGGTAAAAAACTGCCACTGTCACAGCCCTAGTAATAACCCACAGCCTTTCTTGGGTACTATGAAGAAGGGGCTGTAAAACCCGACCTCATCTCTGGAGGGACCGGCTCTACCCTAAATGTGTGTGCCGGCTGAAAAGCCAGCAGAACATGAAGAAAGGAAACAAAAGATTCTCCACCCAGTCCCCGCCATCTCCAGGTCGCCCGTCTCATGGCCGCTTGCCCCAGGGCGTGGAGTGGCACCAGCAGATGCAAATACTGCATGCCAAAATGTATTGGCTCTTTTACATACAAATTAAGCTGATTGGTCTCTCTCTCAATTTGTCTGTCATCGACATGACGTTGTAGTGACGGACTGAAAGGGAACCACTAATAAGTGATAAACTGGAAGTGCAGCGCACAATGAACAGGGCTCATGAACTCAATCTCTCTTTCAACCATTTAGACGGCGCCTGGCTCAAGTTTCCCACTCACTTCAGTGTGCTCTTATACTGTAGTTCTGCTAAAGTTTGTCTAACAAGCACACATACAGTAGCTATAAATGAAACACGTATTCACATGCTTTACAGACCATACTCCCACATTCAAGGATGGTGTCTTTGTCAGAATAACATTCTTTGACCTTTCTAGTGATTTTAGTGCCATTCAGCCCCTTCAACTTGACTGAAACTCAAGACTGTCTAACCAAATGCCCTTAAAGTGAATCACAGACTGCGAGATTGACAGTTAAACTCTGGAGATTCAGTGTTGTGACTTGTTTTCAGCATGTTAGAGAGGGAGAGAGATACATATTTTTTTTCAGTACTTTTTTTACTTTTTCAAACTGAAAAAAAAAAAATTCTGAAGTTTTACATCTTGAAGAAGGCTATTCATTGCCAGATGTTGCCACATTAAATTAAATAACAGATAAGTGAAATACCGCTGATAAAAACATTATCTAAGTTGCTGTTTATGTTTAATGGCAAGACAAGTGACAAACTTCAATTCAATTCAATTTAATTTTATTTATATAGCGCTTTTCACAAAAGTCAATTGTTTCAAAGCAGCTTTACATAAATAGAAGCAGTGAAAAGCACAGAAAAACGACAGATAGCACAACAAAATACATGATAGCATAAGCAGTTAAATTTGCTGCGGCTATGACTCAATATTATAAGTGAACGTATTACTAAAGTAACGTCTAGAAGAGGAAGCTAAGTAAAGCCCAAAAAGGCTGCCTCCCCGGGGTGAAAAACCCCCTAGGTGAAAAAAACCCCGGGCTTTTATCCGAGGAAAAATAAGTCCTAGGAGGGAAAAACCCTTGGGAGAACGGATAAGGAGATTTAGCGGAGATTAAGCGGGTTCTGCCGGTGATCGTTGGTCAGGCATCAGCTGGGCATCACGTTGAAGGACGGCCAGTAGATCAGAGGTGTGCCGACTTTCACATCTACCGGGACTGGGTCTGTTTGTCTCGTTGTCCTCGGGTCGAGGACGAGACAGAGAGAAAAAAACAAAATCGTATTAGCGTAGCGCCCGTTCATATGTATTGAAGTGTCACACAGTGATGTGGTTTAACTCAGCTTAGTTCCAGACAGACTAACTATTGCGGCATAATTATATTATCCACAGTTGAGGATTTAGCAAATTGGGGGCCCAATGCGAGGGTATATATGGTAAATAAGGGTCACCTTCCGATCTTTAAGAGAAAATGAAACCTGACGACCCGTTTGACTAAGGCCTAAAGCCCCACTGTCGTCGTTAATGCAGGTTCAGTGGCAAACGGGTCTATACTGTATACCATTTACAGGACCACGAGAAAACGCCAAAACATCGCAACCCGACCATACGTGCTAACCCGTTTGACTAAGGCCAGAAGCCCCACTGTCGTCGTTAATGCAGGTTCAGTGGCAAACGGGTATGTATGGCATACTATTCACAAGACACACTAAAGCGCGAAAAACGCAACCCGACCATACATACCAACCCGTTTGACTAAGGCTGGAGGCCCCACTGTCGTCGTTAATGCAGGTTCAGTGGCAAACGGGTCGGTAAGGCATACTATTCACAAGACACACGAAAGCACCAAAATCGCAACCCAACCATACGTGCCAAACCGTTTGACTAAGGCCAGAAGCCCCACTGTCGTCGTTTAAGCAGGTTCAGTGGCAAACGGTGGCAAAGTATTTAATGCAATTCATTTTAAGTGTTCATGCAGAAAAGGTTTTTATTTATTTATTTGGTTGGTCTGTGTTATGACCGTGAGTGATTTGTTCCGTAAAAATAACTATTGCGAGTTAAGTACCTTTACTAGACAAATTATGCGAATGCTTTGTTGAAAAGAAAAGTTTTAAGTCTAGATTTAAAATGATTGACTGTGTCTGATTCTCGGACATCGGTTGGTAAATCATTCCAGAGCTTAGGGGCTAAGTAGGAAAAGGATCTTCCACTTTTAGACACTTTTGATAGTCTAGGGATAATCAATAGGCCAGAATTTTGCGACCTTAGTGTGCGTGATGGATTGTATTCTGATAGTAATTCTCTAAGATATGAGGGTGCTAAGCCATTTAAAGCTTTGTAGGTGATTAGTGATATTTTAAATTGTATGCGATATTTAACTGGTAGCCAGTGTAAAGATGCCAGAATTGGGCTTATGTGGTCATACTTCTTAGATCGAGTAAGTACCCTTGCAGAAGCGTTTTGAACTAGCTGAAGCTTGTTTACCTGATTTGCATGGCATCCCCCGAGTAACGAGTTACAATAGTCTGTTCTAGAGGTCATAAAAGCATGAATAAGCTTCTATGCGTCAGATTCAGACAGTATATGGCGTATTTTTGAGATATTTCTAAGATGGAAGAATGCTGTGCGGCAGACGTTGGCGATATGACTATCAAAGGATAAGTTGCTGTCGAACATCACACCTAAGTTCCGTGGAAGATGGCACCACAGTACAGCCATCTATGTGCAATTTGTAATCTGACATATTATGTTTGTAGCGATTTGGTTCAATAATAAGTATCTCTGGAGTTGGAGTTAAGCTTAAGAAAGTTATGTGCCATCCAGTCACTAACATCGCTAATGCAGTCTTTTAGCTTAGAAAACATGTGTGTTTCACTGGGATGCGAGGAGATGTAAAGCTGGGTATCATCCGCATAGCAGTGAAAACTTATGTTATGTTTCCTGATAATGTCTCCTAGGGGTAACATGTATAACGAGAACAGGATAGGACCTAAAACTGATCCCTGCGGTACACCGTATTTAACCAGGGAGTGATATGACTCTTCCTCATTTACATAAACAAAGTGATAGCGATTGGTTAGATATGACCTAAACCAGGCTAGCGCCTGACCACTGATACCAACATAGTTTTCTAGTCTATTGAGTAAGATTGTGTGATCTATTGTGTCAAAGGCTGCACTAAGGTCTAGTAATATAAGAATTGAGATTTCACCACGATCGGATGTTAATAGGAGGTCATTTGCAACTCTAAGCAACGCTGTCTCTGTGCTATGGTGGGGCCTGAATCCTGATTGGAACTTTTCATATGTACTATTATTTGTCAAGAATGTGCGTAACTGGCTTGCCACTACCTTTTCTAATATTTTCGAAAGAAAAGGGAGATTTGAGATTGGTCTAAAGTAATTAAGTTCTCCTTGATCTAGCTGTGGTTTTTTAATCAGCGGTTTAATAACTGCTAGTTTGAAAGCTGTTGGAACATATCCTATTTCTAGCGATGAGTTAAAGATATTTAGAACCGGGGTTGACACTACAGGGAATACCTCTTTAAGTGGTTTTGTGGGAACGGGGTCTAATATACAGGACGATGATTTGGATGATGTGACTAGGTTAGAGAGCTCATCTATTGTAGTAGGTTTAAATGAATCAAGATGTTCGTATGGTAGTCTAGTGTTAAGTGAACTAATGGGTAGAGTGGTGGCTGCCTGGGTAGCTACAATGTTTTCCCTAATAGCCGAAATTTTGTGTTTGAAGTTTACTATTGGTTTCTGTTTTCAATGAAAAAAGAAAATGTCACACAGCCCAATTGTACGGTAAACTGGTCTTTATCACAAAATCAACACTGACAGTGGTTTCAGAACCCCTGACTGTAAATTGTAATGTAACTCGAAATATTGATTTAAATGTAAAACAATTTGTTATAGAAGAAGAGAAACTTATCTAGAAAATTGATTATCAGGAACAATGGTCAATTATACAGTTCAGACGCTATTATACTAAAAAATAACTATACACAGAATTCCTCTATTGACCTATTAGATTCAAGTGTTCCAGACAGCCATATAATAACACATAAAAATTATAAGTGATGTGCCAAACTCTAAGAACCATTAATGTAGACCATTGTGCTTTGTTGCGTGCTGGGGTAACAACAGCAACTTTAGTGATTCAAAACTAAAGTAAATGATCAGCATAGAATCAAAGTAGCTTTATTGTTATTCAGGCATATACAGCTTGTGCACAGTGAAATGAAACAATATTCCTCCAGGACCAGTGTGCCACAAATTATAACACTGGACAAATATACACTCTAAGAAATGCAGTTATTTTCAACCCAACTTTGGGTCAAAATTTTTTATGACCCAACAATTGGTTAAAACAAGCGTTTGAGTTGAAACAACCCAATACGTTTATTTACAACCCAGCATGTTGGGTTCATCCCTTTTTGATGCAACACTGGGTTGAAAATAACCCACCATTTTTATAAGGCATACAACACAAAATATAGTGCTACATTACAGGACACAATATTAAGAGGACACAAAGACAACACAAGACAACTGTACATAATTCAATTTTAATAAATAGACTAAATAAAAAATAAGAATAACAATGGAAATTAACTAAACATTATACACAGACTACACAAAACTACATAAAGTGCATCGAGTGAAAACAGCATTTACAAACACTATCAATTAAAGGACAGCAACAATAAAACTATAAGAGCCCAGTAATGGGTGAAATGCCACAGCTAAATGCCTATCCTGCACCAGGCCTGCCTACTGTTGTCACACACAAGAGAAAAATATTTAGTATTACACTTGTTTTTCTTACTCTTACACCAAGCTGCCCAGTGTAGCATTCACATTCTACCCACATTTTCACCAAAAGAGCAGTTTCATATTTCTTCTCCAGGTTATCAGAGGACAATGGGCGCTGGGGGCGGTGTGAGTATTTCACAATCTGCTCAGTTACTGGGATTTTCAACCACAACCATTTCTAGGGTTTACAAAGAATGGTGTGAAAAGGGGAAAAACATCCAGTATGCGGCAGTCCTGTGGGCGAAAATGCCTTGTTGATGCTAGAGGTCAGAGGAGAATGGGCAGACTGATTCAAGCTGATAGAAGAGCAACTTTGACTGAAATAACCACTTGTTACAACCGAGGTATGCAGCAAAGCATTTGTGAAGCCACAACACACACAACCTTGAGGCGGATGGGCTACAACAGCAGAAAACCCCACCGGGTACCACTCATCTCCACTACAAATAGGAAAAAGAGGCTACAATTTGCACAAGCTCACCAAAATTGGACAGTTGAAGACTAGAAAAATGTTGCCCGGTCTAATGAGTCTCGATTTCTATTGGGACATTCAGAGGGTAGATTCAGAATTTGGCGTAAACAGAATGAGAATGTCACGGCCGGGGGCGGACCCAAGTTGACTAAAAGGCCACGCCCCTCTCTAACTTCCACCTCGAGGAGGTTCCCAAGACCACTCCAATGACCAGACAGACAAGTATACTACGTTTAAAAATATATGTTTATTTAAATAATTAAAAATAAGGAAAGGGGAGGGGAAAAGGGGAAAGGGCACTTTAAAAACACTTCTTCTCGCCCCCCCAGGGCGGCTTAGACTATGGAGCGGGGGCCCGGACTCCTGTCCACTTGGTCCTTGAATCCGTGGCGCCCTCCGCTTCCTCCTGGAGGCAAAACAGGTAAAACACTGTTAGTGACTTGTTTTCAACGCGGGATTGCGACTAATCTGATTTTTCCTCCGTATCTCCTACACCCATAGGTTTTCCTTGTTGGGGCCCCTCACTCTCTTCGGGACGGTGTACTAGGACAAAGGTAAGGAATTTACTCCTTCCACACAGTTCGTTCCTTCCGCAGGACGTTGCTGTGGGCACAGATGGATCAACACATAACACAGGTAAGTTACTCACGGGGCTTGGACCTCTCGTCTGCTTTGAGATGGTGCACTAGGGCAAAGGTAGGTATTTCACTTTCTCTTCAGGGTTCGTTTCCTCCGCAGCACTTTGCTATAAGCACAGACAGATTAACACATCACACAGGTAAGTTACTCACGAGGCTTGGACTTCTCGTTTGCTTCGAGGCAGTGCACTAGGGCAAAGGTAGGTATTTCACGCTCTCTTCACAGTATGTTCTTTCCTCGGGGCTTTGCTATAAGCACAGACAGATTACCACATCACACAGGTAAGTTACTCACGGGGCTTGGACCTCTCGTCTGCTTCGAGACGGTGCACTAGGGGAAAGGTAGGTATTTCACTCTCTCTTCACGGTTCTTTTCCTCCGCAGGACTTTGCTATAAGCGCAGACAGATTAACACATCACACAGGTAAGTTACTCACGAGGCTTGGACTTCTCGTTTGCTTCGAGGCAGTGCACTAGGGCAAAGGTAGGTATTTCACTCTCTCTTCACAGTTAGTTCTTTCCTCGGGGCTTTGCTATAAGCACAGACAGATTACCACATCACACAGGTAAGTTACTCACGAGGCTTGGACTTCTCGTTTGCTTCGAGGCAGTACGCTAGGGCAAAGGTAGGTATTCCACAGTTCGTTTCCTCCTCAGGACTTTGCTATAAGCACAGACAGATTAACACATCACACAGGTAAGTTACTCACGAGGCTTGGACTTCTCGTTTGCTTCGAGGCAGTGCACTAGGGCAAAGGTAGGTATTTCACTCTCTCCTCACAGTTCGTTCTTTCCTCGGGGCGCTGCTGTAAGTATAGGTAGGTTAATACATCACACAGATAGATTACTCACAAGGTTTAAACTTCTTGTTTCCTTCGGACAGTGGGCTTTCGCAACAACGTTCATGCACCGTATACCTCCACCCGTCTGCTTACGCCTCAGGGGTGTCGTAGGGGCTGATGGGTCGAGTGCCACGGAGCCGAACGCTTCCCTAGCTCTCCCTCCTTGCTTGGACAGCCGGGGGCCGCGAGCTGGGGCGAACTCTCGATGAGGCTCCGCACACACCAAAGACTTCTGGGGGATAGATTTAAATATTGCCGCGACCCAAAATCCGTACAGTACACTTAGTTGCTACTCACTTGGACGTAACGCTGGAGTTCACCACTGCCTACTTTCAAAGTGATGCGGTTATTACTGACACGCAGGGGGCCGAAAGATTTGGTCTCTTCTTCGCACGGGGCACGAGCCACGAGCCACAATGTGTTCTTCTTCCCTCACGAGTCGTCCGAGGCTGGGGCAGTTCTAGACACTACAAGCACAGCACACACAGCAAGCTTTGTGTAGACACCAATGATAATTGCACTCACCCACAGCACTCAACACACTCTCACGTGAATTTCGGGACTGGACCACCTGGCCTCGAGCGATCAGTGAGGCTGGTTGGGCGTCGCTCTTGTCGCAGGAGAGATAGTATAGTACACAATGGAAAAATCAGCACAACCCCCGTGTGTTATTTTACTACCTGTTTGGCTCACCCACACTTCTTGTGTTCGCAGGGACAGACGACCTACAGTAGACGGCTTCCCCAACCGAGTGGTTCCTGTTCGTGCTTCCGGTAGTCCCACGGCTCACCCACGCTTCCCTTCACAGTGGGGCCAGGTACCTTTAACACACTCAGAATACACAATAGCAGCCGTTTGTCAATACTGCATCCACACACAACAGCGGTTACTCACTCGTTGTTTGTTCTCACAACCTGGGGTTTAACTGCACTCGTTGACTCTGAATTCGCACACTCACAAGTAAATCCGTCCACCAATCTCTTCACCTAGTCACCTTCTGCCTCTTTCTTCCCCAAGGGATCGATGTGCATCAAAACGGCGGCCCTACACAGCAGCAACACAGCGTGGACAAAGTAACCCAACAAGCTTCCCTCTGATGTCTTCAAAGGCCTTTTTGTACTCTGCTTGTTCTCCTAATCGACCTATCAGAAATCGCTGTGTAAATCGCCCCCACCTGTGTATAATTTGGCCTGATTTCGTGTTCGGGGAAACCCTGGAAATTCCGGTGTTTGGAGTTAGTTGTCCGGGCGGAACCCGTCTTCCACACTTTTGGTTCCGCCCTTACAGATTGTCACCTGGTGACAAGAACATGGATCCATCATGCCTTGTTACCATTGTGCAGGCTGGTGGTGGTGGTGTAATGGTGTGGGGGATGTTTTCTTGGCAAACTTTAGGCCCCTTAGTGCCAATTGGGCATTGTTTAAATGCCACGTCCTACGTGAGCATTGTTTCTGACCATGTCCATCCCTTTATGACCACCATGTACCCATCCTCTGATGGCTACTTCCAGCAGGATAATGCATTATGTCACAAAGCTTGAATCATTGCAAATGGGTTTCTTGAACATGACAATGAGTTCACTGTACTAAAATGACCCCCACAGTTACCAGATCTCAACTCAATAGAGCATTTTTGGATGTGGTGGAACAGGAGCTTCGTGCCCTGGATGTGCATCCCACAAATCCCCATTAACTGCAAGATGCTATCCTATCAATATGGCCCAACATTTCTAAAGAATGCTTTCAGCACCTTGTTGAATCAATGCCACATAGAATTAAGGCAGTTCTGAAGGCGAAAGGGGGTCAAACACAGTATTAGTGTGGTGTTCCTTATAATCTTTTAGGTGAGTGGATATTATATTGCATTTCTGTAAAAAGATCCTTCTAAAAGTTTTACAACACACCTTTAAAATAAAATGTTAATTTTGTTTTCAGATCATACTAAACAGAAAAGTCTCTATATTAAGTAACACACTACAACAATAATAATAATAAAAATAAAAACGTTTTATGTCTAATGAGCATATTAATGGATATTTAAGAGTTTATTAAGTGCACACCTGACGACAAGTTCTTCTTGATTTGGTAAGCAGTGTCTTTGCAAAGAGAGTATGTTCAGTTCAGAGTCTTTGTGAGAATCATTTTGTCATGCTTCATTTCCCATTAGCTAGTGTGCAGAGATATAGAGAAGTCAAGTTAATGTGACAATTTGGTGAGACTGTGAACAACAATACAAACAAAACCAGACAGGCCTTCTAGCACTTCATGCCTGCGATGTTGTATAGTATCCTGCTGAATCTTAATGTTATGCCTGGACTTCTGCAGTCTTTGGATAATCTACGGCATGAACCTTAAGCACGGCTACGTCTAAATAACATTCTGACACTGCTACACAAGATACATGTTTTAACCGCTCAATGTACGTATATATGTTTGGTATTGGATCACAATTTTATTTCACATTTTCACAGATTGCTTCAGCCAGCTAGTACCGACATGGGAGGGCCTAGCAAGGACATTTCGTTACAAAGGCATCTCAAAGGGACACTTCACCCATTTGCATAAAGCCAGAGCCGGCCTTAAGCATCTGGTGGCCCGTTTCAATTACTAATAGGAGGCCCTACCCACATAAAACATAAGCATAATAGAGCAAAAAGCAAGGATTCCTGTTGGTTTGCATCAATGATATATTATTTTATTACGTGCACTTTCAGCTTCACGAACAGGCAGCTCAACAGAAATGATCCAACCTTATTTAATTAAAACTATACAATTATAGTTGCCTCGCCCTTTCATGGACGCTAAATTCTCTGCTTAATTGATTTGCGCAGTATATTTTCAGCTGTCTGGGCTGACTTTAAAAAAAACATCTCAAACATCCCCTCAACTTGAATTATTTAACAAAAGCAAAGAAGAAAAAGTGTCTGACTGACACTGAACCGAACTTATAAATAAGGATGGGCTCCGCGTTTTTTCAGCACCATAGACAGCTCACCTGGCGGCGAGCGTAGATTTCACCTAAACCTTATTAGAAATCCACCCTTCTGTGTTTGAGTGCTGAGAATTCCCTGATAAGTTCATCTCTGTCCAGCGATTGTGTCGCCTCGTGCTCAATTAAAATCTGAACGAGAGCTGACGGCATCTATGTTCAATAGGCTATTATAAAAACAGTTTACATACTTTGATGCGGGAGCAAAACAAAAATAGAAGATTTCCAAGCCACAGTAAAATAATATCACCCCTCATTTATCTAAAGTTCTTGGTCATTATGTTCATTTAATGGAACATTGTGTGGATGTTGCGTTAGAGGAAAATGCCGTCATGCACAAAATATATTAAAGGCAGTCAGTAAATGCTCACAGATGTTATACACATTTTTTAATACAATTAAATACTGCATTAAGGTTAGTATAAATCCAATCATATTATTAAAAAAAACACCATTGAAATCAGCCCCTAAAAAACGTATTAAAAACCTAGAATCGCACTTACACAGCCAAGCCTGATAAGAGAGAGAGCATGGTCGAATTCAAAACTGCGTTTTTGCGCCTTGAAGGGCACTTCGGGAAGGGAACGCCGCTTAAACTTTCACTCCAGATCAAATTAAAATGACAATGTTTTCATTGCTCTATTCTCCAAGTGTATTTTAGCGGTCACCGTCACGCAATGAGACACAATTGCGCAACTCTCTGCACAGCTCTAATATTCGAAGGGAATAAATAGGGCATATAGCGATGAGTACTTCCAATTGATATTCTCTCCATTTGTGACAATTTGTCGGAATGAATGCGCACGGACTAACTACGACAGGTAACACAATTAAGAAATGTCGGTTTTCACAAAAAGAAGGCTATTATAAGCTCTCGTCTAGTGATCCCGATGCTAAAGAAGAATTAAACCTCTAGAATTATCCACATGTGCACGTTTTCTGAGAGTTTTTATGAAGCACTGTGATGCTGCTGTAAACGATTCTACATTGATTTATAAAAATGAAAGAATTGACTTTTAAAAATAATTTAAATGACATATAATAAATATTAATGCAGTTCTATATTTTTTTATAAAATACATTCATTTCATATTAATAATCCGATTTCTATAGGCTAAAGCGCGTATGAACGTCCGAGAGAAAATAAAGAGCAGAACTTAATTGATTTAAAATGAAAGATATGTGATTGCTTAACATCCACTGGCACTGACAATGTGAGCTCCCCCGTGCAGGAATCATAGCCCCACGTTCAAACATTCTTGCGCCGGGCTGGGGCCCTCCTTTAGGGCGGGGCCCGTTTCAATTGAAACGGTTGAAACATAGCTAAGGCCGCCTCTGCATAAAGCTTTGTATAGTTAGAACCCCAGTCATGTGTTTGAATGATCGTAGATCATTTCCTCAGTTTCCGCTGAGACAGGAGAAATACAGATTTTAGTATTGCACTTCCTTCTTTCAATAATGTAAAAATCATCATTTTGAATTATTGAAAGAAGGAAGTCTAATATCTTTGTTGAGGGGGTGAGACTACAAATACCCCTTTTCTTGGTCAAATAGGCACCAAATTCTAAATGTATGTTACATTTCGACTACAAATATGACCCACTGTCAAAGCACACGTATGAGAGGAGACCCACAAGATGGACAATGTCTGAAAGTACCTGATCTCACGAATTTCCGTGGCATAGTCACGGAATTTTGTGCTCATTTTTCCGTGGCATTCTCACGGATCTCCGCATTTTTCCGTGGCTCTGCTACGGACTGTCTTTTTCCGTGGCATTCTCACGGATTGGTTACTCAACTGTTTTGTCCTATTTTCTTACCATTTTCGCTTCGGTTTAGGGTTAGATTTACATGAAATGACATCCCTACCCAAACCCAACTCTAACCCCAACACCAGGCGACAATTGTTTAAAGTTATAAAAATATAAAAGAATAAATCAGAAAAAATAGTATAAACCAATAGTTAAAGAGACATACTAACGCAAACACCAAATCTAACCCTAAACCGAAGTGAAAATGGTTTGAAAATAGGAAAAAGCAGTTGAGTAACCAATCCGTGAGAATGCCACGGAAAAAGACAGTCCGTAGCAGGGCCACGGAAAAATGCGGAGATCCGTGAGAATGCCACGGAAAAATGAGCACAAAATTCCGTGACTATCCCACGGAACTTTGTGAGATCATGTTGCTTAAAAGGACTAGTTCCTTCCCCAAGGCGGTAAGCTGGGGGGGGAGCTATGTACTGCCACACAAGATACATGTCTTCTTAACTGCTCAATATATATATTACGTTTTAATAAGGTTTTATATACACGGCTCTCTGGAATGCTTGATTCTGATCTTGATTCGCGGAAGGATAAAAATGTTAATTTAAAACAAATATGCCAATAAAATGTTTCAAATTCATATTCATGTCCAGTTTTTTTCTTATGTGAGTAGCCGTGTAATAAGCAGTATAATGTAGAGGCAGCCGGTAGTTATCGGGAAATAAGCCCCTTCAGTGTGATACAAGACCCTCCGTTTCGGGTCGGGTCCTGATCACACTGTCGGGGCTTATTTCCCAATAACTACCGGCTGCCTCTACATTATCCCTTACTTGGCCACTTTATTTAATTTTATCTCTTACTTTTAATTTGTGTGGATGTCTTTTAAAGTGGGGTGTTGCCCCTCAGAAAGAAATTGTGCCTCTTTTTCTCTTTTTTCATTTTCTAAACAGACATGAATTAAATTGGAAAGCTACAGCAATATCCTTCGATATAACAATTACGTATAGACGTGTATAAATAAATTCATCCAATGACTGCAACTACCTAATCTTAGGCAAATGGCATCAGCGTGCAAACAAAAATGAGCTAGCCTACATGAAGACGCACTGCAATTCAGCTAGGTGGCATTTCGTTGATGTTTCAGCCTTTTTTAAACATTTGTTTTTTTAAATGCAACTCACACGAGCTAGAAATGTTGCTGTCACGATCATCCTCAAAGCTAACTGCGAGGTACGGAGTCAGAAAGGCAGCAGATATTTAAAAAGTCTTCCAAAAAAGTAATCCAGGACCATAGACAGCACAGAGAGTGACAAACTACATGTAGGAAGTGCCATCAATGCTAAAAAGAGATCCGTATGCGAGCGGAAACACATAACATTTACGTTAAAAAATAATCAAAGATATCACTTTCCCAATTGTTTCATTGTTCTTCAAATTACTGCAAATTACTGTTCACAAAGCAAAAAAAGTTTTCTTTTTTCAGTTTTTATTCTCTTTTTTGTGAGACTGCTGCGTAGCATTATAATAATCCTAATTATATTTTTCTGCACAATATAACGCCTTTCATAATAAAAAAAGCATGGCCACAAACATTTAATTTATTTATATCTTTGTAGCAAAGTTAGTTCTGTTGATTTCATTTTATTACTTTTAGTGAGCCTATAATACTTACGTTTATGTGATATTATTTATATTATGTTTCAGTTTTTAATTAGTTTAAAGCCCCACTGTGTAGGATCTACTCCCATCTAGCGGTAAAGCTCTATATGACAACCAACTGATTATTAGTTTCTAGCCCCCCCCATTCGGAACGCGTTTTAACTAGTACGGTGGCCGTGTCATGCCAAGGTTAACATGGCTTCCAGTAGCTAAAGCAAAAGCAATGAAAAAAAATGAACAATTTGCATTGTCCTTTGCCTGTGATCCGTCAAAGCACACAGATTTATGTTAAACATGTAAAAAGTCTGATTGTCATGATATGTCCGCTTAAAATCACATAAGTTACAAAAAGCAATCATAAACGTAGCTTAGACACTCCTTTTTCATCCACGCGAGGAAAAATATCACAGGGGCTGTTAAACTTGGTATTAAGATGTGTTTTCATCGATCAGATCACAAGTGGACGAGAGAGAGACATTACGTTTACACTTGGACAAAAAGAGACGGATTTAAACACCATTTTCGACCGCTTCTCTTCAGATTACTGAGGAGATGGTCTGTGGACCAGTTCCTCTCCTGTCATTTACTCATGAGCTAGAGTAATGACGGGTTTGAATGGACGCGAACTAATATGTCAGAGTCCAATGCTTATGTTTAAGTAAACGTTACATGTCCGTGTATATGTAAGAGCTTTCTCTGATATTGGTAATAAGATCGCTCAACTTACACACGCTTGTAAAATGAAACGAAAGACGCGCAGATCAGACGCTTTTATCAATGAAAGGCTAAAAATAGCGCTGTACACCGTGTGTTTGTGTTAGAGTTCAGAAAAGATGAAAAACATTTATCTCAGTACCTCAGATTACATAAATGGGCGGAGAGACGGCGTGTGGCTGTTCCAAGACATTAAACCACATGCATGTTTACACTAACAAGTGTTACGCATACCCATGCTATAGTTAGCCAAGGAACTATAAAACTTCAAGTTTACAACATAAACTGTATAGATGTAAACGAATATGCTGAATTACCTGTGGTGAAGATAGAAAGTAACTTGAGTCCAATGAGCCCCATCTTGGAAAACTAATTCCAATATTGACTTTGGTCTTGATGTTTTTCCTGTCGCGTTGTCGTTTAAAATCCCTGTTTCGCTTCCTTGGCGACTTGTTTTAATGTCCTCGAGAATAGTTCTTCAACAGGCTTTCAAAGCATTAGATCGCAGGTTTATCACGGCGTGCGGCCGAAGGATTCAGTCTAACGCAGGTCGCATATCCGGGCTGCATACGTCATCAAGCCTGGTTTATTTAAATTAACTGAGCATTAAATTCGCAAGTCATAAGCATATTACATCAATTTACAATTAACTAAGAATAAATGTCAGCTTTATAATTGTTAATATTCTGAAATAAGACTGTCTTGATGACGTATACCGCCTACACATGCAACCTCCGTAGGCTTCAGCTCGCGGCCAGCTTGAGGGTGCTCTGAAAGCGCGAAAGGCGGAGCTTGAATTTCAGGAATGTCCCTCGTCGGCGAATGTATTTCAAAGATGGAGGCACAACATGGATTCAGCCAGAGAGCGCTACGGCGGTATGTATTTTAAATAGCAGATTCTACACTTACGAGAATACTTTGATTAGTGGGGTGGAAGTAATTACACATGAATGAGCACATACTTTTGGAAGAAAACATGGGTTTTTGCTAAGAATTAACTAAAAAAAGTACACACTGGAGCTTTAAGGTTTGATTTTCTTCCAGTTAATTTAGTGCTTCAACTTAAAATGATTTCAGTCACTTCCTTTTTGCTAGAGACCGCAGCCCTTATCAGTACACTTTGGTGTCTACTTTTCCCAGGATGATGATAATGACAGTGACATTACTAGCTTATGTGATTTGCATTTAAGTAACGAATGTCTACCCCAATAGAATCTGGACCAGCTTTTGATAGACCCACCCCACACATACACAACCCAGGCAACGATGTCGGTTAGTAGACACGCCCCTTACTGCTGGCTACAAGTGTGTTTTGGTACTCAGCCCGACCCCCTTTTTCAAAGCTTTTCTGTTGGTCGGTCGTTGTTTTTACCGTTTATCCTGTGTTTGCCAGTGTTTCATGTTCCTGCTGTGTTCTTGCCTACTGTATTTTTGTTCCTTTTTGGATTTATAAATAAAACTTGCATTTGGATCCACCACCTTGTCTTGCCTTGCCTACTTTTCAAGTTTAGTATGTATTCAAGTAAAATTTAAATGTAACAAGTTGACACATTTTTTTAGGCTACTTTAGTCCACAGAGACACTTTTCAGTGCAGACTGAAACATCAATCAAGGAAACACCACCTCTGTTAATAAAATCCACTGCGCCGTTTTGCGAGTTGAAATCATTTGCCTGAGAATAGGTACAGTAAGAGATAACAAAGTTAAATTATGATTATCAGGCTTATTAAGATTTGCGATTTATTATGTGAAAGTCGAAGGCGTATAATACATGCAATAATATATAATTAAATAAATTAATAACTAAATGAAAAGGAGCACAAAATAATTTAAAATAAGGTGTAGTGTGGAGCCTGCCCCCCACAGTTATGCCATCCTGGTGCCGGGCCTGCAATTAGCATAAGTTGACATAATATACAGGGTTTCCCGCAGAAAATTTGTTAGTTAAGGTGGTAGGGTTGTGCAGGTGGGCGTGGCAATCAAAGGGGCGGGGTGTACATGTCAGATGAAAATATTTTTATTTAAAACACTCAAATAAAACTCAATTTTGAAGAAACTGTAACAGAAAATACACACATAATAGATTATTAATGAATTAAATGTTTTATCAACAGGCTAGTTATCCTCCAGACATTGACAAACCATGTCTTTCTCTCATTTCGGGCATGTGGCGCGAGCCTGCTCGCAGTGTGAAGCGCGTCCACGCTATTCTCCGAGATGCACTTGACGGCCTTTTGTGCAGGGAATTTTTTTTTTGGATGACCTTGTTAAGGTGGTAGGGTATCCCAGCTTAGGTGGGCCGCCCGAACTGAAAAGTGCTGCGGGAAACCCTGATAAATGAATGTAGAAATATAAGTCTGTCATCATCTATTCCCCCTCAGAACTTTTCAAACCCTGTATAGGAGCAGATGTTACTTGGTGCAGATGTTACTTAGACCTGGCACATTCTCAGTACACAACAGAACCACTAAAGTTTGTGTCTGGATGCCAGGAAAGTTGTTCTTTGGGTTATTAATGTGAGAGTAATAGCCTAAAAGTTCATTACTTTTTATTATATGATAGAATAGAATGAACATTCTAAATATCTTTACTTTTATATAAAAATAGCTAAGCAATCATAAATTGAAACACAGCACACAAAGTTCTTCATTTTTTTCACCTGTCAGAAGAGGCCACAGTATTTGTCAAAATAAAAACACTGAAGAAAGTAAGTTTCTCTAGACATTTACAAAATATTCATCATAGGAATAGCCTGATTGGGCAGGCAGGATATATAGTGCATCTGAGAAAGACAAGAAGAAATTGCTGCTATAATGGGATCCCCAGAGAAGTATAGAGAACCAACCCCCAAAAGAGTCATAATAACGGTTGAGGTGAGAAAAGCAATACATAACATAATAATCCGAAAAAGAAACAACACAGCAATAAAAATCGAAAAATGAGACTACTACAGTACATAGGGCTAAAGACACAAATGTACAGAACATTTGACATAGCAATAGTAGTCACACAAATATCGTATTCAGTGTTTTACAAGCTCAAATATATAAATGAAGAAGGAACAAAAACTTAGTCTATTAAATAATTGCATTGAATTTTAAATAACAACGTTTATGCATTATTACATGTCAATTATAAAGATTATTTCAAAATATTTGTTACAACAAGGTTATAACACCATTGTCCAATTCTTATTCATCCTATAAGCAATAAAATAAATGAATAAATCATGTTCAATTTTTGCCAACAATATGAAAGCATAACTTGGAGAGCAGCATTTGGTTTGCAATTGGCTTTACCTTTTCGGAACTAAAAAACACTTTTCCAATAGTCACATGACAATGCACACTCTATTTTAAAGAATGACTAAAGTAAAAACTTAATCTCTTCATTATTTCCCTGTTTCTCTTTCTCTGCTAAGGGGAGAGAGCGTAAACAACTGTAATAAAAAATTTATTACAAACACTGGGAGTCAGCCCAGGTCAGGTTATCACGTTATATTTAATAGCTCTGTTGTGCACTGGATCTATCGACAGTCTGAGACAACAAAAACAATTTACATTTGAGTGGAGATGGAATAATTGAACAAGGTGATGAGCTGTCACGTTCGATGAGGTTCAATAATCGTCGCAGGTAAAAGTTATAACTTTTGTTACATTTGAATAAAAAGCACATCAATGGCGAGTTATTGTTTTGGAACTTTTAAGAGACACTTATTTCCTACAAATTGCAGCTGAGACACACATCTTTTCAAGCAAAATGCAATTTCTATACTTTGTAATTACAGGAACCATTATGTGTAAAATCAACAAAACTGTGCGGCAAACAGGTATCAAAGAAAATTGGGTCACCACTTATATCATGAGAATTGCGATAATAGCACTTATTGTGCACACAGTCCACAGTGTTTCATTTTATGTGAATAGACTTGTGTGTGTGTGTGTGTGCTAAAACAGGTTTTTTCTTTAAGAACATAGTCAGTATCTTCTAAGACGCTTGAGACAGCCTTTAGAAAGACATGAAGGGGCCAAATCTCCGCTATAATGCTAGGGATAATTTAGCACAGTTTTGTCATCAAATGTAATCAGCACAAGATGTTGAAAGGCTGGGAAAAGATGCATGAAACTGTAAATATTCATGACACTATGTTGCCAATATAATGGTGTAAAATAGTGTAGTGGCCTATTTACTACAATTTTCACCCATGGTGTTCCATATAAAAGTGCTTATGGCATACATGCTTTCCTTTACTTTGGCAAAACTGAGAAAATGTGATATTATATAAAATGTAAAAACGCTTAGGTTACTCACGTAACCCCGGTTCCCTGAAATAACGGGAACGAAGCATTGCGTCAGTTAGCTGACGCTATGGGGGGGAAACTCCTGTTTACTCCGTGACTGAAGCCTATTGGTTAACGTCTGTACAAAGTACAGACCAATGACGTTTGAACCCGCGCGCGGGAGGAACGCGTCCTTATATAAGCGCGGTTCAATCGTCAGGAGCTCATTATTATTCGACTGAAGCGCGCAGCCGAATAACACTCGCTGCGTAGACGTTTGTAGCACGGCAAGAGACGCAATGCTTCGTTCCCGTTATTTCAGGGAACCGGGGTTATGTGAGTAACCTAAGCATTCCCTTTCAATACGGTTCACTTCGCATTGCGTCAGTTAGCTGACGCTATGGGGGAACGTAATCCCATCACGCCGTACATACACAACGTACTGAAGTGCCTTACCGGAGAGACACTGCGTGTGGCCCTATACCCGGCATATTCACAGCTTAAAAAGCAAATGTGTAAGCACCATATAAATTGTTGACGCGCACACGGTGGGGTTTTAAACGCACCGGGGGCACATAACATAGCACAAGACGGCGAGGTACCGAGCGCGCCGCGGCTGTGCGAGATAAGTAAATTCAGAGTCACGTTGGTGAGCTCGCTGAGCACACCGTGGTGTACACATAAAACGCATGATCGTGCATGATTGAGCCGAGAGAACCTGCGCTCGTAGGGCAGGGACGTCTAAGCTGTACAATCTGACAACGTAGACGGCGAAGACCAGCCGGCCGCGTAGCAGATATCAAATATAGATATAGATACCCCTGTAGACCAAGTTCATGAAGAAGCCAAACTCGCACAGAGTGGGCTCTATATAGGACATAGCTCATAGAGGGGCGTGAGCCAGTGCGATGGTTTCAACGATCCATCTAAATAACCACTGTTAGCAACAGACATACGTAGTGAGTGATCTGCGAAGCTCACGAACGGCCGATCTGACTATAATATGCGGCAGAACGGTTCGTAGCGTGGGATTATACAGATACCACAATAGTGTGAACCCAGGTGCACCCTCGAGCGCATCGGGATGCATATAGGTAGTATTATAGTGCACAGATCGGTGAGCTTTCCAAGCGCGCCGTAAATGTGTATTGACTATAAATTGCACGGGCACAGGTGAACACTTGAATACATCGTGAATGCATATAGATGAATCAGAGTGTTATAATGCACAGGCCGGCAAGATTCTCGAGCGCGCCGTCATGTGTTCTGATAATAAATTGTGCGCACACGGGTGAACTCTTCAGTGCACCGTGAATGCGTATAGATAAATCAGTGCACAGAACGCGCCGTGAATGTGTACAGATATGATTGATGAACGTAACGGTGGGCACCCAACGCACCGTGAACGTACACAGATGAACAACAATGTATGTGTCACAAATCATAACACAGCTGTGTATACAGGTGAGCTTTCCCAAGCGCATCTTATTGTATACCAAAATGTTATAGCATGTACATGTGAGCTTCTCTAAGCGCACGGTGGGCGCATATAATTAAAAACCATATCGTGCATACAGGTGAGCTAATGGGCGCACCTTTAATGCAACAAACCTCAGTAGTGCGCGAAGCAGGGATGTCGAAGCTGTAAACTGACAACGTGGACGGCGGGGACCAGCCGGCCGTGTCACAATTGTCAAATGAGAAACCTCTAAGACCATGCCCATGCTCTAAGACAAGTGAGCATAATTGTCACGGGAGGTGATAACGTCAACGATCCATAAATAGCCTGTATTGACAGGTGCTCTAGTGAGTGATCTGTGACGCAGATGAACAGCTGATCGTCTGATGTACGTCAGACGTATGTGTCATCCAGGACCTTGGACAGTTCCAGAGCGCTGTGCCTCGGGCACCGTCCGCATCTGAGAAATGACAGGCTTATGAATAACGTGAATGGCCAGCCGTAAAAGCATGGTTCGCTGTTACCGCCGCCGTCCGCATCTGAGAGATGACAGGCTTGTGAATTAAATGAATGGTCGGTCGTAAAAGCGTGGTTCGCTGTTATCACGGCCACATAGATATAGGTAGGGGAGAGAGCCGCCGTGCCTCTGTAGTGAGGAGAAAAGTGTTCCACCCACGATTCGCGGGGGGTTTTGACTTTCAAATGTCACTAGACAGAATGGATCAGACTTTGCATAAGGACGCCTCGTGAAAGGGGTCCTAGCAGCTTGTGTCAATGTGTCATAAGGCACGTAATGTAGGTCGTGTCCCACGGATGCCATCTCCGCACGCCCATCGTAATGGGTTAATATTGGTAGTTTAAGCATGAGATGCGTATCACTCTGATTGAACATAGCTTATAAAGCGATGCAATGAGTTTATAAAGGAGATGACTCGTCAGCTTGTTCAGGGGGCGAGATCTCAGTCTGGTTCGGTAAATAATGAAACCACCGTAGATTGCCCGACCGCATTATCACAATAACACGGTCGAGAGTGCTGCAGTGCTAAATCATCCTCTTAATGTACCGTATTCACAGTACAAGGTGATTTATATGAGACAAACGGCGTTCCACGCGCCGAAGGCTGATTGCCGTCGTAAAGCGTGTTCAACCCACAGCAAATGCTGGGCTAGCTCGTAATGACAGCACTTCATGCAGCAGTGTGTAACTTAAGCAAGCTTCCCGGCCGTCAGCTCGGGGCGGGACCTTTGCTTAGTCAAACTGAAGTGGACTTATGAACAGAATGCCACGATATTCAGCTTTCTGAGGCTCGTTAGAGGGGTACGTGCGCCCGTCTTAAACGAGATGCCGCGCGCGTCTGACTGTGCGCGCGCTTTAAGCTTTGAAACTTATTGTGGCGGGTAGCAAGCTCACTTGAGGTTGATATTACCCTTAATATCTCCGAGTATTGGAGCGGAGGTGTGAGCGTCTTCGGATCCGCTAATATAAATCAGCTATATGGTCGAAAAACGTCATAAACCGCTTGGCTGTAAGCCTTTGAGTGGCCGTCCGGAGAGGGCGCGATTCAAACGCTTGGAGCCATGCAAAAGTCTGAGGCTGTCCTTCCTCTAGGAAGAGAGAATAAAAGCCGTAAGACCGTGCTCGTTTGCGCCATCAGCATCGTAGCGGAGAAACTGAGGTGGGCTGCGAGCGAATTTGGCAGAAAGGTGTTAGAGACACCGTACAGTCGTGGGGTGTCAATACACAGTATATGGCCAAACCGGTGTTTTTTCGGCTAGCATCGATAGAATTATGGACAGCGGGCCGTGTGTGCGTATTACTGATTGCTTGTCAGTAAGGCGATAAAGTGTTTAGAGACACCGTACAACCGTGGGTGTCAATACACAGTATAGTAAGCACGGAAATTACTCTTTTTAGAGGAATTAAATACCGTTCGCCACTATAGTGAGGTCGCATAGCCGACAGTATTACACAGTATGTTTGGATAAACAGCACACAGAAAACATTTCAGGGCAGTCCAGCCGAGGCGCGACATAACCCCTTTTTCCCAGACAGTTTCGTTCTCTGTTGATGCAGCTGTGCTGCGGAGACCAGAGCTCAGCCGTTCAGGTGCACAAGCCTCAGTAGTGACGGTGACCGAACGGCTCACGGAGCAGGGTAGTATGTCTAGGTGGTTTAATGTCAGACTGAACCCATCGCAGAGAGGAAGTCTGCCGCGAGGCCCGCGGTTTTGCCGTTTATTAAAAGGGCAGAAAAACCGGGTATATATATAAGAATGTACCAATATTCAGCGCACTGATATAGGACGGGACTGAATAAAGGGAGGTATTCGGGCCTCAGTATATTATAAACAAATTCGTTCTGCCTCTGATTCCGTCTAAACCAGAGAGAAATTACCAGGCAGACGAAGAATGAGCTATCTGAAGTGAGATCGGCTCAGGCCAGTAAAGCTCTATAATAAGTGTTTTAGCGCTCCAATAGAGGCGTGTCCGCCTTATCGAGCAGACGAATGAGATCGTGCCGCTCCAGGAGGGGAGGGGCATGAAGCTCTCTTATAATGAGTGTTCTTGGTGCTCCAATAGCGGCGAATCGGCCCTATCGAGCAGACGAATGAGATCGCGCCGCTCCAGGAGGGGAGGGGCATGAAGCTCTGTAATCGTTGAACACTGGACAGCTGCATTTAGAGGCAGCGAGCCGTAATACCGCGTGCTAGCTAAGCCGTTAAGAGACCTCACCACTGTGGGGAGAGGAGCGAGGGACTCCGCGAGCGTGGAGCACGAGTGGCTGTGCTATGACAGAGACAGGGGCAGACCGCCCGTGTTTGCTTGTCGTATGCATCTATCCAGGTCTACGGTTCCCCGCTTGTTCATCTCAACAAGAGAGGAACGGCAGAGGGGAGCAGCAACACAGACAGAACAGCCATGCGTCGTGACGGTATCACCCGATGCACTCGGGGGATTAATATATGTGCCAGAGATCTCGCCACTGAATGTGAGAGGAGCGAAGGGACTCTGTAAGCATGAACGGTTGCGGTGTGACAGAACACAGGGGGGGTTAGTCCGTGTGTGCTTGTCTATGCATCCATCTAGTCTCATGGCTCGCCGTGTGTTCATCCCGGCGAGAGAGGAACAGCAGGGGGAGCACAAAACATGGATAAGACAACCAAAGCATAAGCGCGGTCCCAGCGTGGGAGGTGCCAGACCGGTAACGCGCTCGGAGGAAATTCATAGCAGAGAGGCTCACCGAGCCGCTGTGCTGGACGCTATTACAACAGCGCCTGCTCTTTTAGCTTATAGCTTTATATTAAAAATATTGATCTTACCGGGCGGCCGCAGGGGAGACCTCGTCAGGCGTGTGTCCGCTGCACAGGGCTCGAACCACGGCAAGCGAAGGCTATCTTAGGTTCTCGGCCGGAAAGCGGCAGGGGAAGACGCTAGACCTGGACTCTGCTATCTTCGGTTCTCAGCCGGAAAACGGCAGGGGAAGACGCTAGGCCTGGACTCCGCTGCAGGGCTTTTGTCAACGGCGAGGTAAGGCTTCTTCTTTTTCTTCGGAGCAGCGAGAGGTTCGCGCTGAAGGAGAAAATAATGAGCTCCTGACGATTGAACCGCGCTTATATAAGGACGCGTTCCTCCCGCGCGCGGGTTCAAACGTCATTGGTCTGTACTTTGTACAGACGTTAACCAATAGGCTTCAGTCACAGAGTAAACAGGAGTTTACCCCCCATAGCGTCAGCTAACTGACGCAATGCGAAGTGAACCGTATTGAAAGGGAACTAATAATTATCCAGTTTTGCAGGAAACTCTGTGTACTGTACTTGGCAAGAATATGTAACCTACAACCAGAGATGTATAGTAACGAAGTAGAACTACTTCACTACTGTACTTAAGTACTAAAAGACAGTATCTGTACTCTACTGAAGTATTATTTTTTTCTCCTACTTCCACTTTTACTTCAGTACATATTTTCGATGAGTTTAATACTTTTACTCCAATACATTTATAATGTGCTGCATAGTTACTCGTTACACTCAAATGTTACGAATCATTCCAAACCCACATTATCACTGCCGGAGTGGAGATACACATTAGAAACACACAGATCGTGGTCTAAACCAATCAGAGAAAGTGAAGGGCAGACCCCTCCCTCCCTCTCACTCACAAATATGAGCCGCGGTTGTGGACAAATGTGAAGCGAAGAGAGAACCAAAGTGCGCGAGAGAGAGAGAGAATGCGCGAGAAAGGGCGAGTGTGCACGAAAGAAGGAACCCTAAATACATTGAAACACCTTTTACCTTTACCTATTACCGTTATATCTACTAATATTTCATTAATTCTGAATTCTCTATCTCCATATCAGTTAAATTAATCTGAATTATCTGAACATTCATGTCCTTGTACTCCTGCTACAACCAAAGGAATTCTGAGTGTCATTTAGCTTAAACATTTGAAATAATATAAACAATATTATATTCAAACTTTTGACTGTTTTCTTTAATAACTACATTACACAATACTTGTACTTTTACTTTCAGTACTTGAGTAGTATATATTTTTTTAAATTACTTGCAATACTTAAGTACAAAGCATGTTTAATACTTTACTACTTCCACTCAAGTGCTGTGCTTAAAGAGCACTTCAACTTCTACTCAAGTCACTTTTTGGATAGAGCACTTGTACTTTTACTCAAGTCTGGGTCCCTAGTACTTTATACATCTCTGCCTACAACTGCCTAAAAAATTTTCTTTGCACATTTATTTATTTTTAAAGCCATTCCAGTATCTATGGCTATACTCATGGCGAGAACCAGTTAATCTGTACACAAGTTAATGTATAAACATGTTGGGGAAAGGGAAAATGTATATCCCCGATTAAGAAAAGGAAACTGGAGTAACCAAAGTACTGTAAACCCACGCTGATACAGGGAGAACATGCAAACTGCATACAGAAAGATCATCTGATCAGGTTCAAACCAGGTACCTTCTTGCTGTGAGGCTACAGTGCTACCCACTGAGGATCTGTGCGGCCCAACTCTGCACATTATGCATTAATAATTGCATACAAAATGAACCAAAAGGACACCAAATAACCATCTAAACTTGAAGTACTGGAGTACTATCCACAGAGGAATAAAAGAAGTTAATAAAAACTATTGGCAATTATCATTGCTACTCCAGAATCCTGAATGAGCAACACTGTTAGTAATTTTCATTTATTATCTTCTGTATAGTGGTGTGTAGTAGTATGAACTTTGTTCAAACCTATTTTATTCTTCCAATTCTTGCACCATGAATTCTGTTTCTCTCACTCCAGTAAAAAAATGCAAATATATTAAAATTTTACCATTGATTTAATACCTACGACATTAGTCTCTGACATTTATTGTGATGCTTTTACTGTGCTTGCTCTGTGACAAGACATTGAAATGTGCCTCTGTTTCCCCTCCTGTTGGACAAATTTGCAAGTGGAATTTCAGTGTGTGATGCATGTGCTGTCCTTGAGGCCGAACCATAAAAATGTTAAAGGACAAGTTCGGTATTTTAGACTTAAAGCCCTGTTTTCAGATTGTTTATGGTCAAATAGAATGGTTTTGACTGAAATTTCGACATTTTCGGCTGCCCTGAGAATTTTCGCGTGTTTGTGTTTCAGCTCAGACCTCTACAATGGGTTTATAGGTGCACTGGAACAATCCTTCCTAAAATGCATTAAACTTTCGTTTACAAAGACGTGAAACTCACCGAGTGGTCAGGGGTGTTCACTGATATGCTCACACAAAAATCGCTGCAAAAGATGCTTTCCAACAGCTGTTTTAGCATTCGTTGTTAACTTGTGGACCTATTTCCCCAAACGCCTCACACCCGTACATTCTTCCGCTTAGAGCTTGAATAATAAACACTCCAGCCCAGGTGGTGGCGCTAATCCGCCTTTGCCAATTGCAAGAATAGAAACAAAGTTCCCGGCGCGGAGTAATACCGTACCTCACAGGACGTCTAATACAGTCAATGGAGTTGGTAAAAACTACGATAAAACCTGTTGGAATGCGTCTTTTGGAGCGATTTTTGTGTGAGCATATCAGTGAACACCCCTGACCACTCGGTGAGTTTCACGTCTTTGTAAACGAAAGTTTAATGCATTTTAGGAAGGATTGTTCCAGTGCACCTATAAACCCATTGTAGAGGTCTGAGCTGAAACACAAACACGCGAAAATTCTCAGGGCAGCTGAAAATGTCGAAATTTCAGTCAAAACCATTCTATTTGACCATAAACAATCTGAAAACAGGGCTTTAAGTCTAAAATACCGAACTTGTCCTTTAAATAGCCACTTGAGTGTTTTCAGAAATTACACAAATGGGGATAAGAAATGTAGGCCTAATGCATTAAGTAGTTATTTATCTGTGGTAGGAATTAAAAGAAAAAGTGTATATGCAAAACCATGGGTGTAAAAGGAAAATAGTGTCTTTCCAAACTTTTTAAATGTTTTGACAAAAAAAATATTGCCTGTGCACTTTAAAAACTTTTCAATGTTGTCTACTTCTAATTTTATTGGTGAAACTTTTTTTTACACCTATTTACACTTTTTTTTCTTATTTAAAGCTTCTTTTAAATCTTTTAAATCTGCTTTATGATTTAAGTAAATGTAATTTCAAAAATTAAGGAACCTAGGTACTAAAAAAGTTGAGTAAATTTAATTTAAATGCTACATACTGTAGATGTAACTAAAAAGGAATTATTGAGATAAACACATTCGCTAAAATTAATATTATTATATTTATATTCTTAAACACACAGTCAGTCTTTATTGATTGTTCCATGTGTAATCCAACACTGTTACTGCCATATGTAGAATTGTACCATTATGATAATATGCTATATATATATATATATATATATATATATATATATATATATATGTATATATATATATATATATGTATATATATGTATATATATATATATATATATATATATGTATATATATATATATATATATATATATATATATATATGTATATGTATATATATATATATATATATATATGTATGTATATATATATATAGTAATGCATTCAATAAACCATCAATATAATGCTAATAGTTTACATGGATTTGCTATATTTTGCTCTTTTATTATTTTAAAGCTAAAGTTGGAAATTACTTGTTCATCAAGTGCAAAATCAAATACTACTCAATTTTAGGTAATCTAGCATTAGTATCATTACTAAGCATGAACATGTGGAGTTCCAGTTCCCATTCAACACTGCTGCATGATCCAAAATTGGAGCTATGTTGAGTTTATCATCTAAATCAGGGGTTCTCAAAGTTTACATTCAAAGGTCCAAATCTGAATTCCCATAATTTTCATAGGTCCGGAAAAACTTTATGTAAATCATTTGTTTATATAACAAATCAACACAAATAGTTTGGGAAAAACATAAGTGTATTTTGCATTTAAAGTAAATTTAAAGAGAAATGGCACAGTTTGTTCTCCATCATATGCATAAACCATGGCAAAAAAAAGTGTGGTTGGTAGGCAGCAGTGGCGAAGCTACGGGTGGGCCTGGCCGGGCCTGGGCCCGCCCACTTTGAGTTGTGGCCCACCCAATCAGAAGGCCATTTTCCAGAGAAATGTGAAAATAATTTAACAAAAATAAATACTAGTACTACGAATATACGTCTTATCACACTATAATTTCATATATGTAATACAATTATAAATATAATTAAAATATAAAATTTAAGTGCAAGTTTGAATGTTCAGTCAGTTTCGCAGTTTTCTTTTACCCTATTGGTGCACACGCTTGTCAACATGAAACGTTGAATATGATTCGTCAGTCATTGTTAGTTCCGCCTACGCGCGATTGAACTGAATTTGAAAACAGCGAGTCGCAAATCATCAAGTTTAACAGCCTTTCCACGATGACATCTGCTTATGCCTGTTTACTTTTGGAGACGGAGACTACTACATCACTCATGGAAATGTTGGATTACTGAGGACATCTTTTCAAACGTCAACAAAATGAAACGAGCACGTATTACTTTGATAATGACTTCATGCTGTGTTGAAAGACTGTTCTTCACCACATATTGTATAAAAAACCTATAACGTTACGCTCATCGATGATAAATGCTCGTCTGAGAAATGTATTTCTGCTTTTCTTTGCGCGAAGGGACATTATGATCAAAGATATTGGACTTTGTTATTATGAACCAGAAGCCCCGTCTCAGACTAATACAGGACATGTAATGGTGAGTTTAGACATTTTCTTAATGTTTATAGTGGTGTCATTATTATTTACAGTTTATAGTCAGGAGTATTACTCCAATCAACTATTTAGGGGGGCAGACTGTGATCGTGTCATAGGCTGTATGATTTAATGTTGTTGGAATATTTACACTTAAATGACACCACATGCAATTTTGTATTGCGCCATGTTGTTTGATGGCCATTGTCTCATTAAATAACAATCTTTCGAACGAGTTCTTTAGTAAAATCACTACCTGTTGAATCTGTCGTAGCCTATGACGCTTTCACGTCATGCATTTTGCTAAGGAGGAATGACATATTGTTCGGATCTACGTTCATGCAACGTAAATAACGTAAAAACTAATTCCGTTACTAATTCAGTTTATATTGAGTTCTGTGTTTTCAAGTGGATTAATAATTTGGTGGGGCACTGCTCATAGACTGTATAAAACAGGCACAGCCCCACCTGCCCATATACTGTAGGCAAGCTGGTTGGTTATTTAAGTTATTTTATAAATTTCCCCTTGAAAAATTATGCTGCCTGCATGGCATTAAGGTAACTTGGCTTAGGTAGCGTGCACCAAAGCTTTTAAACACGGCTGAAAACGCCTTGAGGACGCCAAATGCCAGCTGTTTTTTCAGCCAAGCGCTTTGGTTGCTGTGATACTTGAGCTGTGAGCTGGTTGGTTGTTGTGATATTAGTCCCGCCCTTTAAACCCACTGTGATTGGACGGCTGTGTGAGAACTTACATTGACAAGCTGAGCTTTTCATCCAGAGTTGAATATTTTTAGACCACAGCGCGGAAAAAATGGACAGCTGCTGGCTGTTTTGAAAAAAATATACGCCGGCCATGGGCGTAAACACTCCCAATTTATGTACATTCTATGCTTTGCCCACCCTGTTTTATAAAGGCCCACCCACTTGAACATTTCTGGCTTCGCCACTGGTAGGCAGAGACACTGACCAAAATTAGGGGTGCACCTATAAATTGGCTGATGATGCTTGCTACCCACCAAACATGGAACGTCTGGGAGACATTCAGATCATGTCTGTATAACGTCCGTTAGTTCAGACCCACTTTTAAACGTCTGCTGGACGTGCAATAGAGGGTCAGTGTCTGGACGTCACTCTTGCACCCCTTTTGGATGTCTGTGAACGTACCAAAAAGGTTCAGTGTATGAACGTCAGACTATGACTCCTTATGGATGTCTGTGGACGTGCAAAACAGGGTCAGTGTCTGGACGTCACTCTTGCACCCCTTTTGGATGTCTGTGAACGTATCAAAAAGGTTTAGTGTATAAACGTCAGACTATGACTCCTTATGGATGTCTGTGGACATGCAAACCCACATGGAAAGAACCTATATGAGGATATATGCACATATATGAAACCTGCAGCTTATATGCACATACAGTATATGCTGCATATACAGTACATGTAGGCAAAATTGAGGTGCATATATGTGCATATATGGGCCATATTGGTCTCATGTATTGCTTATAAATATCCACATATAAGCCCTATACATACAAGATATGTCTCCTATTTGCTTATGGCAGGATCTGTTCATTTTGTAGCTAATACCTTACATTGGCATCTGTCATACATATAGCTCAGGGGTGTCAAATTCAATTTCATCCCGGGCCACATCAGCTTTATGGTTGCTCTCAAAGGGCCGGTTGTATTTGAACGACTGTATGAATGTATCAACTCTTTTATTACTGTACATTGCATAATTTTCTCTGCTTTTGATTGCTATTGGTTTTGTTAATAACTCAATTAATACCTAGCTTTGAAAGTAGAAGCCCAGGCAAATAATGACAAAGTGTATAGAGTACAACTATTCTACAGATTATTTTAAAAATAATTGTGGTGACAAAAACACAAGTTGTATGTGAATACACTCAAAATATTCTGTTATTCTTCATTGTGCAGGTAAGAAAATGAGAGGCATTTTCAGATACTAATAAAGAGTTTTACAATCTCCACCACAATATGCATTTATTAGACACATATAGGGAATGTTAATGTACGTCACCGCAGTGTTGCATTATGGGACGTGGGCGCCATGTTTAGAGGCACCGCCGACTGCTATGCCATTTAATTGTGGGTGTGTTAAACTAAAACTAGGTAAACTTGAAGAAGAACCGAAGAAATTGAGGAGTTTGAAAGAAAAAGAGAAGAGACCCTATCGGGAGAAACAAAGTGCTACTGCCAAAAAACTTTATTTGGACAAATAAACAACAGATCCATATGATTTAGCAGCCCATGACTGGATTACGGATCCAGACGCACTACCTCCGCTCACATATCTGTTATTATTACCTTGTTTTTGGATTGAGTGCATACACTTTGCAGGAGTTTAAGAGCTATAAATCCCTTCAAGCTCATAGTAAGATGACATTCTTCTTTTGGAGTTTTATGACGGTTGGCAAACCAGCAAAAAAAAATATGCCATTTACTTACAATGTATTAATACCTAAGTATCTTAATGATTCTATAAAAAAAATATCCGTTGTATTCTGTGCAATGAATCAACACATGTTCATAAGATGGCACTTCTGTTTTTGGCCAAGTTATTAAAACAAACAAAATGCTAAATATTCAGCTAACATTATGTTATTTCAAAGAGTCACAAGCAGTGGGTTTGTACGGAGCCCGCGAGGGGACATGGTGGTGGATAATATTTGGGATAAGAGGGAAAAAATTTTTATAGCTTTTGCGTTCCCCCGAGAAGCTTTTTGCGTTCTCTCGCAAAACTTTTGCGTTCCCCCCGAGAAACTTTGCGTTCTCTCGCAAAACTTTTGCGTTCCCCCGAGAAACTTTTTGCGTTCTCTCGCAAAACTTTTGCGTTCCCCCGAGAAACTTTGCGTTCTCTCGCAAAACTTTTGCGTTCCCCCGAGAAACTTTTTGCGTTCGCTCGAAAAAAGAGCCTACGTTTTCGCGAGAAACTACGGCGCTTACAGCGTCACCTGAGGCAGTTCATTGATGCCAGCTGTTTAAATATGATATATAACTACTGTTATTAAAGAATTATACGGTATTTCTTTGTATTTAAGTCCAAGTTCAAAATAAACAGTGTAAGTGGCTAGTCTTGCATAGCCTTAGTTCACTCCAAAATGGTCTAGTATTGTCACTTAACTTATGCTGCTTGACTCCTCAGCATTAAGATCATTATAGAAATTATATTAATATTTAACATTTCACATTTAGAGGTGGATATAGGCTACCCCGTGCCATCTAATAAGGGTACTCCGTATAGCTAAGTGTTCCCAGCACTACACCATATGGCATCATTGATGTCCGCTGTTATAACTACTGTTATTAAATAATGATATTGTATTTCTTTGTATTTAAGTCCAAGTTCAAAATAACACTCTTTAAACCGCTCCATTGTGAAACAGGTCATGTTTTTAGTTCAGATAAACACTTTATCTCCCGTCCCCAATGGTTCAGACAGCTCAATGCATTCACAATGGAGCGGTTTATAGAGTGTTATTTTGAACTTGGACTTAAATACAAAGAAATACAGTATAATTCTTTAATAACAGTAGTTATATATCATATCTACAAACAGCTGGCATCAATGATGCCATTACCTTGTGAACTGTCTCAGGTGACGCTGTGAAGCGCTGTGGGTCCTCACGGAAACATAGGCTCTTTTTGCGAGCGAACGCAAAAAGTTTCTCGGGGAACGCAAAAAGTTTCTCGGGGGAACGCAAAAGGTTTCTCGGGGGAACGCAAAAGTTTTGCGAGATAACGCAAAGTTTCTTGGGGGAACGCAAAAGTTTTGCGAGAGAACGCAAAAAGCTTCTCGGGGGAACGCAAAAGCTATAAAAAAAAAATTCCCTCTCATCCCAAATATTATCCACCACCATGTCCCCTCGCGGGCTCCGTAGGTTTGAGCAGTTGCATTTATTAAAAAATATTTGTTATAATCGTCAAAATTGTCTAAAGATTTATTTTTATAAATCATGGTGAGGTTGATCAGAAATGAATAAATAACGTTACATAATTTACATTTACAAGTAAGTTTGACAGTGTTAGCATTTAAACAAGACAATTTAAGTGGTTCTGCTTTTATTAATCACAAATTACTGAATGACTGAAAATGCAGCAAACACACTCTCGCTGATGCAGGGATTTTTTTTGAAAAGTAAAAGTTTTTCTCCTGATTGCGGCAGGTAAACCACGCGATCCGGCGTCTTTTCGTCAGCTCCTCCACCGGCTTCCCCCAAATAAAAGCTGAAAAAACGTATTCCGTTGTTCAGTTTCCTCCCTGAACGATCATGTGACCTGCTGTGGCAGTTCTTGATCGAGCAGTACTGACCAAACATATCGAAGTTTATTAAAATCTCGACAGAAAATACAAAAACAACCTCCAACACACTAACTCAAATACAGCGGGATAGGAGGCGATCCTGCAAATATGGCGGATTACTCATAATGCCACACGGCGTGACGTCAACTCCACATTCCCTATACTCTGGCTTGTCATTTCTTGCCCTCTTTACAAAAAAGCTGTGATTTGTTTACCTGGCTTTGAGTGTCTGATTGACTGACGTCTCATGAGTTCAGTGTTGTAGGCTACAGATCAATAGTTTCAATCGTTTATTAAAAGGAATCGGTTCAGATGAGTCATTAGTTCGCGTATTTAGCGGGAATAGACGCGTTGTAAACTAATCCCAGCTGGACATCGCGAAACATTTCTGCAAACAAGACGGAAAACATTTTCTCGCTGGATGCGCGTGCGCGAGAGAGGGAGAGAAAGAACGAGCAGATACTGTCCGTTTCCAAAGGCTGCAGCCTGCGGAGGTCGCATATGCAGCGTCATCAAGCCTGGTTTATTTAAGTTAACTGACCATTTCATTAGCAAGTCATGCGCATATTACAGCTATTTACTATAAACGAAGACTAATATTTAACTTTATAATTGTTAATATTCTGAAACAAGACAGTCTTGATGACGTATGCAGCCTGGAAATGCGACCTCCGGGCGCTGCAGCCTTCGCACGGCCACTCTAGTAGTGCGCGCGTGCGAGGTACTGCTCGTTCTCTCTCATGCAATCATCAACATTATCACTATAATTACATTACAAAAAGACTTTGGCGGGACAAAAATGAGTATTGGTGGCTGCTAAAAAATCAATGTAGGAAATAACCTGCAGAAAATAAAACTTAATAACAATAAAATAATCTGTAAACTCTCGCGGGCCACATAATTAACATAATTTATAAGCTTTCGCGGGCCAGATGAAATAAGGGGGCGGGCCGGATTTGGCCCGCGGGCCTTGAGTTTGACACCCCTGATAGCTCATATTTTCTATTATCAAGGCAATCACGAGGAACTAACAAAAAAATTATGTAAGAACTTATGTATGAGCAAACACGTGAAATTGGTATCACATAATTGGCATGTTATGGAATTTAAGCTATGATGTCTACACGTTTTCCTGAAACATTTACAAGGCCAATTCTTTCTTGTATGAAGATAGTAGATGTCTATGGCTGTGCCAAAAATATTAAATAGCTGAACACCTGACCAGAGACCAATATGAACTCATATGGAATTTTTTTTTGTAAATCAAGAATTTATTGTCAAATAGTCTGGAGAACTACCTGCTATTTAAAAACAAGAAATCACATGAAATTGGCACATGTTTATATATATATATATATATATATATATATATATATATATATATATATATATATATATATTTATATATATATTTTTTTTTGCATTTATTCATCATTTCTACATTTGTGTCCATATTAGTCTATTGTCTGTTGGCAAGCAAACCTCAGGACTGACATAAACTAACAGCAATGAAAGTATGAGAGCATGACACATGAAACATGTGATAAAAATAAGGTTATTCCATCAAGTACAATTGTTCCTAAAATACATCTAAAAACATTATGTTGTTTATAAATGAATATGACAACAAACAACAAGGGTTTTTTTTGCTCTTCTTTAGCATAGAGCCTATCTTTAGATTCATATCCTTTCCCTTAAACTTAAGTTAAGATAAGTTACTTGTAAAACTGATTTTGGAACCAGTTGTACTTCCCACTACCTGTTGTTGTAGGTGTGGCTCTTATTACACTCAAGTCCAAATATTGCTTCCCAGCTCCCCTTGGAACATCACGGAACATCTTTTAAACGTTAGACAAAGACATTATGATTACTTCTTTTAGACGTGTTTTTGCTCAGTGGGTTCTCTGGACAAATGCAGATGACATTTCTGACTGCTACAGTCTGTCTGGAAGCTAAAGGGAAACAAAGTATTTTGCCTTCTTTTTTCGTTTCAGTTTTCTGCAAAGACATGTATAGAAAAACATATACTTTTTCTATGTACACAAAAGGCCTATTTCTCATAAATATTGTTCAGAAATCTGTGTAAATCTGTGTAAGTGAGCACTTCTCCTTTGACAAGATAATCCAACTCACATGTGTGGCACATCAACATGCTGATTAGACAGCATGATTATTGCACAGGTGTGACTTAAGCTGGCCACAATAAAAGCCTTGGCTCCCCAGCACCTTGTTTCCATCCGGGCTCTGTGTCTGTCTGGTTACATCTCAGGCTCTTCTGCCACCGTCTGCAGCTCTGTGTCCATCAGTCGGCACCCTGGTCTCCTCCATGATGGTTCCTTCCACTCCTCCATGGCTTCTCATGCTCATGTGTCGCCTTGCTCAAGGCCCCATCCTGGACTGCATCTTTCTTCCTCCTCCTGGCAATCCATCTGCCTCCAGAACCTCCTCCTATCTTCATTGCTCTCCACGGCTCAAGTTTGCAGGGATCGTCTGCTCTCACTCACTGGACTACATTACCCATAATCATTTGCACCCCCTCAACCACCATCTTTAATTGTTTTATACACACACACATGCTTACCATTGTCTTTATTCATTGTCGGTTCTTGTCTATGTTATGGGTATTTACCCATAGTCTGTCAAATAAAGTTCTGTTTAGTGTTACCTGTCATCGTCCTTATCCTTCTTACATACTGTGACCCATATTACAAAATGTCTCTGCCCACCTAAAGTTCTTGGATGGGTACATGTCAGCCAAGGGGATGGGTATTTAATATTTTAAAGCAGTAGGTGTGCACACGGTCAACATCCAGTACCTGAAAAAGTGTTGATGTCCAAACCCTTTGTAGCATATTTGGTGATAAGACCATTTTGAACTGTTGCCTTAGGAAGTAAAATTGTACACCTGGTTTAAATGGAGGTCAACAGGAATGTCTGAAATTAAACATAATTAAAAATTGTATGAATGTCTTTTAGAGGTCTGCAAAGACATCGAAAAACCCTGTAAGGATGTCACTTGGATTTCAATAATGAACATTTAAAAAACATCCTTTAAACGATGTCTTTTAAACGTTTAGCAAGCATGTCAGTAGGACGTCTAATTTCAACACAAAAAAGACATCTAGAAAAGACGTTGCAAAAACTTTCATTCTGGATACTCCATGGACTTCTTTTGAACGTTCAACAAACATGTCAGTAGGACGTCTAATTTCAACACAAAAAAGACGTCTAAAAAAGACGTTGAATGACATTGTCTCTGGCTCCCCACTGGACGTCTTTTAAATGTTCAACAAGCATGTCAGTAGGACGTCTAATTTCAACACAAAAAAGACGTCTAAAAAAGGCATTAAATGAACGTTGTCTCTGGCTCCCCACTGGACGTCTTTTAAACATTCAACAAGCATGTCAGTAGGACGTCTAATTTCAACACAAAAAAGACGTCTAAAAAAGACGTTGCAAAAACTTTCATTCTGGCTACTCAGTGGACGTCTTTTAAACGGTAGACAAAGACATTATAATGACGTCTTCTGGACGTGTTTTTGTTTAGTTGGTATGCTTCTCAATGAATTATGGTGAAATGCCGCTAAATCCAAAAGCCAGGGGGCGCTCTCGGGCAGAAACTTAATATGCGCTGCAGACGAAGAACCAGACACACGGAGCTCCAGGAAATGTCTTAAGGATATATTTATATTACTGTTCTTCAAACCTTTTCAGGTATTTTCATGATAATAAAGAATATGTATGATTATGTTTGAGGAGTGTTGCTTTTTTAAATGCATGTTTTAAACGACTCAAACCAACAGTGATTGGTAAGGACTGATCAAAAGCCGTAGTACATGAAGTAGCTGTGCATGATATCTGGGTGTGATGGCTACAGCGTCACACAGGAAATTTTTAAATAACTCGTTTTATTTTCAGACTAGGAATACTCTTAAATCTAAAAAGAAAAAAAAAAAACTAAACGAATGGTTTACAAGTTTAATATGCATTTGTAAAACAGCAAATGCACACATTTAATCAATCACATAGAAATGAATGCACTTGTAATATGAAGTGGACGCGGGTCCGGATCAAGTTGCCGTCGGGTCCGGATCCGGACCGGAGTCCGGACTTTGAGAACCCCTGATCTACATCCTCTTTACTATTCTATTCCTATCTATTTAATATAACGTTATAGTTAAACTCAAGAAAACATTACCTCGAATAGTATTACTTAACATAACAATCTATTACAAGTAACATCTGGGCTTAGCATATAGCCTGCTAGCATCACCAAACGGTGCTGGATAACATTAGCATTTGTTTAACACCATCCGTTTATTGTAAATCTGCTTTCCTTGACGATCTTATGGCGGATTTACCCGATGTATGTTTCAGACACCTCCGAGTGCAGAACAGGTAGCTATGAAGGAGTTGCAGGCCTGGTATCGTAAACCCAACATGTGCCTAACATTTCCCTTATCCCACACCACCGCCAGCGAACGGAGCAAGTCAGGACAGACACCGGGATTTTATGCCACATGTATAGTTTAGCTTTGTCTGTCAGCAAAGAGGTGCAGTGAACAGCGTATAACAAAGCATTTCAGACCCCTCCCCAACTACGTTGGAACTGGATTTTGGTGAGTTAACATAATGACATCTCTGTGTTATGCAAATGTTCAAATAATCAGTTATTAACATATGAATGCATTAACAATGAATGGTAAAATTTTGCTGTCATGTTTATACTTTTTACATTCATGACAATGCCAATAGTAGTTACTCTCGACCTCGACCTGACTCCCCCTGTCGCTACATACGATCCCCCATTGGTCACGTTCAGGCGCAACCTGCGCACGCTCTCTCCCTCCCGCTTATCCTCTGCGATTGTTTCCACGCTGCCCGCTCCCAGCCAACTCTCTCTGTTAGATACTGACAATGCCACTGACACACTTTGTTCCACTCTTACATCCTGCTTAGACACATTATGCCCTCTGACATCTGGACCGGCCCGGGTCACACCTCCTGCTCCTTGGCTAACTGAGGTTCTCCGTGAGCATCGCTCCACACTCAGGGCTGCAGAGAGGAAGTGGCGCAGATCGAATGATCCTTCTGATCTCTGCCTCTATCAGTCTCTTCTTGCCTCCTTCTCCAAGGATGTCTCCTCTGCAAAGACCCTATACTACCATTCAAAGATTAACAACTCGCCTGACTCTCACACTCTCTTCAAGACCTTCTCTACCCTTCTTTGTCCCCCTGCCCCTCCACCTTCATCCGACCTAACAGCTGATGATTTTGCTTCCTTCTTTGTGAAGAAAACGAAAACTATTAGCAGTCAGTTCTCCGAGCCGCCGCTTCTTGCGCATTCTCAAATCCCTGAGACATGCTCCCTTCCCTCCTTCTCTCTCCTATCCGAAGCAGATGTTTCCAAGGTCTTGGCTTCTAATCATCCGACTACCTGCCCGCTAGATCCCATACCCACCCATCTCCTCCAGGCCATCTCTCTGTCTGTTATCCCTGCTCTCACTCACATTATCAATTCATCCCTTTCCACTGGCACCTTCCCTGTAGCATTTAAAGAGGCCCGGATAACCCCGTTGCTGAAGAAACCCACTCTCAATCCTGCTATGCTAGAGAACTACAGACCCGTTTCTCTTCTTCCCTTCATTTCCAAGACTCTTGAACGCATTGTGTTCAACCAGCTCTCCACTTTCTTCACACAAAATAACCTCCTGGATAGCAATCAGTCTGGATTCAAAAGTGGTCACTCCACTGAGACTGCGCTGCTCTCAGTCATTGAGGCCCTAAGGCAGGCAAGGGCAGCCTCCAAATCATCTGTGCTGATCTTACTGGATCTATCTGCAGCTTTTGACACGGTCAATCACCGCATCCTCCTGTCGACTCTCATGTCTATGGGTGTCACTGACACAGCTCTTCTATGGTTCAAGTCGTACCTCTCAGATAGGTCATTTCAGGTATCCTGGAGAGGTGACGTCTCCGAACCCCAACGTCTTGATACCGGGGTCCCTCAAGGCTCTGTGCTTGGACCGCTGCTCTTTTCGATATACATGACATCCCTGGGCTCTGTCATTCGAAAACATGGCTTTTCCTACCACTGCTATGCATGATCCTACGGTTTCTGCCCGCATCTCGGCATGCCTGAGGGACATCTCACTCTGGATGAAGGATCACCATCTCCAGCTAAACCTTGCGAAGACAGAACTGCTTGTCATATCATCTGAACCAAAGATTCAGCACAACTTTTCCATTCAGCTAGATTCCTGGACCATCACGCCTTCCAAGACAGCCAAAAACCTGGGAGTGGTCATTGATGATCGGCTTAGCTTCACGGAGCATGTTGCCAGCCCCGCTCGCTCTTGTAGATTCATCCTCTACAATATTAGGAAAATTAGACCTTTCCTAGATGAGCATGCTACGCAGGTCCTGGTCCAAGCTCTTGTCCTGTCCAGGCTGGACTACTGCAATGCGCTACTGGCAGGACTTCCAGCCTGCACTACCAAACCCTTACAGATGATTCAGAACGCAGCGGCAAGAGTGGTCTTCAATGAGCCAAAGAGGGCGCACGTCACTCCTCTCTTTGTCAAGTTACACTGGCTTCCTATAGCAGCCCGCATCAAATTTAAGGCTCTGCTCCTGGCCTTTAAAACCACCACTGGGTCAGCACCCCCTTACCTTCGCTTGCTTATAGAGCCTTATGTACCCTCTCGATCACTGCGCTCTGCCACCGAGCGACGACTTGTGGTACTATCTCAAAAAGGGAAGAAAACACTAACGCGTACGTTCTCAGGAACTGTCCCACAACTGTGGAATGATCTGCCGGTCGTGACACGATCAGCTGACACTGTAGCTGTCTTTAAGACTCGGGTAAAAACCCATCTCTTCCACCATTACCTAACTTCCTAATTACAGATTTACTATCTTTATTTAGTTACCCTTCTCTTTATCGCTTTCTCTATCTACCTTCCTCTTTATCTAAAAAAAATAAAAAAATAAAAAAAAATTACTAACATACCCTTGGCTATGTATATTGTGTTGGACTTGATGAGACTATTTCCAGTGCACTTATGTATTGCTGTTCTTATGTTGCCATAATTGTTTCTATTGTTTACCTCACTTGTAAGTCGCTTTGGACAAAAGCGTCTGCTAAATGATTAAATGTAAATGTAAATGTAAATGTAGTTTAGAAGTGGTTTGGTAAGTGGAAAAAGTATAGGTGAAATTTTAAAGACAAAAAGTTAAACTCTACACTCCTCACAGTAAAGAAAGGTAAGCCACATTCTGTGGGCCCCTTCTGACATCAACAGTCAATCACAGTTCTGCATCAGGAAAATGCCAATATGCAAACTTCTCCTTATCTAAAAGTTATGAGTACATTTATTTCAGACATTATTTGCTTCTGAGTCTTCCCCTTAAAAGAGAGACGTTAACAGAGCACCTAAGTTCTGAGTCTCCTCCTGAGAGAGACAATAACAGATCACCACAAGGTGAAGCTTAGAAGAGCAAATCTTCAATTCAAGGGACCTTCATCTGTGTGTTCCAGATTGCTAGGATCCTCTTGGTGCTCCAGGAGATCAGCATTTCACAGCACTTTGTGTTTAAGGCTGTTGAACTGAACCTGACTCTTTCCCATTTGCAGTGTGGTAAAGCTTAACCCATGGCAGACGTGCCACCACCGTACTGCTAATTTAATCGCAGAGAAAAAGTTTGTTAACCATTCTACTTATATTTTGCCTTCAGCTAGAGCGGTGATGCCACAGTGACGTAGGCGATTAAGGGGTCTATTAGTGCCCCGTGTGAAAATCACTACATTAATTGGTGGCCTGCGTTAAGGACTACTTAGATTAAAATGAACCTACTGTTTTATCAACGCAATTCAATGCACTGAAAGATATCAAGAGCAGTAACTTTAGTAGGAAACTAAATCTTTTGCTGAATCGGTAACCAGTTACATAGCAAGAGTGGTTCCTCAATGGATGATTGATAGGTACCTTGCTCAGATCAATGGTACTATTTATGAATAGGATTGGTTGCATTGAAATTGTATTGATGTGTATTGACGATATGATTTTACTTTTGCAAACATCTTGCATTTTTTTTAATTACATTTTTGTTGCATGCTAAATTGATAGTTATAACTAATTTCTGCCAAAGAATATAGCATATGGTGCTTACCTTTCAAGTCTATAATATTCGTTTTAGAGTTTCCTTGTGAAACCTGTCAGGTACGGGTAATGCCCTCTGACGATTTAAAGTAGAAAACAAAATTGGGTAACACTTTATTTTAAGGTGCCTTTGTTACACATGTTACATGTAATTATTATATTAATAACAGTTAATTATGCATAATTACATGTAACTAACCCTAAACCAAACCCTAATCCTAACCCCAACATGTAGTAAGTACATGTTGTTAATGATTATTACTTAGTACTTAAATGTATAATTACACTGTAACAGTGATACCGTAAAATAAAGTGTGACCCAAAATTGTGCTAAAAATCTAACCTAGTTTGTGTGACATCTATTGGCTTACACTTGTGTGGTAAACTCACAGAGTGTAACTTTAAGGGGGGTGTATACATTTTATACACAAGCAAAGATTAGTTAGAAATGGCTGATCACAGCACAGCTAACAGCTGAAGCAGTGGGCCAACCTTAAAAGATGCTCCACTTTTAAAGCTTCTTTCTAGTTTAGCACAAAATTGGCCGGTCCAGCCAACCCTGGCCATAGACAAAATACTGCATGTGCACATTTTACAATATAAGTATTAAGTACTTACGGTTAAGTGTAGGTTACTGACAGTTACAGTGTACATATATGATAACTAATAACAAACACTACTTAGAAATTGAATGTACATGGTGTGTACTAGTACATACTAGAGGTCTTCACAGGTCCACTTACTGTAGATCCGAAACCCGAGGTCCGACCCGAGACCCGATCAGGTTCGAGCTTCACGTTACTATGGACCTACTAGTGAATGTACTGAGTATGCTCGCTGCCTGCATGACATCCAATCACTGTAGTCCCAAGTTGCTTTGGATGTTGGGACCCCACCAGCAGTACAGCTAAGCATGTGGTGTAGTCCAGGGGTTTTTAAACCTGTCCTGGAGGACCACTAGTACTGCACAATTTGCATGTCTCCCTCATTAGACACACGCAAAATGTGCAGTACTAGTGGTCCTCCAGGACAGGATTGAAAACCCCTGGTGTAGTCTACGTGATACGCAGGTATACGCCGTATTCCCAGTAGGAATTGTCAAGGATTTCCTTATACCAACTAAAATAGCATGAGGATGAGTTACTGTCAGGAATGGCAAGGCAAGAACCCAGGCGCAGACGGATGTATACAAAAAACACTAATGACTTTAATTAATAAGACACAAAAACAGAAAAACAAAACATCACAAATCCTAGAAAACAAAACACTGACAAAACTAGAACAACACTACAAACAGACTCTACTTAATAACAATAAACTAGACTGGATATTTACGGGACATGATACTCACAGTTAGAAAGACAAACGCACAAGCAAAGAACATCAAAGACAAGGACTTTAAATAGGGACAAAATAAATTACATACACCTGGAAAACATTACAAGTAAGGGTTTGGGGAAAAAGTGGCGAGACCCGGGAAACGGGTTTATTCCCCTCTATTTAAGGTCCGGAAGTCTTGTGTTCCGTGCGCGTTCGTTGTTTACTTCCGGGTGTTCGCTGCCATGGGTTGCCCGACTCTCGTTGGAGTTTAGTCCTGTTTGTTTATTTTCTTCTTCTGTTTGCTCCCAGGACTCGGTAAAGACTTGTGTGAAGCCCTCGGTCCGCATCTCCTCTCTCTCCATTGGATTTTTGTGTCTGTCTAGTGGATTCCTCCTCTGTGGTCACTCTCCCGCAGTCGGCGTTTCTCGCCACCGTTGCCGTCTACATCAAGCTCTCCCGGTACAGTGTTATCCTGTGAACTGTTGTTATTTGCTCTGCTCTGCTCATCGGTGTGTCTTGCCTTTAGACAGGATCCGGTGGATTATTCACTGTTACGGAGAGTTTCTATCTGCATTATCTGAGGAGTTCGCTTTCTACAGTTTTACTCTGATACCCGTGGTGGGCGTGGCTACACCTGACATCTGAGGAGATCGCTTTCTACAGTTTAACCCTGAGACCCGTGGTGGGCGTGGCTACACCTGACATCTGAGGAGATTGCTTTCTACAGTTTAACCCTGAGACCCGTGGTGGGCGTGGGTACACCTGACTTCTGAGGAGTTCGCTTTCTACAGTTTATACCTGAGACCCTTGTGGGATTTTTTGCTGCCTTTTGTGTGCTATCCCCTTTTCTTAATAAATCTTCTTTTGCATCAGATTCCTCTGTGTCGTTCCTAACACCCTCAACACACCTGCCTCAAAGTATCTAGTCTGCCTAGTTAGACCTTGATTGGCTGGACAGGTGTGTTTGATTAGGGTTGGAATAAAACTCTGCAGAGACACCGGCCCTCCAGGATCAGGATTGCTCACCCCTGGCGTATGAAATCAATAACCATAGCAGCGCATAAGTGACTGGGGAGCAGAACCCACAAGAACCCACAGGCGAGTGACAGCAAAGTACCGCAAGAGCGATTCCAGTTAACACATGGAGAAATCTGCTTTGTATCGCTCTCGCAGTACTTTGACATCACCAGAAGTTCTTATTAGCGCCAAATGAAGTTGAACCTGCAGTGTAACTGCTCACACGACACTGTAAACAAACAGTCCATGTGTAGAAGTGAACGAGTGGAGCAGTGTTGCAAGCTGGAGAGTTAACAACGCACATGTGAGTAAACAACATTTAAATCATCAGTCCAGTTTATTACTTTATCTGGAGGTAAGGCTCCAAATGCAATAAAATAAGCCCGTATTTGCTTGTGCTTCACAGTGTTAAACTTCCTTTCTCTGTGTTCTTTATATATCTTCGTTCAAGATGTATATGATCTTTTTATATCAATGACTACGCAAATTAGAGTTACTTCATGGTCATCTAAATGTGTATTAATTAAAAACATTTACACCATTAAATAACACATAGTAATGTTTATCAATAGTTACTGTATCAGATCATAGCTATTAAAAGATTTTATTAGAAAAAAATTTTTTCCTTGAATGCATGTGTTAGGCACGGATTGAAGATTGTAAACAGTTTATTTAATTTTAATTAACAGTTGAGTAACGTTTGGCCCTGAGTAAGATGTTGATTAACACTAAACCATAAAAAGAGGTTTAAATAAATACAAATCTTACAGACATTCATGATTTGTATAAATTTTATTTCTGAGGTAAGAGGACTTGTAATGACTCAAAACTAAAATGGTAGGACTTTGGACTCGACTTGGCCTTGACTTTTGACTTGACTCAGGACTCGCCTCATCTTTGACTCGACTTGACTCGAGACTCGAGGTCAAAGACTTGAGACTTACTTGTGACTTGCATAACAATAACTTTGTCCCACCTCTGATCTACACTATAAGTATGTATCTGGTATTACCCAGTACTTATCCAGAGTTAGATAATAACTGGTAAGTACAGTACTGATAGGATTTAATTACCATGTAGACAGGGCCTGAAGTTAACTTTTTTGACCACCAGCCACTGTGGCAGGTGGATTTAGAAATCCACCTGCCACAGTGACTTTTTACAAGCCAGTTTTTTTTTTTTTTTTTTTGCCTGAATAGTGAATGATAACACTGTTTTTAATATATGAATTAAATATAATTATTTTTTAGAGCTACAAAAGTGAATTTCTCTTTGTCTTAGGTTGTTTGATTAACATTAATGACACAGACTTAAGTATGTTAATTGAGGTTACTGTCTCTTTAAGACCAGCACAGACACAGTTTTTGACTCTCTAGTCTCTATACATACAAGTTAAGACATAACGAAATGTTTTATTAGAATAAGAATACTGTTGAGATAATTTTGTTTATTATATGTGCCCTGTCAAGAGCAGAAAGATTTTATGTACGCTTGCTTTTACACTGTAAAAAATAAATTGTTGGCTCAATGAATTATTTTTTAGTAACTAGTTCCACAGAAATTTTACGTTCACTCAATTTCTGACTCCAAAGTGTTACCTGGATTGATGTTTTTTAGTTGGCCCAATTTTGACTCAAATATAAAAAAGTATGTTTGCTCAACTAGCTTTATAGTTCATTCAACTAAAATGTTTTAATCAGTTGAATCTTTAAAAACTTACAGCAAAGACTCTGTCAATTAAATTTTAAGTATTTACTCAATGTTTTATGTGTTACTTCAATTAATATTTATTATTTGGGAATACTTAATAAACTTTTTAAAATTATTTATCAAATAATTTATGCTGGTGTTGTTAACAAATAATTAACTTCAGTCACATAAAAACAAAAGCTTTATTCACTTATCATACAGACTGAACATACAGAATTAAGTCTTCTTTAAATAGAGGGCATAAAACAGTCCAAAAGCACTCCAAAATCAGTCAGAACATCTCCAGGGCCATTTAGCAGAACTTCTTTCGCCATGTATCCCTCTCTGCCTCTCTCCACATCATCACCGCTCTGGTTTGATAAACAGAGGAATATAAATACATACATAAAAACATGTTTAATATAATAAAGCTTGACGGTGAAAGACTTTATACCCTAATATTGCCAAATTTCCCTCAGACATCACACGTAATTGAATTAAACACTATTGGGCGGTTTTCTCGAACAGGACTTATCACTGACTAAAATACTGACATCTCTTAACATATGAGTGCTATTCTTTTGTCTCAAAATGCACGCCAGTGTTGTATTTTATAAGGTTTGTTTGTAAAAATGTCCCAATTATCATTAAGATGGAGTAATAAACCCTGTCCGGTAATCTTAACTAAAATAGCTCCACTTTAACTCGGACACATAACATAACACACCTTTATATAACTTATATCTTTACAAAAACGTCGAGTATTTGCGTCTTTGCCAATTAATAGAGTCTAAAATTAACATTTATTTACAAACACTTACCTGACGTGAACTTGAGGAAACGGCTGATGACTTGTGTCATGTGAATCAGTAAGTGATTCAGGCTGTTAGGTGCGGATTGATCTCAGATGAAATGACCTGTGTTCCAGACCAGATCCTTCCGAGTTAAGACATTTTAAATTAAAAACTCACGCACATACTGTACATACATACACACGCGCGCGCGAGCGGGTCGCGCGTACGCGCGCGCGCACACGGGTACACACACGGGTATATTTAGAAGTTTTATTTAAGATTGTTATGATATTGGGACTATTTCTCCATCCGCTCCTTCAGCTCTGAAGTTCAAATTCGCATGCAGTCCGGTTATAACAAAAGATATGAAACATCACTCAACAGCCATATCAATTAAGTGCAATCCTAAAATATGATTTAAAACATAACCCTTTCATTGTTAAGTATGAGAAATTAAAATGAATTAAATCACTTTTAAACGCCACAGAGATATCAGAGCCAGCAGTCGATTTCTGATGCGCTTGCCGAGGCGAGGCTGCGCTGGGCGGGGTGTGAGCACTTAAGCGCCGATGATTTTCTGGAGCTCATATTGAGCTCATATGGAGCTCCGTCCGAAAGTGTTCCTTGCACATTTTTAAATAGACGCTATCTTTATTAACCGACCGCATATTTAAACTTTAAGCACATACATTCACGCCTGAACAACTCTTACAATTACATTTTGTGACCAAATAACAGTAATATTAGGAGCATTTTGCTGTCAGGAAACATAGCTGTCATAACTCCACATATTTACCTGATTTGTCTTAATTAGTTCAGTCAACATTAGCCATTCTGAATGTTGACTTGAATTGAAAATAACCATTCATTTAATGTTTTAAACACAGATTTATCTAGACTTAAAATAATATGTCTTCTCAACTAGCTCAAACAAAAAAATTGGTTTAACTTATATATTTTTGCCCGTCCAACATTTCATTAATTGGATTTTTTACAGTGTAGGAACGCGTCTCTCATATGTTCCCTATTGAGTGCCCTAAACCCGCGCGCGCACACAGAGACGGAGGGGGCACAAACTGCGCACATAAACGCCCCACATACGTTGTTTTTCATTACTCTATTCGCAAAATGTATGTTAATGTACTACAGTATAAGACACAGTAGCGCAACTCTCTTTAAAGTTTACACATCAAGAGTTCTGATCTGTCACAGCAGCCCTACACATCTGTGAAACTGCGATTGTACTGTAGTCTATGTCAGCATTGCGTTCACATCCCATCTCACCAACAGTTTAATACTTAACTTACTCGCACATCCAAACGTAGTCAGAGAAGTGCCTCATCTTCTTTCCAATCGCATGAACGTTGCGAAACAGCAGTCGCATCCTCTCAATGAATCACTCAATTTGCATCAGTGATATGCGCAGCGGTTGCCGGTTTCCCAAACAAATATTTTAATGATATTTGGGCCGCAGTCAGTCGGTCGGGTTTAAAAACTATTTTGAAAAATTGCGGGCGGGATAGTTAAAAATGTCGGTAGGGAGTGTTTATACATTGACCCATGCATCGCTGATTTGCATTGGCTACCCGCCAATGTGGCTGGTAGATTGACAGTGTTACCCGCCAATTGCAAAATCCACCCGCATTTGGCGCGTGGTCGGGTGTTAATTTCAGGCCCTGCATGTAGATATAAGTAAGTACCACACATTTGTCTTTAAAGGGGCATTTCACCCATAGAAACATTAATCTTTATTGAAAGTGCGTCATATTTGTAGTCGAAATGTAACATACATTTAGAATCTGGTGCCTATTTGACCGAGAAAATGGGTGTTTGTAGTCTCACCCCCCAAACAAAGATATTGGACTTCCTTCTTTCAATGTTGCAAAATGATGATTTTTACATCATTGAAAGAAGGAAGTGCAACACTGAAATCTGGATTTCTCCTGTCTCAGCGGCAACTGAGGAAATGATGCATGACCATTCAAAAACATGACTGGGGTTCTAACTATACAAAGCTTAATGCAAATGGGTGAAGTGTCCCTTTAAGTACAACGTATTTACCATAAATGTGAAAGGTACGTACATGTACTGTAAAATAAAGTGCTACCACATTTTTGTCTGTCTCTATTATTGTTTTGCTCACAGAAAGTAGGCATTAAAGTGATTTAAATGTAAAAGTTTAGGTACATTTTGTATTAATCATGGTTGCAGTCACTAATGATAGATGACAGAATGATGTGGTCAAGCAAACATTTGGCGCTTTAAAGAGCAGATTTAAGTGCTTGGGATGCTAGACCTTTGGAAGTTTGCTGCAAACTGTGTTCATATTTTGCATGCACAATTACCTGATTTGCATTCACTTCAGTAAATTTTTCCTACAGTATAGCAATGCAGATCCTATGGGAATAATTTAACCTAAAAAAAAAAAAAGATTAAAATGGCTTGTAATTTAAATTTAGATTTTGAGTGCTTAAATAAATGTATCATGCATCAACATCTAAACCCAAATCTCAAGCACTGTATGGCGGTGTTACAGATAGGTAGAAGTGGAAATGAAAGCAGGAGCCTTAGGGTTCAGGACAGGATAAATCAAGCCGTGGATGGATTACCTGATTAATAAGATCAGGCTGGTGCACCACCTAAGTTGTGGGAGACACATCCCATCGCTCACCCAAACGCCAGGTCATCCATCTATGTCCATTTTACTTAGAGCAACAAGTCACTTTCAAGGTAATGAAACGGTCAGAGTTTATTAGAATCAACAAAAGCAAGAATTAATAACATGCTCAGATATAAATAGACTGGCAAACACACACACAAAACTACATTTATATTGTGCAAACAACATTTTCTACTTTGTTTTTCAATCTGGTTAGGGGTCTGTTAAGGCCCGTAGAGCCGTACAATAAAAAGCTATGAAAGTCGGCCACAACTTAGTGTGGTTCTTAATATTTCTATTTTGTGACTCCTTTAATTACATTATACATTACAACAATTTACAATTTACAATACAATGGAGCGGTCTAAACTGCATGAAAGACAAATATTTTTCCTGTTTGTTGTTCTTGGTGCTATTAGCTTATATGCCCATGAACAAAGATGCAAGCAGGTCACAAACTTCTACAGGTTCACTGAGCACTGCCACAGAGAAGAATTGGGATGATGTCAAAATTAAATGCTTCCTTTATTTTACTACACATAAATACTTTGTTTGTTAGAACCGTTGTTGTGCATTTGTGTTGAAAGAAAATGCTAAATCTATTTACCAAAAGACAATGACCAAACAAAGGCTTCTGCTACACAATCTAAAACTGTTTGGTGCATTAAAGTACTGTTGTATGAACAACTACTTTGCATGTTTTTCAGCATGCTGGTAGAGACAGGGTTATAAAAGAAACAGTAATTTTACTGAAAATAGTATTTCTGTGTTTGTCACCACGGAAATGTGTTCTTAAATGGGCCACATTTAAAAAAAAAAAAAACTGTCACTTGGCCATGTGTGCCCCTATCCCACGTTTCATGTGTGGTTGGAATATGAAAAAATATAGTGTAGCATACTAATTTGCATGTTAAAAGACATCTTAATTTCTTTCTGCTTGTTTCTAAGTATTTCTTACCATTGACCCTCACTCCACACTCCACTACTTTCCGTAGGGAAAAAAGCTTACTTTAAATATTTAATTAGCATTAAACTGAGCCATATGCTCATTTAGCACTTTTCCTAAACACACTGAAGCTCAAAGGAGACTATGGCTGGTATTATCTTAAAGCTCTTTAATTTCACAGAAATAAAGCAATGTTGTTTGTTGACCCGATGTTTTGCTGCTGACTTTTAATTAAAGGCACAACAGAATCCTAAATGTTTGCTATGACATTTAAATTTTGCCAGAAATATCCCAGAGATCAATACGCTGGGTCCAATTTTTTTTTAAACCCAAACAAAACCCTTATTCTTTTAGCAAAATGCCAATTTTCAGTCTCACCAAGCCTTAAACAAATTAATTGAATGAACGTGACTCGTTTGAAATTTACAAACTCACAATTACCCATGTCACCCATAATGAATGCTAAACAAGAAATCTTCCAATAACCACATTGTAGTAATGTACAAATAGTATGTGGGGGTTGCTTTTCTCCCCTAGAAAGAGACTGACAGGCATTGAGTTTAATCTTCTGAAAAGCCTGGAAGCCACTTGAGATGCTGATTTAATTATGATTCACGTTTTTCTCTTGCACACACAACACAGGTGTCTGGCTACAAAAGTCATTCTTTTAACCCTCCTGTTACTCTAAAATATCTTTCCAAGTGTCCTACTCTCCTTCCCTCTAAGTTTGTATAGCCTTTTCAATTAGTTGTCTAATGAAAAACTCAAATGCTGATTTTATATCTTGGACACGGCTGACAACATACGTATCTGGTGGGCAAAGTAACCATTTTGATGACATTAGCAGCATCTAAAACTACGCGAGCGAGCTGCTTTCCGCATTCTTTCCAACACTATTTCCTACGTGACATTTTGAAAAGTTCAAGTATTTTCAACTGGCTGCGGTGCTGTCATTCCTGGATCTATTTAAGCTATATGTATCCGCATCTAAAGCCCAGAGTATAGTCTGTTTTTATGTGTACGTGAATGTACACACGCAGTCGAACGCACAGTCTTGCAACGTATCGTTTATTTGACTCGTACCTGTACACAAACGTTCGACGCATGCACATTGGTACAAAATGCAATGCATCTTCTGAGCTACATTCTAAGCACAGTCGCGTTTTCTATGTAGTTTTAGATGCGAAATGTGATCACCCCTTAATGCTGCTAATGTCAAATGACTAAATATAAATGTAAATATGCCTACAGGAGAATGTAAAGCTACATTCTACATTCTCCTGTAAGCATATTTACATTTAGTCATTTAGCATACGTTTTTGTCCAAATCGACTTACAAATGAGGTTACAATAGAAGCAATTAGAGCGACCACAAGAACAGTAAGACATAGGTGTGCAATCATCTCATCAAGTCTATCACAGGATACATAGCCAAGGGTAAGTATTTTTTTAACAGAAAAAGTATAGATAAAGATAAAAAAGAATAAAGAATAGATAATAGCAAGTGAGGTGTTGGCGGAAAAGATTTATTTATTTTTGCTGATTCTTAAAGACTATAAAGTCAGATCTTGTCGCAACCGGCAGATCATTCCACAGATGAGGACCAGAACCAGAGAAGGTACGCAATAGTGATTTTTTCCCTTTCTGAGATGGAACCACAAGCCGCCACTCTGTGGCAGAGCGCGCAGGGATCTAGAGGGTACATAAGTCTGTATAAGCCAGGAGCAAAGCTTTGAATTTGATGGGAGCTGCTATAGGAAGCCATTGTAACCTGATTAAAAGAGGAGTGACGTGCACCCTCTTTGGCTCATTGAAGACCACTCTTGCCATATCATTCTGGATCATCTGTAGGGGTTTGGTTGTGCAGGCTGGTAGTCCGGCCAGTAGCGCATTGCAATAGTCCAGGCTGGACAGGACAAGAGCCTGTACAAGGACTTGTGTAGCATGCTTAGATAAGGAAAGGTCTAATTTTCCTAATGTTGTACAGGATGAATCTACAAGAGCGGGCGGTGATCATCTAAGCTGATCATCAATGACCACTCCCAGGTTTCTGGCTGTCCTGGAAGGTGTGTCAAAGAACCCAGTTGAACGGAAAAATTGTGATGAATTTTATGGTCAGACAATATGTCAAGCAGTTCTGTCTTTGCAAGGTTCAACTGGAGATGGTGATCCTTCGTCCAGAGTGAGATGGCACTCAGGCATTCTGAGATGTGGGCTGAAACCGTGGGATTATCAGGCTGGAACGGCAAGTGGAGTTGTGTATCATCCACATAGCAGTGGTAAGAAAAGCCATGTTTCTGAATGAAAGAACCCAGGGATGTCATGTATTTAGAAAAGAGCAATGGTCCAAGCACTGAGCCTTGATGTACCCCCGTACTGAGACGTTGGGGTTTGGATATGTCACCTCTACAGGATACTCTCAATCAGTGTTTCTCAACCCTGTTCCTCAGGGACCCCCTTCCAGAATATTTTAGATGTCTCCTAATTTAAAACACCTGTACCAACTCATCAGCCTCCTTCCAGAATGTCTCCCTAACAAGCTAATGATTTAAATCAGGTGTGTTAATTAAGGAGACATCTAAAACATTCTGGAAGGGGGTCCTTGAGGACCAGGGTTGAGAAACACTGCTCTAAATGACCTACCTGAGAGTTAAGACCTGAACCATAATAGCACCATTCCAGATTCATTTAACCAAACTTTGCCAGGGCGCCATGGACTCACTCTTTACAAAGATTTTTTGCCATTGCAAAAGCCTTAAAGATTAGACTGACCAAATGTGATTATGATCTGTTTGCATGCTATCACTGTAATTGAATATTGGCATGTTGATTTATTCAGTCCAGGACTCTTATCAAACATGTGATGTTTGGGGCAGGTCAGACATTATAAGCCTGAAATAGAACAAATTCCTGTTTTATGATGAAACGGCAAAGTTTGTCAGACCAGGAACATACCCTCCAAGATTTAGCATTGCAACGGCCTTTAGATGACACTGACCAATCATGATGATGTTCTAATTAAATCTCTAGGAGAGTCCGTTAAATGACGAAGCTTGGAAATGTAAAAAAAAATTACAAAGGAAATTGAAAATGGCTAACTTCCTGTGGGGTTTAGAGCTAAGCTCCAAGATACTTTTTTGTAGGTCTTTGGGTGATACATGGTCCTACCAAATTCTGTATCTGTATGTATAACGTACCAGGGGGCTGTTTCCACAATTTTGTTGGTGGAGCTATAGAGACATTTTTACATGCCCAATTCTGAAATCTATACCACATATAAATTTTTGCCAATTCTAACGTGTTTGCTACGTTTTATGTGTTTTCGAGCCCTTTATGTTTAGGCCCTCAAATGTGATTCATTTCGGAGAAGAAGAAGAATTCATAAGGATTCCATATTTACAAGGTGACAATAATTATGACATTGCATGTGCATGTTTTTTTCTACAGTTGTGTACTGTATCATTCTTAATTTATTATATTAAAGCTATTAACTATTTAGAAAGGGCCATATGGTTGCTTTAATGATTAAAATGGCATGCTGCGGTGTAAATGTTAGTCATTTGTATTACTAGACAGGAACCCTCCTAAGACATTTAATCCAAACTGCAATGATCAGAAAAATTAAATAGCTTTAATATTATAATGAGGTTAAACACGTAATCTAAGTATATTAGTGTTTAACAGCTGCTCTAAAAGAATATGCCAGCTAATGAAATAGAGAGTAAATCTTGCCTGTACAGTATGTCCTTGAGATCATGCTCCTATATCCATCAACTGCATTATTTCACCATGTACCCCCAATTAAACACAGCTGAAGCAGCTAATCAAGGTGTTTAGGGTTGCTTGATAATTACAGACAGGTGTAGGAGCAGAGTTAAGAATGCACAGTGTGAATACAGTACCCAGGCTGCGTTGACATGCACTCGCGAACATCCCTAAACACTTCCCCTCGGGGGAATCCCTGTCGCCATTTTGAAGTGTGTTCCACTTCGTCAAGTGAAAGAGGGAAGTTTATATGAACAGACCCTCGCTCCCTCGAGTCTACTTCATATGTACACTTCAGGCAGCTATACCACAATGCAACACGATTGTGACGTCACTTCAGCAGCTCGTGCTTTGCACAGTTCAAATGATGGAGGGGGCAGTCTTCACTTTCCATGTGATCAAGGGCTTACCCTAACGAAAATTAACCATGGTTTTATTGTGGTAAAAGTGTAGTAACCATGGTTTTTTGGTCAATTGATTACTATGAGCAAAACCATGGTTTTACTACACTAACTATGGTTTTTGAAAACCATGGTTGTCCAAACCATGGTTATTTTGTGGTAACCATGGTTTTACTACAGTAACCATGGTTTTTTGGTCTTAACTGTAGTCTAACTTAAGACCAAAGGTCCGAGCCAATTATGGTTGTTTGCAAATCTTTGCCAGTAAAGGGAGTGGATGTGATTTTGGGTAATAATTTGTCGGGAGAGCATGTGTGGCCAGATGTATATCCATCACCCATTGTTGCTCCCCGACCTACTATCAATTTGTCTGATGTTGCTGCTGAAGAATTTCCAAAAGAGTTTTTGTCATGTGCTGTAACTCGTCTAAAACAAAAGCAGCTTCTAATTCTATTCAATGAGAAGCTGACCAAACTCCTTTGCAACACTCCTGAAATTAAGTTATGTCCTATAATAATTTTTATTGGTCCCTGTAAAAAAGGTGTCCAAATTTATTAAAACGTGTTACATATGTCAATTGACAGGAAAACCAATTTAGTCTCTTGAACCAGCTCCGTTATATCCCATCCCAGCTATGTAGTAACCGTTTGAACATCTTATAATTGACTGTCCGTTGCCTCCATCAAAATCAAGTAATATATTCTTGTTAATGGTGGATCAAAATACCTGATGTCCTGTGGCTTTTCTGTTACGGAAAACAACCGTCAAGGCTGTAGTCAAAGCTCTCTTGCATTATCCAAAGTGACCGGGGAAGAAATTTTACCTCCAAGATGTTTGCCAAGATATAGAAACAGTTGCCAAGTCAATGTGCTCTGGAGTGTTTTCACCAGACACTGAAAGCTCTGTTGTGTGCCTATTGTACCAAACTGGGTAGTGATTGGGAGGAAGAAATTTCTTGGCTAATCTTAGTACGACACCTGATCGATCGAAATCCATGCAGCATTGTCATGTTAACATCCTAAAGCCGTATTTTTCTCGTTATAGAAGAGAATCTAAAATTACTGCTGTGTTAACAGTTTCCGAGGGGAACTGTATTGTGCTGGGGGAAATAAAGGAAGTTGAAGCCCCTGCAGACTGCAACCTAAATTGGCCAATTCTGTAACTTTGCTCAAATTGGATAGTTTAATGACCCATCTATCCAGTTTGCAGCAGAGAGAGAGAGTTCATAAAGATAATTCGCGAATTTCCAGCTTTATTTGGAGATACTCCATCATGTACCCATTAACCGAGCATGATGTGAAGGCTGCTGATGCGTTACCAATTCGTTAACGCTTTTATTGTGGGCCAATAGTATAGCAACGGGCATTAAAGGCTGAAGTTCAGTATTTATTGGATAATGGCTTAGTGAAACCATCTTGTTTAGCTGGGCTTCTCCGTGTTTACTTGTAAAAAACCTGATTATTCTTACAGACTTTGTACTGATTATCAAAAGGTAAAAAAAAAAAAACAGATTATTTTCCCCTTCCCTGGATTGAAAACGGTCAAGTAGGTACCACTAAATTCATTAGTAAATTTGACCTGTAAAAGGATATTGGCAGGTGCGATTAACATCTTGTGTGCAAGAAATTACAGCCTTTATAACATATTCCGGATTAAATTCCTATTCCGTTATGAGTTTTGTATTATGAAATGTGGCAGCAACATTTTACAGACTTACTTGAGGGTTCCCTCATGAAAAGTAACCATGGTTTTACTACAGTTAAAAAAAAAAAAGGTTACTCTAGTAAAATCTTGGTAACCACAAAATAACAAGACATCCATGGTTTTTGATGATTTATGGTTTTCAAAAACCATAGTTAAACCATGATTAGTGTAGTAAAACCATGGATTAATTGATAGTAATCAATACACTAAAAAAACATGGTTACTACACTTTTACCACAATAAAACCATGGTTAATTTTTGTAAGGGGCTGCACAGTTTAGTTAAATGATGTATATATTTATAGCGATACCAGGAAACAGCATTTGGAGCGAGTTTATGCTTTGTTTTCTCATTTGGCTGATGCTCAGCTTACTGTAAATTTGGCCAAATGTGATTTTGCGAAAGCAACTGTGGTCTTTTTGGGAAGGGAGGTGGGGCAAGGTTGGCTGCAAGAAGTGTGTGCTATTGAACAGTTCAAAAAAAGAATTAATGCGCTTTCTGGGTATGACTGATATTATCAGGCTTTTTGCCCACATTTTTGTCTTTGGTATCTCCATTAACCAATTTGCTGAAAAGCTTGGCTTATCCTACTGAAAAATCCAGCTAAGACCAGCATGAGGTGGTAGATGGTTTTAGCTGGTTTAAGGTGGCAGTAGCTTGTATAAGCTGGTCCTCCTAGCCTGGCAAAGCTGGTCAAGCTGGTGGGTCAGCTGGTCTTCTAGTCCAGCTAGACCAGCTTAAGAAGTGACCAAAACACAGCTAGACCAGCTTGCTACACAAGCAAAACCAGCTAATACCAAGCTGGGAGACTATCTAAAACCAGCTAACCAGCTTTTGCTGGTTTTAGGTGTTTTTTAAATAGGGATTGTATGGTCCTTAGAAAAACTTTTGATAACTTCAAACTTATCAATCTTCAAACTTATGTCCTCCGCTCCGATTTTGGCAGCGCTGCAGTTTGATAGACCTTTTGAAATCCAAGTGGATGCTAGGAAGGTCAGGGCAGGTGGGGTTCTCCTTCAAGTGGTAGGGGATTGGGTTGATCACCCAGTCAGTTACTTTTCATGTAAATGTAACACTTAGCAAAATAATTATTCAGTAATTGAAAATGAACGACTTGCTCTTATATTAACTCTTCAATATTTCATTTTGTAAGTAGGGGGCGGATTACAATCCATTAACCATTCTACAATCCATACAAAGTCTTAGTCAGTGGTAGATGAGATGGGTATTGTTTTAACAACCATATAATCTGCACATCATGCTTAAGGGCGTGGACAATGTGTTTGCGAACACTTTGTCTCGCAGTATTTGCTCTGAAAGATTGGGTGGGGGCAAGTGAAAGTCTCTTCTTTGGTATTATTCTTGTTCTCTTTTTCTTCCTTCCTTTTTGCTTGCTTCTAAGATCCGGACTGCATAAGTGTGTGAGAGGATGGATAGGGGTAAGCTAAAAAAGGATGACTGTGATGTTACCGCTTGCTTTTGTCCATAAAAATTGTAATTGCTATGTGACTGACCAGTACTGATATTTTAATATAGCAATATTATTGGGGAAGAAGAAAAAATAGGGGCGGGAGATGTTAGGTCCCAACCAGTGCTCATGTTCGTGTGGGTGTGGTCTTTTCACCTGAGGCTCATCACTGGGCTTGATGGAAGCAAAGGTGTGTTAAAACAACACAAATTGTTGTCCTTAACTAGATACAACATGTGTTGTTTTGACACATTCTTTTAAGAGTGTACTAGCGAGCGGAGTAGTAATGTAACGCAAAGAAGAGAGTTCTAAGTTAATCCCATGTCAGCTGGTTTCCTATAGGGTTGAAAAACTATGAGAAAAAAAAACTATTTTAGAGGAAAAAGTCCTTTGGGGAAAAACACTTGAGAGAGACAGACTAATCTGATCCTATAGAGAGTGGTCCGCCAAACCCCCTCAGTGGTCCACCAAAAGATGACCTAAACTAGGCAAGTGTTTATACAATCGTCACTTATTTATGTAGATTTTTCATGCACTTGCGAAACTGTGATATCAGTTCTTGCCCTTCTGTTTTAATAATGTAAAAATGGATCGGTTGGCTAAACCACAGAGGAGTCAAAATAAAAGATCAAGCGTCAACTGAAAGCAGCTAAAATCCACCGATCTATTAGTTTTGAAATGTAATAGTTTTTGTTCATGTGTAAAATCCCTGTAATTTCAGTGATTTCGGACATTAAGGGGAACATTTTTTTTTTCAGTTTTTTATTGTTACCATAGTTACAACCATAGACTTCATATACCCACCACCTCAGTTTTAAACTAATGGCTCTTTGGAATGACATTAAGTGGGACCTAGGCTGTTATAGTATGTTTAATTGCATTTTTTTTCACACTTGCAGTTTGTTGTTCATACTAAGCTGCAACTCATTTCACATTTACTTTTTCAGATGAGTTAAAATTCATATAATAATTTCTGAACGTAGTATTGCATTTGTTTTTAAAAAATTCGTTTTTGACTTGAAACAGTTGCATATTAAACTTAAACTTAGCTTATCCTTCCTATTTTGTTGTTTTTTGGGGGAGTGTTAGAGTGGGATTCTGTTAGGTGGTCCTCAGAAAAAAATTGGAAGATAAAGCGGTCCTTGGGCTGAAAAAGTTTGAGAAACACTGCTATAGAGGATATAGTATATATTAGATACTATATTATGAAATATTATGAGAAGAAAAAATTTTAAAAAAAAAGAAGTAATGAAGTAAAATAAATTAAACGGGAAGTGGTTGGTGGGCAGACATTAAAATATTAAGAAAATTGTCTTTAAAGTTGTTCAATTGAAGTCCTTAGCAACACATATTACTAACGATAAATACATTTTTATTTATATTTACTGCAGGAAATGTATAAAATATCTTTATGGATCATGATCTTTACTTAATGTTCTAATGATTGTTGCATAAAAATTTTTCTTTTTGACCCAAACAATGTTTTTGTTGGCTATTGCTACTATTTATCCGTGCGACTTATGATTGGTTTTGTGGTCCATTTGTATTCAAACAGAATGGAAGCATTCTTAAATAAGAAGCTTCCTGCACTTTGTGTGTGTATTAAAGCATACTGGAAGAAATCTTTAACAAGAATCTTCACAACTCAGTTTGTGTATTATATCCATTATGGAAGTACTCTGTAGCCAGCATGTCCATTGCCAGATATGACTTAGATTTTTATTTTCTATGCTAATCTTTAAGTTTGATATCAATGTTAATATCTTTGATTGATGAATCGAATACAAAATGATTGATTTAAGTGTAACCTGCTGGGCAAGAATACAGCTGACTTTATTTTAGGTTAAAAGGAGAATGCATTTACACCCAGATGTTTGGAACTGCCTTAGCACCTCCAGACTGACATTTTATTCTCTAGGTGAATGTAATTAATTCTAAATAATAAATTAAGAGAATTAATAATTGTATTGTATTAATAATGGTAAATATTTAAAGTGTGCTCAGCATCAGAATAATATTGATAAATTATAAATTGGAGTCAGATTATAATTAGGCACAGAGGTCAAAGAAATAAATTGAAATCTAATTTAATGAATTATTCTTATTAACATGAGATCCCTTCACCCATGCCATTGGTTTTTTGTTGTTGGGCCGGTGGGTGGTCCTTAACAGATATCATCTGCCATGTTGACGTCATCATGTGACCTATGAAATAATAGGCTTGTTCAAGTTCATGCACGCCCCAAGGAGCGGGAGAAGGATAATATCACAATAATGCAAGGGCGATATGATTTATGATTTGTATGATTTCTCTAATCGCTCTCGTGGTACATTGATGTCATCTGACTGTTGGTTCTTCCGGCACCACAGAACTCAAACAAGACTAATAACAGGCATGAAAATGTATGCACTTGTATGAGGGACAGGTGCACTAACCCCTGATTACATCAGTAACTTGACAATCCAACTTTGTACGGTCTCTGTCAGTGTTTGCAATGGTTGAAATGTCTGGACAAAAGGAGACACTGGGCAGCTGCTTGAAGATTTCGCCTTTGGAGAAAACCCCAGATATACATTGCCAGCCCACCCCAACAGTTATGCTATTGACAAATGCTGACCAATAACAAAACAAACACATTTTTAGTGGACAAAAATGAGTAAAACAAGCAATCTGTAATTTAATATGTATTGTCAGATGACAGCTATGCTTGAAAACAAACTATACAAATGCAGCCTATGTAAAAACATACATTTTCAGTCAAGCAATAATTAAGTAATTAAATAAATTGTTAATTAATGCATGAATAATTAAGTTTTATTTTATAAATGAAAATAGAGGCCATATTAAACCATATAAAACAAAACTTTATTCAAATGTTTTTTCTAACATATCACATTATTTACTGCCATTTCAACACAGCTGTGGCAATTCTGCAGCTTTTTTATGAAGCAGCTGAGCACTTTGTGGGATATCCTTGGTCTGGGCATGATTCCAGTGTGCTGAGGAACAGCCCTGTGTATATGCTGGCAGCCTATATCCACTGCAGGCAAGTGCATCCTCAGGGATCGTGGCTTTCCTCGTGCACCAGAATCTCCCTCATCAACCCATACTCATCACTCCACCATCATGCTTAAAGGTTCTCTAAGCGAATTTACGAGTTTTAGACCATAAAACATTTTTTGTTACATACAGCACACATCTCCTCACTATCTGCTTGCTACCTGACCACTGATCAAACTGTAAAAAAACGCAATCTCTGTAGACAGCCCAGGCTCTACAAACTTCAATATACACACAGTGGCCAAACCTGCACCACGAAACAAAACAAAGCTTTACAGCCAATAAACGCCAAAAAGGATTTGGGGGTGGGGGTTGGTCGCGTTCACGAAAGCACGAAAGGGAGGGGGAGGAGTTAGCTACGCTCCGTTTGTTTGAAAACAGTTCAAATATCAACAACAAGTGACGTCGAACATATTCGCTTAGAGAGCCTTTAATGGGCACATGGTTGATCCAGTAACAGTTAAAATAAACTACAACTCAACATTTAAATAGATGTTTAATTAATTTCTGTAGTATATAGATGGTAAATATACATTTAGTATGTGTTTTAATATGTTTATGGTTTAGAATGTGTGTAAAACCACTTCTGAGACAAGCCTACGTGAGCTTAATGGAGCTCCCCTGTTAGCTAAAAATTAGAAAACGTGTTTTAAAGATAAATCACATAACAAATATACTATACTGGCCTACAAAGCCAAAGCACAGTAACTACGCGCCGTCGAAAAGGTGACGTCTTTTAGAGATGTTACCAATCCCTCCCTCGTTTTTCCATCAGCCAATGACTTCATGGAAAATATTGATAGACAAAACATGTAGCCAATTATATAAAGAATACAACGATCTCTGTGTAACTTCTGTGTGTTTGGACTCATGCTGCGCTGCAAGAACTGAAAAAAGAGATGACGACAAAGTACCGCGAGAGTGAGTCGAAATTAAACTACTCTATAAGATTTCTTGAAGAGCTCTCGCGGTACTTTGACGTCATCCGACTGCGGCACCGCATAAAGTCAGTGACGCGACTGACGTACGATGCGGCTGACTGTTATTTGTTCCGCCCCAACTTCTTTTATTTTTCTTTTGTTTTGTGCGCCTGAGCTTTACAGTCTGGGGAGACGTACGCTATAAGTTTGAAAAAAAAAACTTAGCAAACATGTCTGAGGAACAGGGCAGCCACGTCACTGCAGTCACGTAACTTCACGCTCGAGCCGGAAGAGAAGACAATGCTGAATAAAGTCGTAATTCTTGCTATTTTTGGACCAAACTGTATTTTCGATGCTTCAACACAATCTTACTGACCCACTGATGTCACATGGACTACTTTGATGATGTTTTTATTATCTTTCTGGACATGGAAACCATACATAGATTTTCAATGAAGGGGACAGAAAGCTCTAAATCTAATGTTAAAACATCTTAAACTGTGTTCCAAAGATGAACGGAAGTCTTCCGAGTTAAGAACAACAAGTCATTAATTACTACAAACAGATTCTGCAATGAAACGAAAATCACAAATAAAAAAAAATAAAAAAAACGGTGTTTCTCATTTTCTCGAAACTTGTGCTGCCGGCTTGTGTCACTGGTTTCCGTGACGGGTCACATTTGGTCGAAATTGAGTTAAAGGTTGAAATTGGCTTTGTGAGACATGTCTTGTGACAAAGTCTCCTGGTTCAATTTTGTCCCATTTCAGAGAAACGTGTGTGCCAAAATTGCAGTAAAAAACTTTAAACGCATTTTTCTCGTTTTCAGTGTTTGCGAAGTTAATGCCCTTAATGTATAAAGTCTTTGAACCTTTAACAAGTTACAGTTTACTGTTCAGTAGTTCAACAAATGCGTTTTTAACAGAAGGAACTGCGTTATTTGTTTGTAATAGCTACTCACATTTACACCTGCGTTGCTGGTATATGACAATTGCTTTGGTGGAATTGACAAGTATCCATCAACGCTTGTTTCAGAATCTGGGCAGACGCAGTAGGGATTTCTCACCTACTCTTTTTATGAATACTGAGGATTTGGACATACTATTTTTTTCACATACTGATTTCCCCTAGTATGTAAGTCGGCATTTTTGAATACAACTTCAATATACTAACATCCGAATCTAATGAGAAATAGTCTAAAATCCCAATAATTCTCACCTACCTTTTATGTATACCGAGGATCAGGGGCGCAATGAACTGTTACAAGGGGGGTATGCGAGACAAAATTTTGGGCCCCTTTCTTTAGATGATTGTTTGATTTTCATACCATAATGTGTAGCTATAGAAAATTACTCAGTTGAGTGCGTTTATTTAATTTTACAAGTCGCATTTGCACCTAAAAATAAATGCATGAAGCAAAAAAAAGATTTAGGCTATTCGAAAAACGAATACCATTTTAATCTGGAATGGCAGAAAACATTCACATGACTGATTTTAAAGAGATAACAAAAAGAAGAATAATTCATGGAAATGCATTTCTGAATCTATGGAAATCTATGGAAGGCGCTTTGAAAGTCGCGCCAGTCGAGTTTTCTGTGCGGTTTTAGAAGCGAAATGTGTACATTTATGTTTAGCCTATAATAGTTCATTCTTCATATTGGAAAAGTGCTTAGCGCCACGTCAGGGTCTGAGCAGACGTGCGCACTTTTGCTTGTCTGATTGCTGCAGGTTTTTGGAAATATAAGCCAATCTTGCTGTTTGAAATTGGGTTTAAACATTGACAAGCGCTTTTTATATGTCTGACATTAATTACGCATCGTTTAAAGGCGGAGATCTGAAGCGAAATGTGTACATTTATGTTTAGCCTATAATAGTTCATTCTTCAGAGTTCAATTAAATTCATATTGATGATCTTATAGTCCATTTAGTCCATTTAAAAATGTTCTTACAAACCGATTGTATTCATCAGAAAACACCAAATAACTTATATTCTCTTTATGTCGTTGTTCTCTGTGCGCGTATGTGTTTCCCGCAACCCCCACACGCGTCCTCCGCTCATGACAAAAAGCGTGGCCGGCAAAAGTTTTAAAAATTAATATGACGTTGATTTTTTTTTAAAGTGTGTGCCTCGCCCACACACGCCCTTAGCCAGTGACACAGAAATTGCAAAAAGCACGATCGGCTAAAGTTTTACATATGACGTTGATTTTCAGTCAAAAGCATGCCGCAATCCATAATATGATTTTGCACATCCAACAACAACTGTATTATTACAAAAATAATACTGCATGTTTTGGCATTTGATAGCATATTGCAGTAGTTTATATTTGATGCACGGTGTTCTTTTTAATGTACTTTTTCTTTAATATTCACAACACTTATCAACAAAACATTCATTAAAATTAAGAGACTAATTATATTAAACGAAATTTATTTTAAGCAAACATTTAAAGCAAACAAAACTTAAATTAAACTCGAAAATTATGTCTTATGATTCACTCTATTTTTACCGTCATATTAGCCTTCAATCCATTACAACGCCCCATATATAGCGTTTAAAATTACAGTCTTAATAATCGGTCTTAATAATACAGTCTAAACAAAACAGTAACAACATTACAACAATATTTAAACAAAACAATACTTAAACATAAATATAGAACAGACATTCTCTATTCGGATACATGTTAAAAACAATCTGATATAGCGTTTATAATGGCTGTACTAAGGGCTAAACCTCCGTTGCAAACCTGAATAAAAATGAATCACTTTCACTTTGAAAATGATGCGCTGTCACATTAAAACCAGCTCTTAGTCATTTAAAATTTAACTCAATTACAATGGCTAAGACCTATTTCATGTTTATTTAATAAAGATTCCACAATTGCAGAAAATAATATTTTTAACTACGCCTATTAAGTAATTGTCCGTCTTAGAAATGCAATGGCCTATTTTTCAGCAGTCGCTATCCTAATATTTCCTTTAATAAAGGCCTTGCTGTCCTTTTGTTTTAACACAAATATTTTACATTTTTCATGAAACAAACAGTTTACGGATCAGCATGAGCGCTTTTTAGTGGCATGTGAGATCTTACCTTGAAATGCCAAACAGTAGGGCTTTCGACTGTTTGTGGTAACTTAAAAGGATTGCATAGCAAACCCACCAAACTGATCCCAAACCAAAATGTTGCGTACCCACCCATATCCATACCAGGGGCCTCATTTATAAAGCCTGCGTACGCACAGATTTGATCGTAAAGTGTGCGTAGGCGAAAATCCACGGCAAAGTCCATATTTATAAAAACCGTCTTTGACGTGGAAAAGTGCTTAGCGCCGGTTGCCTGAGCAGACGTACGCACTTTTGCTTGTCTGATTGCTGCAGGTTTTTGAAAATATAAGCCATTCTTGCTGTTTGAAATTGGGTTTAAACATTGACAAGCGCTTTTTATATGTCTGACATTAATTACGCATCGTTTAAAGGCGGAGATCTGAAACTGCTCGGCTGCACGCACAAGTTCAAGTTCATTTCTGATTTATAGATTTGAAAGGGGTACGCGCGTTTTCTGCGCGTACGTTCGGTTTATGAATCACACGTACGCATTTTTGTTAAATGATCGCAAGATCAAATTTAGGATGTTTTTTACGCAGCATTTTATAAATGAGGCCCCTGCACAATCAAATTAAAAACCACCAGAACCGCCAAATATGTAATTGCATCTACAAGGTCATGGTTGCACGCTGTTATAAAAAGTGTTTCAATTTTACTTATCACAAAGTCATTTACATTAGTTTTATATTCATTTACTTTACATTTTACTATAGTGTTAATAATTAAACGTGTACAAAAAAAAAAAATGGAAAAGTGATGACGGTGGGGCCCCTTAGCGTACTCATGGGCCCATATGCCTTGCATACTCTGCACCCCCCCTAACGGCGCCCCTGCCGAGGATTCAGACATACTACTACTGCTTTTAGCCTACAATATAGTATGGACAGGGCCATTTGAAGGAATTTGGGAGCCCCAAGCAAAATGGACATGAGGACACCCCCCCATACACACACGCACGCATGGCAGCATATCCACACAGTAAATAATGTTTTTATTAATATAATCCATCTGTTCAGGTACGTCACTGAGTGTCTGACACCTAGAAATTTGACAGGCACTGCTGTATATTAAAAATTCTGAAATGTCCATGGGCAAAAGTGACTGGTATTTATACAGTTTGGTGGGAATTCAATAGTGATTTGCACTGTATTTTTTCTAACAATATGACAGCACACACTTATCAGTTTAAACTCTGGGTTGTGCAATATACAGTATCAGCTATAATTATACACTGTTAGATGTCGCTGTAGATTTAGCAGTACATTACTGTAAAAATCCACAGTACTATACTGTATGTGTACATTACAGTACAGTACTGCAGTTCATAATGCATTCTGGGTAAATTTGTTTGAGCGGGAAAATTTTACAGTATATTTTGGTCTTGATGTAACCTTGCTGTAGCCATTGCTGTAATGTGCCAGGTGGACTTGCAATAATCAGAGAAAGTGCGCCAACGTCAAATCACACAGAGGGAGAGAGAGCACAACTCCTGGCTGCAGCTGAAGGAGGACGATTGATTTCTGGCAGTTCGGTAAGTTTGAAATATTTCTGTTTCATGAAAACTTAATTTTTAGTTTAAGAATGTTGTCAATAGTTTGTCACAATATTGTTTTAAACGTGCAATGAGAGAGAAAAACGGTCGCCAACAAAGTTTCAATCTCCCTCAGAAAGTAAGCTAACGTTACACACAGATGTCTACCGCTGCTTTAACTCGCTTTACACCTTTTTTTTTAATGAATATAGGGTTGTTTTAACTAAATTATGAGGGTTTTGGTGAGTTTATATTGTGTTGAAAGTGTGGTGACAATGAAACTATTTTTAACGAAATGGACAAAGACAACCCGCCAGCGCGGTCTTGCGGTCCCAGCATAATGGTCGTTTATCTCGGCGTTTCATCCGTTCAGTTAGCGTCAGAGAAAAGTATTAAGTTCGACTGTTTGGCAAGGCTGACTCGTGGTTGTAAACAGTCAGGACTTGTCACACCGTACACAGCATACTGTAGTACTGAACTCCTCCACAGAAGTGAAAACAAGAAACCTCATAACTGGATACATGCATCGAACTCATCGCAGCTTTAACTTCTAACGTTACCAAATATCATTCAGACCTGGGCTCATCTTAATATCAGATGAACGAAAGGGATTGCCGCGCGTATTGTTGTTGTTATTATATTACGGTATATCATCAAAAGCAGAGAATATCTTCTCTAAAGCGTTTTACACGTCCAGTAAGTTGTCCAATACATTTTTATGGCATATTGTTTCCACCACTTCAGATGCATTACACGCTGTATATAAGTTTCCAAAACACATCAAATCAATGCACGAAAAGAGAATGGGCTCCGCATTTACGTACCTTTGTCTTCTCGTCTCTGTCATCTGATCCTTCATCTCTGGATGTAAAATACGGTAGTCCATTATAACATCGTGTAGGAAACTGGCATCACCAGGATTGCTCAGATTTAGGCGATCATGTTTATCTTTAAAGTGAGCAGCTAGCTACTTGTTAAAAAACTTTGCGTGACATAGTGTTACACCGCAGCCGGTCCGGGTAAAACATTAAAGGGACAGTCTTTTTACCTTATCACTATAAATCGCTATTTTCTGCACTAAACGAGACATTTTCAGAGATTTTCTGTAGACAAGATGTTATAATTAAAAAAAGACTTATTTAGATATTTATATATAATATATAATATAACAACTAATATATATATATATATATATTTGTTTTACAACTGACTTAACACTTACAGTAATGTTTTATTTGTTAGCATAGCATGATATTAGATTTAAACACTTAATACATTTTTAAATCAATCACTTTGTCTCTGCACAATGAACATTATCAAATATTATTAATGTTGTAAAATATATTGTTCATTGTTAGTTCATATTAGCTAAGGCATTACCAAATGTTAAGGAATAAACTCTTATAGTAAAGTGTTACTAAATTTTCTTTTACCATTTCCTTCACAATGTCTACTTATTTCTATGGCTAACAGATTTTGTAACATTTGTCTTTTTTACAGTCTTACCATTGCTTGTAAGCTGGATTGGGTAAGATGGATCATCTTTAAAGGCACCAGGCAAGTACATGATGTACAGTTACAAGTCATGTATTTTTTCGACTGCAATATTAAATGCTTTCACGTCACATGCAAAATTACACAGGAATGTGGCTGACTTTTTATTTGTAGTTTACATGAGTGTCCTTGCACTTTTATAGGAGTTAAGGCAGATGTGGAGGCACAACGGGTGATACCAGACACACACCAAGCACATTATGTTTGGTAAGTTTGCACTTTACCACTACAGCCACTTTACCACTACAGTTTCTTTAAATACCCATGTATACACTCATTCACTCATTCACACACAACACTGTAACACGACCATACACAACATGTACACAATTGTCTTAGTTTGCCATGTAGAAATATACAAACAGAAATATTCAGACTTTGGTTATAAGAAATTTAATTTAATAATTGTATTTATTTAGCAGAGGTGTCCCTGGACTTTATTGACAAAAGATTTTGTTTTCAGAATAAAAAGTTGTGTCCAAATCAGTAACAATTGTACTTTCTGTTCAGGACATTCAATCATGACATGATCCAGGTGGATGCTGTCCATTGAGGAAAGAGTTTGTTCAGCGGTAAGTGAATCTTCTGTATTTTAATGTAATTAGGTGTGGAACAGTAGAATAAGAGCAAAAGGTTTCAGAATAGGAGTAAATTCAAGGCTGAGTTTAATTTTTTAAGAATCTTTTTCTATCTTATATTTGTTGACTTAATGTTTATGATATTTCTAACAGGTTTCTGGATAGAATTAATTCCAAAGATGGGAAAAAGTGCACATCCAGACAAGGAGCAAGCAAAAAGACAAGGAACTTGGTGCAGAGAAAAGCTGTGGCCATTAACCCCTGTGAACAGCTTCATGCAGTCGCTGATTGAGTTCGAATGGACGACTTCAGTAAAGGCCACTGTGGTCTGTCTGCCACAGTTTAATTTTTAATTTATTTTTAGTGTTCAATGAAATTCAAGTAGAATATTTAAAACTATGGGCCAGTGTTGTTTTTACCACGGTGAAATGTTACCTTTTAGTCGATGATGGACTTTAAACTGAAAACTTCAAACTATGGAACAGTGTTCTATTTGCCAGAGTTAAATATGTTACAGCAGGGGTCTCCAAACTTGTTTATACTTGTTGATTTTATTTTATGTTACTTGATTATATGTTTATTATTGTTTAAAATCTTGTTTTAAATATGTTTGTTTCAATTAAATGTTTTTTTTAATAAAATTTTGATACAAACATTGCTTGGATTGCCTTTTAATTCATTATGTTTTAATTTAGCATTTTTACCATATTAATAACTATAGATTTAAACCTAAATCTCTAGCTATTTTATATAATATTATTGTATTAACTGTAATAAGTAATAAATAGTATTTATGGGTCAATATAGACATTACAGTAAATTACTGTAAAAATAGACTACTGTAATAAAATATTGTAAAATTACAGTACAGTACTGCTTTGTAACTATACAGTACTAGTTTGTGTACTGTAAAATGGTATTACAGTACAGTACTGTAAAACCAAAATACAGTAACTTACTGGCAACCGTGCTGCCAGTACCGTACTGTAAAAATACAGGGAAATCGTTAACAGTGTAGAGCTTATGTTACCTTGTGCTAGAGGAAACATCAGCATTGAGAAGTTGTTGATGTTGAGGATGAAGTTGATAGTGTAGCTGGGAAAATAATTAAAAAACTATTCTGAAATTACCCGTGAAGTAGGTTTCACCATTTCACTGTTAGCTTATTGAAATAGATCACTATTAACAAATTAATTAACTATTAATTAAATGTTTACAAAATATTAGTAGTGCTGTAAATTAACAGTTTATTATAAAACACATTATATCTGTCAAATAATGTATTAGGTATCGGGTAATGATTAAAATTTTTTGTAAACCTTTAAGAACCATTTTTTAAAACATCTATAAACATTACATTGATAGACGGACCAGACATTCCAAACACTTTGATAAGGGTTACTTGTTGGTTTATAAACAGTCTATAAACATTATCTGGATGGTTATTATAAAGTTGCAACAGATGACTATAATACCTTGTTAAATAGTTAATAAGCAGTACCAGTAAAACATGTGGGTTGTCCTGATACTGTACTTCAAAATGTAAACAGTGTAAAAAATGCCACACAGAATAAAGTAACTGTTCAAGATCCATTGGTAACTTACAAAATAATGTCATATTTGCATAATCTGTCACTACCGTATATCCTGACACTAGCACAAGTTGCACTTGTTCGTTATAAGCAGCATTTGCCATCAAGCAGGTAGCTAACATAAACATATTTTTGCTCGCCTACCTGCTGCAAAATTATACAAGTACAAGACAAGTAGAGCTATTTTATCCAGTGTAATTTATCACTTACCACTATCTTGTTCTTTCTTATCCTCTTCTTCCTTTCTCCTCTTTCTTTTCTGGCTTCCTGAAGCATAATTTCGCTGATGACTGCCGAGGAAGTTTTGTATTTTGCCGGCAGCAGAGATCATGTGGTTGGCTGCTGTCAGTGACTATTGAAAGGGGGCCCCCTTGAGGGGGATCACTTTACTGCATTGACTTTCAAAGGGGTGCTCACACAGTGTGTTGCATTTTATTCTTAACCAGTCGTTGTCTTGGGGCCCCAGGCCAGCTCGAGACCCCAAGCAGTTGCTTGGTTTGCTTGCCTTGTCGCGACGGGCCTGAGTCTGGAAGTAGGCGGTTTCGTACGCAGCCAGTGACTGTGTGTGTGAACCTTATGTGGTGGTGGTGATGATAATGAAGAACAAGTGCAAGTGATTAGAATTCTGGTGATTGTGAGCATTGCGATATTGAGAACCTGGTGACTCTGTGACAGCAAGGTTGTGTGCTGTGTAGTACTGTGTAGTATTAGAATTTAAGTAAGGGCAAGGAAAATGTGTTGAAGTCCATGTAAGATCACATTTTTATTTAATCCTTCAGCTTTCATTTTATAAACTGATCATTATTTATAACTTATTTTATATACTATAGGGTTGTTGATCAATTTGCCAGAATCTAATTTACCCCCAAATATTTGTAGCTTTTATGTAGCCAAACAGCATGATTTTTTTTTTCAATTCAGTCTATGCAGTTTGTACTCTGTCATCAAGTGCATGGATTTTAAAACGTCTGGTATCATCTCAAATGGAACACTATTTTTTTCCAACCAGAGGTATAAGTGCTTTCCTAGATGGAGGCACATGACATCAAAAGCATTGTATATAAGCTTATACATTTGCTTTTCTTACTAACTTGAAGTATAAGTGTTTTCATAGAAAAATTAAATGCATAACACAATATGTTTGATGTCTTTTTAGAATCAATAAAAATCATTATATGCATTCTGCTTTTTAGGTCAGTGTTACTTAACCTGTTACTTGTTTTGCCCAGCATGACCTCATTCACCATCAGACAGATGCGTAATCATCTGTGCTTGCTTGCACAATGACTAATAGCCGGTCCTCTTCTCTGCCACTTAAGCAAACTGTGAGCAATGTATGAAGCTCCAAACTCCATTTGTTTAGTAAAGAAATGCATCACTCTGGTACTTTAAATGTACCTCTCTTTAAAAAATTACATGTGAACATACTACTCTAACTACTGGATTAATACTACTAAATGGCATAAAATAGTGCATTGGTATACCATGATGCCATGCAAAGGCAAAAGGCCATAACTTTGTTTTTGGTCGAAAATGAATTATTGATATTTCGGGGACATTCAAGACATCCTTTATCATGTGGATCTTTGAGTTACTTCAATTGTTATTTTCAAGAAACTTGAAAATATCTTCCCAACTTCCAAAAGCCTCCCATAAAACCAAGAACACTGTAACAACACGCTTTTACTTTGTTTTGGAACGCTCAAATTGAGTTAGGGTGGACTGCATTTGTTGCCATAAGTAAATTATCTTAACAATTTTCGTTTCTTTTCATAATCATATTTTTCTCAGTACCAGCCTGTCATTTAACGTCTGCACTAGTTGCACTAGTTGACTTGAATGCCGTGCCATCATGTACAGTAGCATGATCACACATAAAACCAGTAGTAACAGTTTGCCAATAAATCCATAACTAACCTTTTCTTATAATCCATAAAACAACATTGAAATGTGGAAGCTACTGCCATTTTCCTTCACACGACTTCTTGCCTCACTTTTTGCAGACAAACAAAGGCAGAGTACAGTTACTTCAAAATCAAGTTCAAGTTTGAGCTCAAGATTTTTTATGTAGATGATTTTCATTGCTAAAATATGGCAGATTTAACTGATCCCTTCAAGGTGAACTCTCGATAGAACTCCTGGGAGCAGATCGGGGGAAAGGTATCTAGACGTTGCCTCTGCCACTTCTGTACCATTGCATCCAGACCCAACAGGGCGCAAATAGGTTGACTTCCGCTACACCCAACTGTTCCCAAATCTCCTCCATCACTTCTGAGTGGAGTCTCCATTCCCCTGGCCTTAGCCCCTGCTTCGACAAAAATTACCAATAAGTCCAAAGGAGAACCGGGTGCACCAGTTTGCACAGAGGGCACAATCTCAGGAATCTGCACATTACCCTGGTCTTATGGAATGGGTTTTCCCTTAAGGAACACTCTTTGCTCCATAGCCACCACGCATGGTCTCATGCATGCCAAAGGGAATAACGTAGGAAGCTTCCGCCAACAGACCTAAAACTCTTGAAAGTGCTTTATGGTGTAAACCTGGCATAACCTGATCCTGGACACAGAGATCAGGATCAACTCAGATTTGCCTGCATTGTCGCTGAATCCCAAAACCAACCCGAGAAATAATGTTCTCATTGGGGGGGGGGGTTAAGTTGCTCTTCTTGCCAGCAAGAAGCTTACACACAGCTCACAGCTTGTGAGTATCCCTCGTCCATAATGAAATGAGGACAGGGAGTAACACATGGCTTATATCCTTGCTGCTTGCTGCTACTACTACCCATTGTTTTAACTGACAGAGGTGGAAAGAGTAGCCAAAAACTTTATTCAAGAAAAAGTACAAGTAAATAAAGAAATAATTACTTTAGTAGAAGTAAAAGTCATGATTTTAAAATGTACTTTAATAAAGTAAAAAAGTACCCGGCTGAATAAACCAGCATAGACCAGCATAATTCCCATGCTGGTCCATGTTAGTTTGGTGCTGGTTTAGCTGGTGGTGACCAGCATACCAGCATCAAAACACAACATATGCTGGTCTTGCTGGTATGACCAGCATGGGATGCTGGTGCTGGTACCTGTATGTTGATGACCACCAGCTAAACCAGCAGAAGAGTGACCAATCACACCACACTTGGCCAGCTTGACCGTCACGGTATTGGGACTTTAAAGATACAGGAGTTACATGATTTAAGACAATTTGTGACAGACTGGTTAGAGAGGCGTTGCAAAAATATACAATGTGATTTTCTTTTAAACCTATTGGACACTAAAAACAAACTTAAAACTTTGCAATAGAAACCCATTATCCAATGAATGTATAATTAAAAACAAATAGTTATTAATAATTACATTTTAAAAGCTCAAAAATCTGCCTTTCTACTGTCCACGTAAGGCTACATATTTTATAACCTACTCACTGTTGGATTGAAAAAGACATTCATTTTGCAGTCAAGTGGTGCATTCATCCTTCAATAAATTCATTTAATTTAGCACAGTTATACATATAGCACATAAATACATAGAGAGTTATGGCGTGCAGGAAAATATCACATTTTGAATGATTTGGCTTCATTCCCCATCAGACCACAGCTAAAAGCTTCATTTACTTGGCTGAAGTATAGATCTCAGCTCTGTGCTGTTGCTATGGCCACGATGAGGCTCTTATACAACTCTGCACATTATTCAACCCTGAAACAAACAGAGAACCATGTTAGTGATCTGGACTGAGATTACCTAGACCCTCCATCACCCATCTACTGATTTCTCTAAAGAAAAGAACGAATTGAGAAGGATGAGTAAACTAGAGATTGAAAAGCAACAGAATCTATCACTGTGAGGAAAAAAAGGTTTAAAACTGTACATTTTCTGTCACTGGGGTGGTACCATCAAAAGGTTTATTTTTTAGCTTTCATTAACAATGAAATGCTGTACCTTTTGAGGTTTGTAGTTAAATGTTGTAGTTTGTAGTTATGTACCTTTAAATGTACAATTAAATGTACCCCAAAAGATACAACATTGTATTTAGTATTAAATACCTGTAAAGGTACCACCCCAGTGACAGAAAAAATACAGTTTTGTACCCTTTTCTGACAGTGATTGGAATAAGGCCAAAAATCGCATGCCTAAAACTGGAATTATGGTATTGAATGTTGAAACATGAGGCAAGGTTAGAAACAAAAGCAGAAGGTGAACAATTAATAAGGAACATTTTTGGTTTACCACAATAACAGCTAACATCTGTCATCAGATGACTTATTGCATTCGAAAATGCATTTCAACATCAGTAAACAACCTACTTAAACAGTTTTATACTATAAAGGATTTTTAAAGTAACAGAAGAGGCAGAAGATCCATCAGACTTGTCTTTACTTTTCTATACAAATTACACACATTTTCCATTTCAAAGTGATTTCCTTAATGTACACTTTTCAGTGATTAATCCGGCAAGGACTTTAGATACTTTGTATTTTTATTCCCTTAAATGACTATAAATGTTTCTGAACGAGCGTTACATCAAAATTGCCACTAAAACTGTGGATCAACTTTACAAAGCACAAGAGCAGTGTGTGGAGCTCAATATTTTGATTTCAGGGCAATGTAGATTGAACCAGATTTGTTTCAAAACTCGATACATGCTGCTCTCTGCTGTGCTAGCATCCTGACCCTCAAAATCTAGCGAACAGATGGCAACACAAATAACGCCATACATCACAACAATATGCTTACACACCTGAAGCAATAGAAAGATAATCTAATAATAATTAGAATAGTGCTCACCATCAGTATTGAATTGAGCTAGTTAGAAGAAAACCGATAAAGCGCAGTCATGATTATGTCCGACAGTTAATTACATCTGTATTGACTGGACTGTATCTAATTCCACTGACTACATTATTGTATTTGTTTTTAAGTTTTTTTTTTTTTATATATATTTTTGGTTTGACAAACCTTGAATATCTGTGTGTCACATGAACATCTCTGTAACCTTAATTTCTTGTCATGTTAAATCAAATCGAAAGCATTGCTTTTTAAACTCAAGCTAAACTCAAGTTTATACGATGAGAAATCAAATTAGTGCCTAAAATGTTTTCTTTAATTACATACACAAACAAATACTGTAAGCTGTTTCATACAGGACCAGTTTCCCAGACAGGGCTTAAAAATTCACGCATCAGGTCTTATAAAACCAAGCACATGGATATTGTGTCACCACGATATGACAATATGCTGTATAATAACCCCTACTAAACCAGTGCAATAGATATTGAGGCGTTTTCCCAGACAGGGATTAGACTAGTCCTAGACTAAAATAAATGTAAGAGCTGTCCAAACCGAAAACAACTTGCACTGACATATCTTAAAATACATCAGTGCCCTTTGTTTTGCCTCAAAATGCACACAAGTAATGTTTTTAGGAAGGCATATTTGTTAAAACTAGTTATATTTCCTAATTAAAGTAAGGCCTAGTCCTGGCTTAAGCTAATTCCTGTCCGGGAAATCACCCCATTGTGTCTATGAGACTGTTTAAAGACTTAAAGAGGCCATTTGCACTCTTTCGAGTCTTAAATGAAACAACCAAGCAGTTAAATGTCCCAAAGACTGCAGAGTAATAATGTGACAGCAACATTTAAAGAGAGCATTTTAAACAACTCTGGTGAATTTTCAAATGTGACGGTTCTCTTAACAGCTATGGACAGTTTTTAAACAGGGAGGGCAAAGTGCAAACTTTGTTGAATTATAGGCCTATACAGGGCCGGCGTCAAGGGGGGGCATTCGCGGGCAGTGCCCGACCAAACAGGTTGTTGTGCCCCCCCTACAAAGTTTTTTATAAATTTAATACATATCAAGAATAATTAAAATAAATAAAACATTGAATGTTTCATGACTTTTAATGTAATCAAATGAGGAAAAAATAGTTGATATAGGTTTTCTTTTATTAAAATAGACCAGTTTCTCTGATTGGTTGTATTGCCGGGTCTCATGCATCATCAGGCTTAAGCATATTTGTGACTTGATACTAGCAACGTGTTTTTTCGCGGCGTTTTATGGATCGTGTAAAATATGGATATTAGAACATTTAGAACGAACCAGCACCGCCTGCTTCATCTTCATGCAAACACAGACTGGCTCAAACTCAGACATTAGAGGTCGAGGTGGAATTTACAAATCTACAGGACACTGTTTTAAGGAAGTTTAATGTTTGTACATGTTGTCTTTAGCTATTTTAAAGGTAAGTTAGCGTTGTTTTAAATTACATAAGCTTAAATGTGAAGTGTGGCTATAGACCGTTAACAGCATTACGACGTGATTATGGTAAAGCGGCTTTTTTAAAGCTAGGATGCGCTCATTGCGCTGTGCTATGAAACCCATTCATTGCAATGGCTTGCGCCGCGTGAGGTCGGTTTGTTGTTGTGTCGAGCAAAGCGCGAGCGCAGCGGAGCTCAGCTTGCGCTCACGCCGCGGTCGAAGTTCAGTAGTTTTGCGCATAGTTTGTGGTCTTTTGCACTTTATACGGGAAATGAGCTGACAGTCTGTACCAGTTGTATGAGTGTGTATTTGTTGCTTTAATGTCTTGTTTTTGCAAGTTATTGTTTCTATTGCGTGCCCCCCTGTTGGAAGCCAAGTGCCCCCCTGTTAGTTATGGTCTGGCGCCGGCTCTGGGCCTATATCTTATACTGTATGTTTTTAATCCTATGACTATATATAAATATATATATTAATATTTTGCAAATCAACGTCTAAGGCTGAGACTAGTAACATGCTAACTACAGACTTGATTTCCTGTACAGTTCACATGGTATTAAAATAAATAGTCAAATAATCTTCAGATAAACTAGATGATTATTTCAAACAGTTACACTACACACTTTAGTGCCATCAATGAAATCTCACATACAAGTGAGTTATGGGCTACGGTTTATGATTTCCAAATGAAAGAGAATCCTGCTGTTGTTGCCTACCTGCTACCTTGAGTTGTTTTGGGGATTTTAAAGTCACGTTCTTTCTGATCCCATTTTTTAGTTGGTGTGTAATGTTGCTATAATAGCATAAATAATGCATGTAAAATGCTAAAGCTCAAAGTTCACTGCCAGGCGATATATTTTCTTTAACAGAATTCACCTTTCAAAGCCTACAGTGAACGGCCGGTTTGGACTACAGCTCTCTACTTCCTGCTTTAATGACATCAGTAGAACAGTTTTTTTACTAAACTCCGCCCACAGAAATATGTCAGTCACCAGCTAAGCTGACGGCAAGCTAAGCTGCTGTCGAATAACAACACACTAAACAAACTACACATTCAGAACTCGTAACGTATTTCTGAAGGAGGGACTTCACAGAACAAGGAAGACATCAGCCTGTTTTTGAAACTGTGAAAACAGCTGTATACAGATAAGTAAATTGTGTGAAAAATATTGTGTTTTTTTTACACATGAAACATGAACACATATATTGTGCACTGTAAACACAATCAAAGATTCAAAAACACAGAAAGAACGGGAGCTTTAAACCCATTTAAACTTAACAACAAACATTTCTTTCCTTCCATCTTTCATTGATGACAAAAGAGACTTTATACTTTATAGAATATTACAACAAAATTTTGAGTAAACCTAGTCAATAAAATACTTAACGCACTGCATTGTCAGATAAAGTGAGGTATGTCTTTTCCCTTTACCAGAGCGTTCAAGACACATTAACTGAGCACTTGAAGTCAGAATCCAAAATTATCATGAACAGCAGCCAGACAGTTTCTATTTTCCAACACTTTCTGTTTAGCTGGTGAATGCCGAGGTGTGATTAGCCTCTGTGGTGGGTGCAGTAATATAACACACATAAATTTATTCTCTGGAGGTGCTCTGAGTATCCGGCTCGTGAATATTTCAACACTTCCTCTGGAATGGGGAGCTTATTAAAAACTATTGTCAAATCCACAAGCTCAAAAAAACAAAAACAATAATAATGCACCAAAATAAAAGCTTGCACTGTAAAAAAAGTTAAACAACTTGATTTTGCAAGTCAACTTAACCTACTATTTTAAGTATTGACTTGTGATAAGTTGATCTAACTTTCAAGTAAATTTTAAATCAAGTTGAAATTGTTTAACTTCATTTTTATTAGGACACATGGATTTGAAGGTTACAGAAATACTGTGTATTAGTTGTCAGGAAACACTGGAACCCAGATTCAGGTTGAATGGACACAAAGGGACTTTTATTTTAACAAAACAGAGAAAACTAAAACACCCACAGGGGGCAAAACAACACTGAATTAAAACACAACAATGAACAGACTTGACCTAACAAAACAATAAATTTGATTAAGTCAGGTAACAGGAACAACTGACTAGAAGACTTGACTCTTCACATTAAAAGTAAAACAAGCATGAAATCACAACGAGTTGGCACAGGACAGCATTAAATAATTGAGCAAATCAAGAGAGACACAAGTGACATGAAACACTAACAAATACAATTTACAAGGAGGCGGGGTCTGGAGACAGGACAGAAAAAGCACATGGGCTGATTGAAAACAAACCAAAGCCAAAACAAAAATACTGTCCCCACATGCTCGGTTTAAAAGAAATCGCCGCCTACATGAAAACAAAAAAAACATGCTAGCATGTGCTGTCAAGAGCATGCCATGCCAACAGGTGGTGATATAACCCTAATCGTAAAGCTATGTGGGCCAATCAGAAGCAAAAACCCCGGTTTCACTGTCTACATGACAACACTGCAAATCCTCACCCTGGCAGGGGTTTTCAAAAATTTTCGGTTTCAGTGAACTGATACTGCGTTTCTGTGTGGACGAACGGCCGAACTGCGTAAAAAAAGTCGCGGTTATAAAAATACCCGTGTCCGTGTGGACAAGGCCTCAGATTTGTGTTCTGTTTCTGCCATGTTCCCTCCTGTTTTTCCTGACATTCTTGGCCATTTCTTAATTCCAAGAATGCAAAGATCGGACTTGTGTTCTCATGGATACCGGTCTTGGCAGACAACCTTGGAAGAACAACTTGTAAGGATGTAAGGACAGAGAACGCATCTTTGTAAAAATATGTGCTGTGATCTTCCGGTTGGTTGGTTGGTTCCTTTACCTTCTCAGCATATTTTAACTAAATTCAACATAGCAACATTCATTATCAACATGATAAACAGAGCATTATTTACACTATATTTCCAAAGACGTTTCCCCAAACCTCACAAGACTATGCAGAAACTTTTAATAAATACATGGGTATTAAAGGATATCATAGTAAAACAAAAAATGTTGTAAAACAGAAACATTTCATTGGCGCAAACTGCATTGTAATGTATTTTGTAAAACATCTGCAACTGCTTTCATCACATAATTAGAAACAACATTAATTGTGTCGTTTTTTCAGGGACTACTAAATAGACAATAAACTTTTCAGTGTAGATAATAATCTTTAAGTTCAGCAAAGGTTGATTTCAGTGTGTTTTATTTAGAGAAAAACTGTGTCTGTTTTATTTAGAGAAAAACTTTAAAATATGTTTTAAGTAAGCTAAATAAAAAAAACACATAATTCGTTTTGGTGCAACCGCTTGGTGTGCACGCTTGGAATCCTTTACGGTAGCTAAAACATTTAGGTAAAATACAGGAAGTGATGTAAGTAGTCAAGTGGACAAGTGCAAATACCACAAGATGAGTAGCAACTCCTTCCTTACCCATCGTTTGCTGCAGAGAAGTCTGCATTCGTGGCATTATCGATATAAAGAAGACACATCCAGGTGCTTTCATGTGTTCACTGTACTTGTGTTCATGAGTTTTGGAACCAGCATTTGACGTTTAATAATGACGTAGAGTGAGGTACACAAGTTCGCATAAAAAAATGCGTATTGAGAAACCACCTTTCTGTTCCCTCGTTTGTTGCAATGGTTATTTATTGATACTCCATCCACTGCCTGTTTGTTTTCATAGTCATTGATTGTCTCTGCTTTGTTATTTGTTCCTGTTCAGTACATATTGCCCTGCCTAATTTTTGTTCATGGTCAGTTGTTGAATGTGTTAATGTTTGGATGTAATGTACACCTGTTTTTCCTTGTGTTCCTTGTTTCCCTGGACTACCTGGTTTCTTCGGTTTTTGGTTAATAAACTCAGACTGCATTTGGATCATCTCCCTCCGCCTCTTTCATTACACTGGAGCTGCAGTCAAATGAATGTGCCCAGTGTTAATTTTATTTTAGTCCACATTAATAAGGCATTAATTAAGGATTAACTGAAAATATAGTAAGACTATATTACCCATTAACTAATTAACTATGGGTAAGAAAATATTTAATTGTTATCTGAATAAATAATATGACTATGTTAGCCAATATTTACGAAGTAAACTTAATAACAAATGTTTCAATTATGTGTACTGAATAAAGTATATAATGCTATATAGTGAAATTCGAGATTCAAAGCAATACTAAGAGCAATTATGGCTTATTACTATTTTAGGTGCCACTAATACATTACTAATATCATCTAATAAAGACAAATTGACCCCCTGTTCTGAAATAAATCTTTTACTTTTAATTATTGATTGAAATTTACATTTATTGATCATTAGTAAACCATAATATATAAGATTTGAATTGATTTTAGAACACTGTTACTAATAAATGGCTAATAATATTCAGGGCTCGACATTAACGCTTGTCCGGGACAAGTGAATGTTTTCAATAGGCAAGTGAGAGAGAAATTTATTTGACTGAGATTACATGCAGTATTGTTGGCTTACATATTGGGTCACAAGTAAAAGCATAATATGGTAATCATGCCAAAAAAATGATCACAATACATTTACATTTATAATGGTAAATGTATGTATAATGTTCATAAGACATAAACACAGAGAGTTCAAAAGTTTACACAAGCACATTCACTACACAACGTTCCTGCTAATATAAAATCCAGACCTCAACACAAAATTCTGCAACAACTTGTAGCGGTCAGGTAGCTCATTGGGTACAGTGTATGGGTCAGGGGTCTCATTTATAAAATTGTGCGTCGGGTCCTTACTAAAAGTTTATGTGCACCCAAAAGCAAAAAATGCACACATGTAAGCAATGTTCCCTTTATAAATCAAAGATCACCTGCGAGTGTGCATACGTGAATCAGCCTCAAATCCTGATCAAAACGTATTTTTGCTTTAAGATTTTACAAAAAGATGTAGGCCTAAAGTATATGAAGCAAATATCACTCAGTACAAGCACAAATAACACTGCTAGATTTAATCTTTATGATAACATGGATCTAACATATTATATGGAGGAAATTATGTATGTGGCATCTATAATCGTTAGTATGACATTTACTTTCTTCAATCTCACTTAAAGGGACACTACACTTTTTTGAAGATATGCAAATTTTCCAGCTCACCAGAGTTAAACATTTGATTTTTACAAAACACACATGGTAGCACCACATGGCAAAAATGCCGTCATCTGAGACAACATAGAAATGTAGAGCAGTTTGTCCATTTAGAGCTATAGAAACATAAAGCCAACTTCCATGTAAGTGGACCAATGTGTCAACAATTCCCCTTATCTCCAGAATGTGCGTACCCATCGCTCAGAGTTTGATTACAGGTGCGCACATTCTTGCGTCCAATGAAACCATTTCTTATACATTGAGTATCTAATTGATCTAACTGAGAAAAAAAATCCTTGCACATTTCCACTGTAGAATGAAGATGAATAGACACTTCTGCTGTGATTGTATTAAAATATGCTGAGACACATAGAGGAGTAATGCATACCATGAAATGCATTCTTTTTTTATATGTAGTAAAAAATTATTATTGTCCTTTCACAGAAGATTTACATGCGGATGATGATTTATTTACCTCATAAATAATCTTAGTGGAAGAACTTAGTAGTAGTTTTGTCTCCTTATTTAATTATTATGTTACACTATTACATATTTAAATCTTTTAATTAAATCTTTTAATTATTTTGTCTTCCTAGTTGCTGTATAAATTCCATCTTCTAAGCCAAATAAGTAAAAGTAATACAGTTTCAAATAGAGAGGGAAAGGCAGAACATCAAAAGGCCAAAACTTCAAAAGAACATATTGGCGTATCGCCTTTAAGTAGGAATTGTGCGTAAACATTAATCTGTTGTTTGTTGTGGAATTGTATATAAAGTCATGAATAAAAATCTCTAATTTCTCTAAAAATTTAAAATAAATAAAGAATGAATTACAACTGCACATTAATGAAGTGATTTTAACTAATCATGTCTCTTAGCACTCTGCCATCTCTTTGGTTGATAGAGATTCACTGAGGGTTCCTCTAGGCCAGGGGTCGGCAATCGAGTAAATATAAAAAAAAGAATAATAACATTGTGTAAAGCAAAACATACCCTTTTGAAATCTGTTACGCACTGATGCATCCCTGAAAATTCTTGCATTATGTACAGACCCTGGCCATTTGTCTTCAACATTAGTGATGATGTGTGTTGATGAGTGAGAACCAGTAATACGTTTAATGATTTGAACACAAATGAAGGCCCAAAAATCAGTTGTTACCTGCAACATTGATGCTACAGTATATGCAGACTTTCTATTATCATACACTGTAAAAAAGAATTCAGTGGCTTTGTAAATATCACTAAAATAAATTATTAAAATAACTTAATAAAATCTCTTTATGTCACTAAGTTGATTTTTTGAGTTAGACAAACCAAAATAAATGACTAAAAAATAAACATATATTTGTGTGTAAAATGTACAGATATTATTTAGTTGTATACATCAAATAAAATAAGTATTTAACTAACAGATTATTTCTAATAGATATCCATAATATTTGTTGTAAATTTGAATCAATATATTTGAGAATGTCACACTTATATATTTTAGTTTTCAAAACTGTAACAATTGCTCATTTCAAGTTAACATAGGTATTTAACATCAATAAAAAAAATAGTACATTTCATGCATAACTTTAACTATGGTTTATTCAATATTTTTGGTGAAACATTATTAGATTGTATTATTTGAGTAAATGTAGGCAAAAAATAAATAAATAAATCAGATGTTAATTTAAAAATCACAAAGCCAACGATTTTTTTAATCAGCAGCAGAAGAAACAGCGCCTCTTGCAGGAAGACAAACAACCTCAAAACTCCTCAAAAATCCTGGTAAGTGTTGAGCTTATTAATATTTACATTTTTTTTTATGAAATATTTGATGTGTCCTTCCGTAAACAACTTAAGGTGTATTTATCTGAATACTTTCGGAGCCATACCGTAAACTGGGTACAATAACAGCTTTCTGTGCCCATACTGCTATTAATCATTAATATTTTTATTTTACGTATTTATTCAGGTCACCAAAGTATTAATACAGCTGTGCTACTTGAAATGTGTGTAAAATAATCATTTCTGATCGTTTTATTACTGCATAATGTGGTTGTGTAGACAAACACGTGTAAATCTGTAGTGGCAGATAGTCAGGCGATCCGAAATCCGGTCCTCAGTTTCGCTTCACCCGGACTTATTAGACCTTTCACATGGAAGCGGAATAACACAACAGAGCTTTACAGAGCTCAGACGCTTATATACATTTATATTAATTATCTCTGGACACCATATGCCTATGCTTTATTTTCCTTTTTTGTGTTAAGGGTCTCGCACACCGGTGGAGATGCGCTGCGTCTCGTGTAGGACAACTCACAGTTTCTGACACTGCACCGGACGTTCGCATTAAAAAGCGCGAGTTTAGTCAGATAAAGTTTACTTCCAGATATAAAGTATGCATTCGTAGCCTTTGTAAATCGTTACAGATTTGAGACAAATGTGTTATTTTAATGTTAAACTAAGTGGCGCTTTGAGTCACAGCGGACAGCCGTTTAAATAAAGTTATCTTTGTTGCAGGTGCTGGTGGTCCACCTGTCTGGGTTCAAGAAGTGATTCTGCATGCTGTGAATTTGAGAGACCTCTCAGAGTTTATTCAGCTGATTGTTTTTGTAACATGTACAATGTTTGCCATTTTCAATAAAATAACGTATACAAATTGCTTTGTTTATCATTGATAATTGATGGTTCAGTATGAAATAAATTTAGAACATTAAGTAAATAAAAATAATTTATTTTAGTTTAATAATATTCACAAAATTTTCAGCTACATCCAAGTAACATTTTTAATGATATCAACTCAATTTTTTAGTAGACTTCACTGGGATTTTTTTATTGATTTGCTTTTATATTTTTGGTTCCATCTACTCAATTTAATTTGTGATAGGAAATTAATGTAATTACTGAAATCTAATCGATTTTATAGCTTTCAAATTTACTACATTTTTTTAAGTGTAAAAATGCTTCACCAAAAATATTGAGTAGCAAAAAAAGCAAAGTGCAATGCACAGAGTTTGTTCTGTGGTAAGCGCTGACCTGCAGTTTGTCATGTTTGCTATGTGAGATATTAGAAAAATGGTAACGCTCTCACAAATACTCGTTTGGATAAGAAAACGCATAGATACATATCACCATCTCACAGTGAAAAAAAACACATGTATAATCTACGCTTTAACATCCACAGGATCGACAGGCACGCCATGCTCAGTGACCTCTCTAAAACAAACTAATACCAGAACAGAGGTTCTCAACTCTGGCCCTGCAAGATTTTGTTTAACCCTGATCAAATTCACCTGCCTGTAATTTTCTGGTATTCCTGAAGACCTTGATTGCCTTGCTTAGCTGTGTTTGATCAGGGCTGGAGCTAAACTATGCAGGAAACTGGATCTCGAGGGGCAGAGCTGAGAATCTCTTCCTTAGAACATAACCTGCTCTGGAGCAGGTTAGCAGCTTTACTTTTTCTGTAATAAAACCATGGTTTCTATAAGATATACTTGTGAAATTATAACATAATATTTATATAATATTAAAAATAAAGTGTCAGTGTTTGCGTATGTAATGAGAGTGTGATTGCCGTCTTCTTTTGGCTTGCTGTGTACATCACATAATTGAAAGGTGTAGTGTGCAGTGCCTTCATGGGGATGGGTTAATTCCTCTTAGGTTTGAACCGTACAACAAACAAGTGTGTTTTTATTTTTTATGTTATTTTGGAATTTGTTTGTCCACAACATGCAAGTTGGGAGTGATTGTTGAAATTTAAGGTTGTTTGAAACAAGACAATTGAATAAAAATGTACTTGTTTTATCCATGTCTCTGCCTTCTTATAGTAGGAATGAACATGTTTGTTTGTTTGTTTGTTTGTTAGAGTTGAGTGTAATTTAATTCCAAGACACTGTAGCATTGTTAGTTACTCAAGAATTAAAGTACTAATGTTAGCACCACACATGGCATGGTCATCAGGGTCCTGCATAAAGATGGAGACATATGTTACAGCTGAAAATGAGAGATTATAACAAGAATGGGCCAGGGTCGACCAGAGGGAAGTCGAGGCTGGTCTGTCCAATTTAACCGTAACAGCGCCAAATGTCCCCTTGTCTGTGAGTAGCACAGTTTCTGCACCAAAGCAATTTGTATTTATTCCAAGAGACCGTAAGTGTCCTAAATTGAATGGTTGGACAGGAAAAGGGATAAACGAGTGGATCAAAGAGGTACAGTATGGGCTTGTATGCATAGCAGTGGTAGAAGAAGCCATGTGCCTGTATCTGTCAGGATCCCAAATGTTATTAAGTGTATTTTGTCTTGTTTGGTGCCAGGATCCTGACACCCACGTTTACGTGTTCTGTGTTTGTGTGGAGAGTCACGTGACCTATGTGTTATGTGTGGCACGTGCTCTCCTGTCTTTAGACTTAACCTTACCCTCCCGTTTCCTAATTATGTATGATTAGTTTCCTCACCTGTTTGTTATTGTCCCCTAATTTGTTTCCCTATTTATATGCCATTTTGTCTCTTGTCTTTGCCGGAGTATGTCTAGTTTTGTCATGCCTGTTATTATTTCTTTCTTGCCTTGTTTACCCCCTCGAGGGAGTTTTTGTTCAGTAATAAAAGTCTTTTGAGTTGAGAGCTGTCTGCACTTGGGTTCTATTCTCCACCATTCCTGACAGAATGATCCGGCCATTCTTGAACCCAGCAGACAGCTCTGTTTTGGTTTTGTTACCTTGTTCAGTTCGTCTCCGTCAAGTGTTCCTGTCCGTCTAGTCCTGCCTCATCCTGATGTCTGTCCAGTCCTGCTGTTGTCTGTGGAGTTGTGTTCCTGTGGCCGTGAAGTGAGCCCCGCAGGTGTGTTCCTGATCGGTGGCGTCTTTGGTAGGGCTACTGGTCGACGAGCTTCGCGGGAGTGTTCCTGTTCGGGGGATCCCGTGGGAGTGTTTGTGCGTCGGAGTGTTGCCGTGATGGAGCTCTGTTCAGAGAGCCCCGCGACAGAGGATCGGCCAGCAAGCTTCGAGATTCTCACTGGTCAGTGAGCCCCGCGAGCATTCCTGTACGGCGTGTCCTGTGTCCTGTGTCCTGTTCAGGGTCGGCGGGCCGAGCGGTGCTGGGTTCCAGGCCCACTTCCTGGGCGGAGACCGTCTGTCCCGCCTTCTTGTTTTCGGGGGTCCGGACATTGGGCACTGTCGGCCTTCTGGCCGTTGGACTTTGTTTATTGTTTAATGTTTTGTATAGTGTTGGGATGCCATGTGGAATCCCTTAAGGGAGGGGTAGTGTCAGGATCCCAAATGTTATTAAGTGTATTTTGTCTTGTTTGGTGCCAGGATCCTGACACCCCCGTATACGTGTTCTGTGTTTGTGTGGAGAGTCACGTGACCTATGTGTTATGTGTGGCACGTGCTCTCCTGTCTTTAGTCTTAACCTTACCCTCCTGTTTCCTAATTATGTATGCTTAGATTCCTCACCTGTTTGTTATTGTCCCCTAATTAGTTTCCCTATTTATATGCCATTGTGTCTCTTGTCTTTGCCGGATCATTGTGTTTGTACGTCGTCAGGAGTTTGTCTAGTTTTGTCATGCCTGTTATTTCTTTCTTGCCTTGTTTACCCCCTCGAGGGAGTTTTTGTTCAATAATAAAAATCTTTTGAGTTGAGAGCTGTCTGCACTTGGGTTCTATTCTCCACCATTCCTGACAGTATCATAGGTCTTGATGTTGTGTAGATGGAGAAAATAAGTGGGCCAAGCACCGATCCTGTGGGACCCTAGTGACCATATGGGGGGCTGTGGACAATGTGCCCCTCTACGACACCCTGAAGGCTCTATTGCAGAGATAAGATTTAAACCATTGGAGAGGAGAAGAATTTCTAAGATAGAAATGCTTACAGGTAAGTGATTCTGGTTCTCAAACGTCTTATACGCATTTTTTAACCCCTTGGGAGACAGCTGACATTAGCTTAACTAAGAACTTTCTTCTATATGTAACATTAACACTCCGCTCATGGGAAAATCGCTATATAATTAAAATAAAATTGAATTAAATATATACACACGGTGGGCTAATCATAGGCCCGCGGTGCCAAAAGCCTGGGCATATTGCTAAGGAGTGTGACTGTTTGTCCAGAGACTAAGCGGATCACACCACGTTCCAAGCTTCTCGTCCAGAAACAAGGTGAAGCTCAAGAGAGCAAACCTTAACTTCAAGGATCTTAATTCAGCATGTTCCAGATTGATAAGGACCTTCTGCATGGGCTTGTAGATCACATTTGCGTTTTTCAGATTGCTAGAATCCAGGCTCGGATTGAGTGTAGTGCTATAAGGTGAACACATTTAAGGTGCCCCCCCCCCAAAGTCTACTGTAGTCATTCAGGGCTCCAGACAAACATGTTTGTTATTAGGAGCACTGTAGCCCCTGAATAAAAATTTTACGAGCACAAGCTGAAACTATAGGGCACCCCTTAAATCAGCCTGCAATGCAATTATTCCCATATTTCCTAAAATAACTGCACTCCTGAAAAATAATAAATAGACTTATGCAGTTGTTGCACGTTACTATGCACAACTGATTAAACTTTCAGAATAGGAAGTTATGAACCAAAGAATCATACAATCCTCTTCACTAATTCTAGGTATAAGAAACATTCATATACACTAAGTTATTTCCAGATGGCATATTGTAATTAGAAGAGTGGCATGGCAATATACAATACATACTTGTATCCTTTACAAGTTTATCATCTTATATCAAGTTTTCTTAACTCTTTCCCCGCCATTGACGAGATATCTCGTCAATTAAGAGAAAACGCTTCCCCGCCAATGACGAGATTTTCCGTCTTTCCGCAATACCGCTATTATCCACCAGGTGGCGCCCTTCCGCAACTTTTTAAAACCAGAAGTATTGCCCTATGGCAAGCTGCTGCATGTCCGTGTCTGTTTTAAAGATCACTCTGCATCTGATCTCTATCAAAAGTCCGTCATAAAAATTGAATTATCTCTGCTTTTTGCTCAAAATATGGTGTTTTTACAAAAACCTACCCATATTCAAAAGCTGATTGCAAAAGAACCACTAAAGGTAGGATGAAAGGTTTTTTTTTGTTTGAAAGCAGAGGGTCTGTTCTTTCATTTGGTATATTGTATGTTTATATATTTAAAGAAGAACATTTTCTGGAAGGCATTAAACTTTGGTGAAAATCATGAAAAACGCTGGCGCTGGCTGGCAACTTTTTTTAAAAACGCTGGCGGTGAAAGAGTTAACTGGTCACTTTCCCGCTATCTCTGCAATGTCTAATTAGACTGTGAGGAAGTGTTTCAGTAATTGAAACACCATTAAAATCTCTAGGCAGTTTATGCGGCAATTTATATGAGGCTCCACCCACATCTGGATGATCGGCCTTTCACTACTGCTCCCCAACACATGAGGGATGCATTTGTTGTAAATTCTCCTAAAGCATATACACAACACAAAGCACTTCGCTGAATAAAAGAAGCTAGTATATTCTGTTTGACTTCCCTATTTATACCTTCCGTTTCTGACGTCATCGCTTGGTGCTATCAAAGGTAAGATAGTTTAACACGTTATTCGTGCGTTATCTTGAAAGGGAACTGCATAGATTTTCATTTGTCTTGTAAAACACAAAGCTAACAATGACAAAAAGTTTACTCGTTATTATTTACATTATTTATTCGTATTATTAACTTCATATTAATTAATAATTTGTACGGTAATTTTTAATTTGACCTTTTACTTACACTTTTATTATCATTTTACTTTATTTTGTTCTCCACTGGACCTGCTGACTCGTGTAAAAACAGTATAAAAGCATGGTTTTTGTCATGCCAACAGAGTAAAGTTAACAGTGTACAAGCTAAGAGAAAGCATAAAAAATGTAATATTTGCAGTGCTCTTAACTCTCAACGTGCACTAGCTCGTGGACAGAATGACGTTAGTTTTTTTAACGCTGCTATATCTATACTAGTCAACATTTGAACTGGATCAAAAAATAGACAAGTTTTATCAACTTTTTTGATCCACTTCAAATGTTGACTAATGTATATAGCCTACTGTCTACAAACATTAATAATTTTAACATTACTATACATCGTTTAAAAGGTCTACGGGTTTAGCATCAGTGTATGGTCTCTGTTTTGAGATACAGATGATCTAGCATCATAAATGTAGTATTTTGTGACAGAAGTCCAGATGACAACATGCAAAATATAAACGGGACTTCTTACCTTTGTGTTGATATAACGATCGCGAATCAAATCCAGTCTGTTTCAGATGTGTGAATAACTCATGAAAACCGTCTAATAGAATACATCCAATGACCATTTTTGTCCAAAATCTGTATAATGCGTGAAATATAGATTTATAGTCTGTTATTAACATCAGATTTTGCATTTTTTCGTCTTGTAATAGAATATAATATACATATCTGAGGACTATTTACGTCGTAACACTGTATATGAGATTACACTTTAGGTTCCGCTTAACACATAAACCTGCGGTCAAACTTTGTTTCTAAAAGTAGGCGGGAGTATCTCACATAATATCCAAACAGCACTGTCATATATCGTGATGTCATCTGACTCGCTCGTTCCTCCAATGACTTCATGGATAATAATGATAGAAAGAACTTTAAGCCAATAAGATAACGAATCCAACGTTTTTTGTTTGACGTTTTATTTCCTGGTGTGGAAACTGCATTTTATAGGCTAACATAAGGATAAATAATAAGAACGAACGTGTATGCATGTAAACAAAAATTTTATTTTGGGGCTGACTGGCACTAGGCCTGGCAAACTCGATTCCTTTTAAGGATCCGGATTGTGTGAGTCACTTGAGTCACTTGAGTTACCATTGCTAAATTGCCAAGAAAACTCAGTACAGACCCACTTGTAACCTGCTGATCCACGCGACTCGAGATTCTCAGAGCCGTAAACATTGCAGACTCGCAGACCATGGACATGAGACTCGCTCTACAGCTCTACTAACCTGATCTCACGAATTTCCGTGGCATAGTCACGGAATTTTGTGCTCATTTTTCCGTGGCATTCTCACGGATCTTCGCATTTTTCCGTGGCCCTGCTACGGACTGTCTTTTTCCGTGGCATTCTCACGGATTGGTTACTCAACTGTTTTGTCCTATTTTCTTACCATTTTCGCTTCGGTTTAGGGTTAGATTTACATGAAATGACATCCCTACCCAAACCCAACTCTAACCCCAACACCAGGCGACAATTGTTTAAAGTTTAGAAAATATAAAAGAATAAATCAGAAAAAATTATATAAACCAATAGTTAAAGTGACATACTAATGCAAACACCAAATCTAACCCTAAACCGAAGCGAAAATGGTTTGAAAATAGGAAAAAGCAGTTGAGTAACCAATCCGTGAGAATGCCACGGAAAAAGACAGTCCGTATCAGGGCCACGGAAAAATGCGGAGATCCGTGAGAATGCCACGGAAAAATGAGCACAAAATTCCGTGACTATCCCACGGAACTTTGTGAGATCATGTTGACTAACCGGCTGATTCGCGTGGATCAGCCAGAGTACGGTGTACATTTTAGGACATCCTCAGATGTCAGAGTCAGGTGTCAGACATCAGATGAAAAGGCATCAGGTCTCAGAAAAAACAAGGTCAAGTTTACGAAATTGCACAGTCATTTCTCAGACATCAGATGAAAAGGAGTCAGGTATCAGAAAAAACGCTATCAGAAAAAAACGGAGTCAGACGAAAAGTTCTCAGATGAAAAGTTATCAGAGTCAGGTATCAGACATCAGATGAAAAGGAGTCAGGTATCAGAAAAACGGCTGTCAGAAAAAACGGAGTCAGACGAAAAGTTCTCAGATGAAAAGTTATCAGAGTCAGGTATCAGACATCAGATGAAAAAAGTCAGGTCTCAGAAAAAACGCTATCAGAAAAAACGGAGTCAGACGAAAAGTTCTCAGATGAAAAGTTATCAGAGTCAGGTATCAGATATCAGAAGAAAAGGAGTCAGGTCTCGCACAACAAAGCATCGGACAAAACGGCATCAGAAGATTTTACACGTGGCCCACCCCTTCACATGACATCACTATCGCAAACTTACCAGAGATCAAAAAAGACTTATGAGGGCACTTTTGTTTCTTTAACTGTGTATTTAATTGTAGCCTTGACATAAATTATTGTTGTTCCCTTTCTCACTAGCCTCTGTATAACAATGATTTATTTAAACACGATTTTACACATGATCACGCCTTTTTTGCGTACCGCCACTATAAAGATATTGATATGTTTTTCTTTATTAATCCCTGTATAACGTGAGGGCCGGCACCACGGGGGGCACTATCCGGCACTATCCCGCCCCCTCAGATCACCATTAATGTTGAATGGGATTTTAATGATAAAATGTGTTATTTAAAAATCACATTTGCGTAGTGTTTTGTCTTCCTATAGTGAATAATAAGCTAAAACAGCAATATTTTAGTTAAGGATGGTATGTGAAAGCAAACATGAAGGCTACGAACATTCCATAATAATTCAAAGTTGTATATTGCAATGCCAATGACTAATTTCACCATGGACATTCAAAAATGGATTAAAAAGAAAGAAACTACAGCAACTGCGGTCCGTGTACTTTTGCGTCCATTCATTTTTCCTTTATAAACCATGATATGAAAAATAAAATATAAACGGTTGTTGTATTTTTAAAATGCAATATTAAATTTCAAAATTTAAATTCAAACTGTATTTAGAACATCATACCCCCCCAAAAAAACCAAATACTGATGTATTTTCATATTTTTTTATGATTTTTGCACCTTTATTATAAATTTAAAACTAAAATTAAAAAACGCGAAAATTAGCTATTTCACATTCAGACTTCTTTGGCAGTGATCGCAGTGCTTTGCTTCATGCATATAAACATCATCATTCTACACATTTTGTAAATTTCTTTAAGTTTTGTCAAATTATGTTAACACAGCAAGCAAAAACCGAGTATTTTACAATTGAAAAGCAAATAATTTGAATTTTTTTTCAGTTTTACAAAAATGCTAATTTTGGTTCTTGTAATTTATTTACTTTACTTACACAGTTTTGCTGTTTCACATTAAGGCTTCTTCTGGCTGTGAATTCGCAGAGCGCGGCTTTATGCACGTGAACATTCTATTCATTATGATTTGTAAATGTATGTGATTCTGGTCCTCTGGCCCAATATTTCCCCTTTCTTACTGTACTCATTTAGACTATTTTAAAACGCGTAGATTATAACTGGCAAGACTGAACATCTACAAAGTTTGCAAGTGTCTTTTGCTAGTTTCCACCATGCACAATTATAATTTTCACGTTTAGCGCCGCGTTGTTTAAATAGCAAATGCATTTGCGCCCCCTTTTGCGCCCATGGGCGTTCTGGTCTGAAAACGAGGTGTGTTCAGGCGCATTGTTGTGTGCGTTGCTATTTTGAGGCAACTAAAATAGACTACGCCACTGACCAACAAAAACCTGGTATAAAGTCTAAAGTCAATGGCGCAATGTTTTTTTGTTATTTAAAGAGCGCATTAGTAATATGCGCCTAAACGGGACGACAACGCGGGTTTGCTTAACAGATACATGAATGCGCAGCAGCACAAAAACGCTTTTAAATATGAAAGATTTAAGGATTGAACGTGAAAGATTATTATTGAGTCTCTTGGACATAAATGAGGACTAATTATGAGACGTTAGAAGGCACAAAGAGCTGCTTCACCTGCAGCCTGGTAAGTAAATAAATGCTTTGCTTTAAACAAATGCATCTGTTTTTAAATGTTTTTAATGCTACCTCACGGATTTATTGTATATGATGACTCTGTACCTGTGGATATGGTGAGATGAGAAACATTTTTAAGTAATGCTTAAAAAAACTGACGCTGTTCAAGTGCTGAACCTTGCGGAGACTTTGCGGTTTGTAAATTCTTTATCTCCTAACAACGTAACAAATAAAGTATTTTTACAGTACAAACCTTTTCTTACATACCTGTAAATTATTTTTTGATGATATATTGGATAGCCAATTAAAAGCCTGCTTTTTAACTTCCATGACTAAATGAAAACTGGTTTTAAAGGTTTTAAAGGTTTTAATGAAAAAAATAACAATTTCAATACAAGTGTTAAACAACACAATTATTTAACATTAATCTTAAATTGGGGATCTTCTTCCTCCGCTTAGTTTTTCAGTTTCAACTGAGGGGTTCTACCTTTAACGGCTATTTTTAATTAACAAGCAGTCGGTGTTCATGCCAATTTGATTGTTTTAGATAGAGCATGATTTGTGAAAATCATGTATATAAATAACAAACTACTTTTTTACTGTTTCAGGCGGACGTCTGTCTTTTTTTATACTGCATAATCTCTCTATTTTCGCACAGTCCTTCCCGTTCACTTTGAACATTTCTCGTTGTGAATGAATGTTGATTTGCGTTTAAATACCTGTGTCCATAACTTGTTGCGATGACAGATGCGCACAGGCTGAATCTAAAACTAGTCAATTGTTTCTGGTTTCTGACTGCAACACTGCATGTTCATTGAAAATAGCCGTTAATTATAAAACGTGTATCTGTCTTCCGCATTCACCGGCTTCCCAGCAAGCAATTTTGGCTAAAACAAGGCAAAATTTAGGTTGTCAGTGAAAGTTTAATAGTGTGACGGGTCTCTTGCTTCCCCGCTATGGCCGGCCAGTGGGTGGAGCTGTACCGCTACATCATCTGCACCTGTGGCTCGTTATCTTTCATTATTTAAGTTTGGGGTTGATTGTGTTTGGAGAGAGATCTCTGCTTGGGTTTCGTTTGGTTAATTTGTGTTTAGTTACTTCTTTATTTTGTAAGTATTGGTTTGCTATTTTTGTGGTTTCAAATACATTTGTTCCCTTTAAATTGTCAAAAAGCCTTATCAAGTTCAGTTTAATTATTACATTCTTTAAATAAAAGATTAATTTTTACTTTGGGTTTCACTGCGTCCTCCTTTTTTGTCATGACTTGAGCCGGTTGTGACAATAGTCTAATAGCCCAAAAATAGACGATGCGTATGTTTGCAACATGTAAAAGAAATTAAAGCAAACACCCTGAACACCTGTTGCTTACTTGATGGAATACAGTACTTCTCCAATTTACTTTGGCAAAAGCGGCATGTAACCAAATTCAAGGTTATTTAGGGTAGAAGTGTGTTCCTATTGCATATAGCCGGACCATCTCGTTGTTTGCTTGCTGTGTTAACATAATTTGACAAAACTTGAAGAAATTTACAAAATGCGTAGAATGATGATGTTTACATGCATGAAGCAAAGCACTGCGATCACTGCCATAGAAGTCTGAATGTGAAAATAGCTAATAATCGCGTTTTTTTTTATTTTAGTTTTAAATTTATAATAAAGGTGCAAACATTTTTTTTCTCAAATTTTTTTTGGGGGGTATGATGTTCTAAATACAGTTTGAATTAAAATTTTGAAATTTAATATTGCATTTTAAAAATACAACAACCGTTTATATTTTATTTTTCATATCATGGTTTATAAAGGAAAAATGAATGGACGCAAAAGAACACGGAATGTCCATGGTGAAATTAGTCATTGGCATTGCAATATACAACTTTGAAATTATGGAATGTTCGTAGCCTTCATGTTTGCTTTCACATACCATCCTTAACTAAAATATTGCTGTTTTAGCTTATTATTCACTATAGGAAGACAAAACACTACGCAAATGTGATTTTTAAATAGCACATTTTATCATTAAAATCCCATTCAACATAAATGGTGATCTGAGGGGGCGGGATAGTGCCGGATAGTGCCCCCCGTGGCGCCGGTCCTCACGTTATACAGGGATTAATAAAGAAAAACATATCAATATCTTTAGTGGCGGTACGCGAAAGGGCGTGATCATGTGTAAAATCGTGTTTAAATAAATCATTGTTATACAGAGGCTAGTGAGAAAGGGAACAACAACAATTTATGTCAAGGCTACAATTAAATACACAGTTAAAGAAACAAAAGTGCCCTCATAAGTCTTTTTTGATCTCCGGTAAGTTTGCAATAGTGATGTCATGTGAAGGGGTGGGCCACGTGTAAAATCTTCTGATGCCGTTTTGTCCGATGCTTTGTTGTGCGAGACCTGACTCCTTTTCTTCTGATGTCTGATACCTGACTGTGATAACTTTTCATCTGAGAACTTTTCATCAGAGAACTTTTCGTCTGACTCCGTTTTTTCTGATAGCGTTTTTTCTGAGACCTGACTTTTTTCATCTGATGTCTGATACCTGACTCTGATAACTTTTCATCTGAGAACTTTTCGTCTGACTCCGTTTTTTCTGACAGCGTTTTTTCTGAGACCTGACTTTTTTCTTCTGATGTCTGATACCTGACTGTGATAACTTTTCATCTGAGAACTTTTCATCAGAGAACTTTTCGTCTGACTCCGTTTTTTCTGATAGCGTTTTTTCTGAGACCTGACTTTTTTCATCTGATGTCTGATACCTGACTCTGATAACTTTTCATCTGAGAACTTTTCGTCTGACTCCGTTTTTTCTGACAGCGTTTTTTCTGATACCTGACTCCTTTTCATCTGATGTCTGAGAAATGACTGTGCAATTTCGTAAACTTGACATCGTTTTTTCTGAGACCTGATGCCTTTTCATCTGATGTCTGACACCTGACTCTGACATCTGAGGATGTCCTAAAATGTACACCATACCAGAGCCGGTTAGTAGAGTGACTGAAGTCTCCTCAAAAGCAACTCCACAACAAAAGCCTTTCACTTCTGAAATGCTTATAGGTTTTAGGTTTGGTGTGTATGGTCGACCATTTAAAAAATAAGCCTAATAACAATAGCATAATAATATAGAGAAAATATACAGAAAAAACTATGTCCTGCTTATGTAGCCCCCAGAGCCGGAGAGACAGTTCGCGCAAATCCGCCGGTTATGGATCAGCTGGTTACGGATCAGCTGGTTACGGATCAGCCGGTTACGAGTTGAGAGATTCTCGAGTCAGAGCAGATTCGCATGTCTCTCGAGTCCGCATTGTTTCCGGCTCTGAGTGAGAATCTCGGGTCAGTTCGCGGCCCGCGCGGATCCACAGGTCTCTTGAGTTTGCAATGTTTCCGGCCAGGCCCGGTACTAGGCTTGCTGGACTGGGGGGGCAGTCAGGATTTTTGGGTGGGCAGCCATTTCTCGACTAAAATGATTCATACACTAAAATTATGGATGTTTCAATCCAATATTACTTTGCATGTCTTATAATAAAAGGCAATTTATATGTCATTTTGCACATTCACATTTTAAAAGTAGATGCAATTAGATTAATGATTTATAATGTTATAATGATTACACTAGTTTGACACATTTAGTCACAGTTAATGAAATCAGGCAAGCAGGTGATATACATATAAAGCTGTACATATAGCTATATTTTATTAATGTTTACACTGCATTTAATCTATTATTTTACTTATAGATAAATAATTAAAGCCATTCTTATACCTACCCTACCCAACATATGCCTTTATTCTAAATAAACACTTGTTAGGAACTTTATTTCCACTTCTCAAACATTTTCTTCATGTAAAATAATGTATTTTCAATGTGATAAGCTGTATTGTCATTAATTCCTGACCCTATCATTGCTGCTGCAGCAACCTCAAATATCACAACAAAGCACAATGCTTTAAATAATATATTGTTGCATCATGTAAGCAATTTGACATGCATGAAAAATTCGTCAAAGGTTATCCTGTTTGCCTATAACAGCACCAGACAAAAGCACAAGCCCTAAAATACTGTAAGTGTGATTTGCGACGAGACCAAAGATAAATCACACTGCTTTGTTTATAGCACAGCAAATTAGATATTATAATACAACGCAACATTATAAAATACAACGTTTTACCTTACGATGACCTTGCGGAATGAAAGCTCCTCTTGAACTTAAAAGTCTGTAGATTTTTGCGTGTGAAGTTTTTCTCAAACGCGAGCTGAATGAGCTGATGAATGACGATGACAAAACCGCTAAAATTTGATTTTAAAACTGCACTGCATGCGATGCTCAGCTGTTACAATGCTGTATATTTACTGTAAAACCATCTTATATCATTTATATCTACTATATAGTATGCAACAACCAAACTGCATATTCTAATTTTAATAAACAGAACTACGTCTAAAACAAACACATTAAATGCTGCTGGAGACTTGCCATTGGCTGTTGAATTTGCATGAATAAATAATGAGGTGAGTCTAAGAAAGGATAAGGGGCTATTTTGGGCATGTTTTACTATAAAAAAAAGTTTTAATTTAATATGTGTTGGGTTATTACGTTTATGTAATACTAAATTGCATTGTTTTTAATATATATTTTAAAGATGCGTTTTTTTTTTAGTTACCGTCATAGAGAACAGTAGTGCTTTTCCTGTGACCTAAATACTGCTGAAAAGGCCTTCAAGGTTTGAATAAGCTAATCAGGCGTTAGTGGGCGGGCGCTGTAAACGCTAGCGTTTGCCTAAAGAAGACGTTTTTTGTGTAAAGAGACTCCGTTATTTTAAGGTTGGCTGGACACTTTTGGGGGGGCACAAGGAAAATCTGGGGGGGCAATGCCCAGCCCCCCTGTAGACCCGGCCCTGTTTCCGGCTCTGAGTGAGAATCTCAGGTCAATCCGCAGGTCTCTCGAGTTTGCAATGTTTCCGGCTCTGAGTGAGAATCTCGGGTCAGTTCTCGCACAGATCAGATGGTTACGAGTGGATCTGTACTGCAAGCGAAGTCTCATCAATAATGTTGAAAGAGGTTTGTGTGTGTGGTGGCGCTGTCTATAGTTTTACATTGAATTGTAGTAGGACTCAACTGATCCGGGTTAATTACACTAGAGACTCGCGACTCATGAGTTAATTCAAGACTCAAACAGGTCTAACTGGCACTTAGAAAAGGCACTAGTTTTACAAAAACCCTTGCAAGAACCTCATTTTTGGGCCTATTGACCTCAAACGTGAAACATACCTTATTTAGACTTGTGGCTTTGGGATCATTGCATTTCTAGGTTTTACACACATTTATCATTAAGATTTGTAGTATTAATTTTTTTATTCCAATGTACTTCACTGCCTCTCTAACTTTTTTAAATTTTACCTTAAAATTATTTTTAAACCTGGAAAATGAAGCTCAAAGTGTCTTCTTTCTGTAAACGGAAATACTCTAAATGGTTTAGTAAAAACAACCCTTTTAGTGAAGGTAGGTCTTTTCGTGGTTTTGGCCAGAGTGGGGGTGCTTTTCAAGAGGTTAAACAAAGTGTCACTCAGATTCGTACTGTTTCCTCTGCCATTTCATTTTAAGTTCAAGAAATCCTTTATTAAACATGCGGTTTTGAATTACATAGTATATAAAGTGCATATATTTAATAAAATAAAAGGCCATAAAACATACATTAGTGGCAGTTTCAAGTAAGACACTGTCTTTGAGTCCTGATACAAATATCAAAAGAGGTCATTTATGAAATTGTACTGTACAATTTTCAACAAGTTGTGACCTGGAGGGAGAAAAAATGACAGTCCAAGACTTTCATCTCGCATAGGCCAAACTCCAAAACCCCACTGGGGTTATTTCCTCAGTCTTTGCTGAACTGTAAAAGATTTCAGACCTCTTCAACTCAAAATGTTCTAGTAAATAGAATTTTTTTTTTCACTTGTAGTACAGTAACTGTCTGTCAAGCAACATGACTGAATTTTTTTTTACAAATTGTCATAAGTAAAAAATATATTAAAATGTGTTATATGTAAAAAAAAATAATCTTAAGGCATTCTTTATCGTGAAAATACATTTGAATTGATGATGACACAATAATAATTAATTACAATATTTATAATAATTTGTTACATTTATATAGCGCTTTTCTGCAGCACTCAAAGCGCTTTACATATGAATGGGGGAATCTCCTCAACCACCACCAATGTGCAGCATCCACCTGGATGATGCGACGGCAGCCATATTGCGCAAGAAAGCCCACCACACACCAGCTAATTAGTGGTGAGGAGACCGAGTGATATAGCCAATTAATAGATATGGGGATGATAAGTAGGCCAATGGGCAAGTTTGGCCAGGATGCCGGGGCACACCCCTACTCTTTTTCGAATGACATCCTGGGATTTTTAACGACCACAGAGAGTCAGGACCTCGGTTTAACGTCTCATCCGAAAGATGGTGCTTTTTGACAGTGTAGTGTCCCCGTGACTATACTGGGATGTTAGGACCCACACAGACCGCAGGGTGAGCACCCCCTGCTGGTCTCACTAACACCTCTACCAGCAGCAACCTGGCTTTCCCAGGTGGTCTCCCATCCAATATACCCCAAATTGTGTCATAGCACGTTGCTGTAGGGATCAGCATATGCCTTAACAGTAAAGCCATTCATAAACCTTCACTTTGGGACCCGTTTTCAATGAGTCTGAGGTTGAAATAACAATGATACGACTAATTGTTCGGTAGCCTTTTATGTTACAGTACATGTACTTACCTTGTACAAATATGGAAATATGTTGTACTTACAGACAAAATGTGTATATGATAACTAATAACAATATTATTAATGTGTAATTTTTGTACTCCTTATCTTTGTCCTTTATTGTACCCATTAAACCCAAGCATTAAATATCGTACGCATTAAAGCAACACTATGTAGTTTCCATGTAAAAATGACTTACAGCTCCCCCATGTGGTTGAAAAGCGCAACAGTGCCTGGTATCAGACACTCTTCTGCAGGCAGGGGGAGGGGCGGGGCTGTGTTTCCTACCCTCCACCGCCACTTTTAGAGTGTGCTTGTAGCAGCTAGGAGGCTGCTCAGGTTGCAGCAACAGTACAATTTGTCCAGTTAAAAGTTGTTCTATCACTGAAATAATTTTAGAGACATTATTTAAAGGTAAAAAACTACATAGTGTTGCTTTAACAACTGGGTACATTCACTAGTACGTCCATAGTAACTGCATGGAAACAGGACTGTAAAATAAAGTGTTGCATTTTACACAGTTATTACACAGGACCTACCACCCTAGTTAAAGTATAGTATAGGCTACATTATGCCACCGTGAGGCAACCCCAACCACTGAATACCGTACACATTAACTACTGGTTACATTCACTAGTAAGTCCATAGTAACTGAATGAAAATCTCCATGCTCGCTCTCCAAGTCTCCACAAGGTGCACGCTCATTCTCCTGACTCCCATGAGGAGCATACTCGCTTTATAAAGTCTCTCTTTATGTAGAGCCCACCCTTAATTCTGCCCAGATCTCCTCCTCTACCCTGAACTGAAACCAGAGATAGTTGTGTCTACCATGATGGGGCTGGCCTTAGCGTGTTTTTGGACTGCATAAACCTCCATAAACGTTCCCATGAAAATTTGGGGGAGAGGTATATACCCTTACGGCCGAAATGGCTGTCTGCCTCTCTTACTCTCCATTCCCCTGGGTTACAGACACTGTGGTCATCTGCATATCCTGCCTACCTGGGTCCTGGTTTATGGCCACAACGCTGGCACCTTTGAGGCTTCCTGCTTGGCTGGCAACTCTATGGCCCACTCACACACACACATTTGTGGTTGATTTAGAAGCTTGTTTCTTCATGGGGACCTCAAAATGACCAATTGTAATTGATAATTACCAGGTACACACACACACACACACGTTTCATTTATATTTATTTAAGTACATGGAACATTTTCTTTTGTAGTACATTCTATAAGAAGCTCTTTTATTCGTAAATGTGATCTAACTGTATCTACTGTAAAAGTGTTAAACATATGTACATACATTTTTATGGTTGTATTACTTTAAAAGTTGAATAATGTGGTGGGTCCTCAGACCTGCAAACACTGCCAGTAACAAAAACATATACATCATACAAAAACTTTGCTAAAAGACTATAGCAGCCCACTCTGTAGTTTTAGGCCTTTTTCACAACAAAAAAAATCAGTTTGCTCCATTTTGCATCACTTCTTTTTGAAGTAAACTTCTCCATCTATAAATACAACATGATATGAATTTCAAGACCGCAAAACTCTCGGGTGAAGTTAAAGAAGCAGCCAATATCATAAATCGAGAAATACTATCATCTCTTTGCTCTATTATCACATACGGCTGGAATATATATTTCATATGGCTCCATAAGGGACTTAAACTGTCTGTGCTGAAACTGAAACTGTCTTTAACATTTACTGCCATGGGCCTTTATAGTCAGATGTTGAAAGCTCTCTTAGTGACCTGTCCTGCGTGCCATGATTTTCAGTGTGTGACTTTCAAGTGATCTTAAGTAAAAGGAATTTTTCATTCTTTTAAGGGAGATTATTAAACTGTTGAGCGTGAGTATCGGTTATAAAATGAATTGGAAAATAGAACATCTTTGTGGCCTGCTTTATCATGTCGTATTCTTAATTGTGTAAAATGGTTGCGTGGTGGTGTACATATTGGAACATTAAAAAATGGATCCTAATCTAAAAACGTTTGGGAGACGCCTTTATCTATGACATCATTTAAAGGTTGCTGTTCTTGATGATCTAATTTAACAGTTATTATTGAACATTTATTACAAGAATATAAAGTTCATATTTCATTCTTACCAAAAACCCTCATCATGTCTAACAACGAATAACCATGCATTTTGCTCCCTAAACATTCATTGAAAGCAGTTAGATTAATCAATATGTTTGGCCTCATAGTTTTATATATGTCATATTGATTGATCTGCTGCGCCATATCTCATTTTCGCATGGCTGTAATGAATGAGTGTACGTACGCAATGCCGTGCATGAATGCCTATGGATAATTACTATTCCCTGATTATGATCCTCATGGCAGGATCCCTCTAATGATCAATCGCCAGAAGAGCCAGTGTTCCCTTTAAAACCTTTTATCACATCCTTTCATTTTACACAAAAGATTGTTTACAATGTGGATGTACACAATGATAAAATAGTAATGGGACTTATAAGCTTTTCTATTTTAAAATTTACAATCATATGCATGGCAGTAGGTCAACACCACCCTGAAAACACTACATTATAATGCTTTATTGTAACATTTTAAAAGTCATAGTGCAATTTTAAGAACTTGAAAAATAATGCCTTTTAATAACAGTACAGGCAGTAAAAAATAACAGATGTTCACAGACACCAAAACATTTTTCAGTGACTGATGGGTTATTTCTTCATTTGAATTTAATTTAATTTACATATGCAGATTAATTTTCACAAAACATATTGAATGTATAATACAGACATGTTACTGTAAAAGAAAAATGTGGGGGTTATAATAATATTATAAATAATGAAACAGATATGATTTGATCAGTACTGTATAAAACTTTTTAAATAAAAAGGCATTTTTTTACATTTAATTGTGATATTTATAATGTTCACCTGCCTATGAATTTATCAAATATTAATTTTATTTCAATTTGCACAGCTGAGAATGAGGGAAAATAAGAAATGTCAGACAGTTCATCAGCTTGTTAATGTGTTAATAAAATAAATGTTTCAAACATTCTGGAAGGAGTCTGATGAGTGGAGTCAGGTGTTTCATATAAGGAGACCTCATTATGATCTGCTCACTGCTATGGCACATTACTCTTGACAAAGTAGTCCTGCTTCAAATGTTTTTAATTGGGAATTTCTTCACATAATATCATTTTATATTTCAAGTAATCTTTGCTAAAATAGGCGGACTTTTGAAATTATAACTATAAAGATGATCAACAGTTCAGTGCCAAGCAAAATAAAGCACCAAAATTGCAGATTACCAAAACCACAGTCTTAAACAATATAAATGAAAACTGCTCATAATAATTATTCAGAGACATTTTTGATTAAACCACCGGCATATGTATATTTCTCTGTAACAGAAAGGTGATATTATTTCTGTATGTACTGTAATTTCTGCATTCCAATTATTTTAGACAATGGCTTAAAGGTGTTTCAGCTGTGTAACACCTTCTAGCATCTTAACTTGGCAACAGACCAAATTGCTTTGTTTCTGGGGGATTTTAATAAGCTTTCTGAATTTCAATGCAATGCCTAAATTAAGGTAGAGCTTGAAATGAATAGCTTTGGTTTCTTTGAGGTTTCTGATCAACATGATCCTGAAGAAAATTGGCAAGACAGAATGACAGATTTCTGAACTGTCTTCTAGTGAACTAAACTGAAACTATACGAAAATGTGACAACGCTTTGCCTTTTCACAATCACAACTGTTGGGTTTTAAATAAACTTGTGCTGGGTTGTTGTTACACAACCATGCAAAAAAACACCCTGGCATATGATTATTTTTAACCACAACAATTGGTTTTGTCCAATATTAACCCAACCATGTGTTAATCAACCCTGCATTTCTAGAGGGTAGCCAGCTACATATTTTTAAAAGCAATGACCTAAGGCTATTTCAGTAGTAGTGTTAGATTTCATTGGTGGTTATGAGTTTATTAATTAACTGTATTTACACAGTCCATTGTGTAGAATTAAGCACAAATGTGATCCTGTCTGTGAAATCCAATAATCTGACTGTGAGATTAAGCCCTGCTAAAAAAAGAAAAAACAGAATAGCAGTAAGACCAGCATATGTTGTGTTTTGGTGCTGGTTTGTTGGTTTTTACAGCAGGGGAACATTTGTTTGTGAAGTTTGTTTTATCATTGATTTCACATTGATTTCAATATTTGACATGACATTACTTAGTCAATATTAAAGATATCCAGGTTATATTTTATGGAATGCGCTTTTTCAGGTATGAGTTTATCTAGAAAACAGCAAATCACAAAAAAGGACTAGCTGGGTTTTTACAGGCTGGGACAATGTCTTGAACTTCTATTCTGAAGTCTCTGTTGGTCTCTTGATGATATTTCCTTAACTTTAAGGGGGTGCCGCCCCAGCGCCCCCTCTGACCAGCCTATGCACTGCATGTATTGCATAACTATTTTTTGTGCCACTGTTGAGAACATTACCTCTCTCTGACAACCTTTATTACATTGTTTTGGTACAAACACATTTAAAAAAGGACAAACAGTATGTCTGCAGTATATCACATCAATCACCAGATTTTGCATAAAAAAAAGGGAAATTGTATCAAACACAAAGCTCTTCAAATGTTTACAACAGAATTACAACAAATAACTCTACATAAGCTGCCATAGGTTCTATAATTTGCAACAACAAGTTAATTTACATCACCAATTGTCGACTGGGGGTACCGAGTGAGCTCAGAGTCCGAGTACAAATGGCACAACGTTTTGGGTAGAAGCTGCAAAGACTGCTGCAGCAGTACTGCTGGAAAGATCCGCCCCCGACGGACGTACACGGCTCTTCTTGTTGACTGAGTCAACAAGTGCAGGAGCAGGTGGCTCTGTCTGGGACTCCCTCACAAAATCATGTTCTTGCGCGGATGAGTGACTGTGTGGCTGCATCCTATCGTGGATCTTTTAAGTCAATCTGAATCACGTCAATCACAGGACACGTTCCTCTCACTTCCAAGTCAACAAAGCCTGACATCTTCTAAACGTGGTGTTGATATATTTGTCGTTATGAAATGAAACTAAACACACCGAACTTTTACAATTATGTTATTGATAATGTTACCACGGATATGCATGTTTTTTACAAGTTCCTCAGGTCACATGAGCCTTTTTTTGAAAGCAGAGCCATCGTAGACTTGTAGCTGCATGCGTGATCTGAGTTGCTTGGTTGGCATTAGTATGACTTAGCGATTGGAATTGGGAGATTTTGACCAAGTGACTCAGACTCGCACAACCCGGATCATATTAGTGAGTGACTCAGAATAACCCGAATCCTTAAAAAGATCTGGGAGTGGATCTCTTATTTCAAGTAGATGGGCAAATTATGCAACAATTGTGACACTGTTTGGTTTTGCAATTTATTATATCATTGTTGGATTCAGGGAAATCAGTTAATATCAAAAAGGTTTATATTGCAGCCATTTCAGACTTTCAAGTTTTAGTGGATGCTTTGAGAATTGGTAACCAATATTTGGTGTCTCAATTTTTAAGGGATGCATATTGTTTGCGTCCAGGGAGAGTTATGAATTAACCTTCTTTGGACCATAACTCCCTTGGGCCGAAAAACACGCTGGTACATATTGATAGACTTTTTTCTCATCAAAGCAGAATCAATTTAAAATACTATGATAATACACTTACCTGTAAGACATAATTTGAAACTGTAAAAGATCTACTTTAATATTTGTACATTCATTATAACAACAAATATTTGTGCTTTTTTTAGATTAAGAAATTAAACATGGTGCGCTTTCAGACATCTCTGTCTCCGCAAACATCTTTCTAAAACATCTTTCTGAAACATATTACAAAAAATATATACTTTGTAAATACTTGACACACATACATTATACATACAGTATTGTTCAAAATAATAGCAGTACAATGTGACTAACCAGAATAATCAAGGTTTTTAGTATATTTTTTTATTGCTACGTGGCAAACAAGTTACCAGTAGGTTCAGTAGATTCTCAGAAAACAAATGAGACCCAGCATTCATGATATGCACGCTCTTAAGGCTGTGCAATTGGGCAATTAGTTGAATTAGTTGAAAGGGGTGTGTTCAAAAAAATAGCAGTGTGGCATTCAATAACTGAGGTCATCAATTTTGTGAAGAAACAGGTGTGAATCAGGTGGCCCCTATTTAAGGATGAAGCCAACACTTGTTGAACATGCATTTGAAAGCTGAGAAAATGGGTCGTTCAAGACATTGTTCAGAAGAACAGCGTACTTTGATTAAAAAGTTGATTTGAGAGGGGAAAACCTATAAAGAGGTGCAAAAAATGATAGGCTGTTCAGCTAAAATGATCTCCAATGCCTTAAAATGGAGAGCAAAACCAGAGAGACGTGGAAGAAAACGGAAGACAACCATCAAAATGGATAGAAGAATAACCAGAATGGCAAAGGCTCAGCCAATGATCACCTCCAGGATGATCAAAGACAGTCTGGAGTTACCTGTAAGTACTGTGACAGTTAGAAGACGTCTGTGTGAAGCTAATCTATTTTCAAGAATCCCCCGCAAAGTCCCTCTGTTAAAAAAAAGGCATGTGCAGAAGAGGTTACAATTTGCCAAAGAACACATCAACTGGCCTAAAGAGAAATGGAGGAACATTTTGTGGACTGATGAGAGTAAAATTGTTCTTTTTGGGTCCAAGGGCCACAGGCAGTTTGTGAGACGACCCCCAAACTCTGAATTCAAGCCACAGTACACAGTGAAGACAGTGAAGCATGGTGCAAGCATCATGATATGGGCATGTTTCTCCTACTATGGTGTTGGGCCTATTTATCGCATACCAGGGATCATGGATCAGTTTGCATATGTTAAAATACTTGAAGAGGTCATGTTGCCCTATGCTGAAGAGGACATGCCCTTGAAATGGTTGTTTCAACAAGACAATGACCCCAAACACACTAGTAAACGGGCAAAGTCTTGGTTCCAAACCAACAAAATTAATGTTATGGAGTGGCCAGCCCAATCTCCAGACCTTAATCCAATTGAGAACTTGTGGGGTGATATCAAAAATGCTGTTTCTGAAGCAAAACCAAGAAATGTGAATGAATTGTGGAATGTTGTTAAAGAATCATGGAGTGGAATAACAGCTGAGAGGTGCAACAAGTTGGTTGACTCCATGCCACACAGATGTCAAGCAGTTTTAAAAAACTGTGGTCATACAACTAAATATTAGTTTAGTGATTCACAGGATTGCTAAATCCCAGAAAAAAAAATGTTTGTACAAAATAGTTTTGAGTTTGTACAGTCAAAGGAAGACACTGCTATTTTTTTGAACACACCCCTTTCAACTAATTGCCCAATTGCACAGCCTTAAGAGCGTGCATATCATGAATGCTGGGTCTTGTTTGTTTTCTGAGAATCTACTGAACCTACTGGTAACTTGTTTGCCACGTAGCAATAGAAAATATACTAAAAACCTTGATTATTCTGGTTAGTCACATTGTACTGCTATTATTTTGAACAAGACTGTATATCTAAAAAACACTGAAAAGTCTACTTTGAAACTAACCAATTACTAGGGGTGTAACGATTAACCGTGCAAATGCGCGTTTTCTCAATGAATGAATTTGAATGAATTATGGTGAAATCCCGGCACATCCGAAAAGCCAGGGGGCGCTCTTGTGCAGAAACTCCCTTTGTGTCACAGAAGAAGTAGTATTACAAACGCTATTCCAGGAAATGTCTACAGCAGTGGCGCCTCGTGACTGCTCTTCTGAGGATGCGCTAATTCAAAATAAGTATTCGGATTGTCACGTGTGTCGTTCCCTTTTCCAAAATATGTGTCCTGCGTGTGGAGAGATCCAGTGTGCATCACGTGTTTTGTCAAAATAAGTGCCGGCCGCACACGCGTCAAAACCCTTTATGATAAAAGAGACGCTCACATCCCTAAATACACGCAAGACACTCCCTTAACAGTAAACTCTGATTACGCATGAGATTATGCGAGTATCTGACAAACGCGAGCGTCTCTTTTCAAGTTCAAGTTCAAGGCAGCAGGTACTTATTTTCGCACACACGATCTCTCAAAGCACAGAACACATATTATGAAATGATGAACCACACACATGACAATTACATGTTGTTACAAACTTCGCATAGTGCGTTCAAAAAAAAGTCACCAGCCGCCACTGGTCTACAGGAATATTTATACGCTGTTCTTCAAATTGTTTCAGGTATTTTCATGATAATAAAGAATATTTTGAATGATTTTTATTTAACGAGTGTTGCTTTTTTAATTCCATGTTATAAACAACTTAGACTCATAAAGATTTTAGATTGATAAGGACCTCCTACTGATCACAGAGCTGTAGTACATGCACAAGCTGTGTATGAAACAAAGAATCGCAGCTTTGCGATTCAGAATCGATTTCAGACAGGCATTTTTAATGGGACACGCGATTGAATCGTTACATCCCTACCAATTACAAATTGAAATATTTGAAACAAATATTTAATGAGGTAAGAAAAAAATCTTGAAATAAGTCTACTTTTTCCTAAACACCAAATTCAAGAAAAATTCAAGAAAAGTGTTCTTACCCCCTTTTTTCAATTATATTTTTTAATCTTGAAAACTAAACTTATTTTCTTAGATCATTTTGCTTGTCAAGAATTTTTTAGATATTTCTACTGAAAACAAAACAATACTAAGTAAGGAACAAATTTATGTGTTCTGTGCTTTGAGAGATCGTGTGTGCGAAAATAAGTGCCTGCTGCCTTGAACTTGAAAAGAGACGCTCGCGTTTGCCAGATACATAATCTCATGCGTAATCAGAGTTTACTGTTAAGGGAGTGTGTTGCATGTATTTAGGGAATGTGAGCGTCTCTTTTATCATAAACGGTTTTGACGCGTGTGCAGCAGGCACTTATTTTGACAAAACACGTGATGCACACAGGATCTCTCCACACGCAGGACACATATTTTGGAAAAGGGAACCACACACGTGACAATCCGAATACTTATTTTGAATTAGCGCATCCTCGGAAGAGCAGTCACAAGCCGCCACTGACACCTTTGTACCCAAAAAGCGCATATTAGTACTTCAAAGGTACATATTGGCAATTCAAAGATACATATTTGTACCTAAATGGTACATATTAGGACCTTTTTTAAAGGGTACTGCTCCAGTAACAGCTTTTTACTTCTATAGTGACTGTACACTGTCAAAAATAAAACTCACAAGGCACATGTGATCCAAGTTAACCATTACTCATTACTCAGGTAGACTTGGTTCAAATCTAAAGCAGCATGGCATAGGTGTTCACAGAGAAGGCCCAGACACATCTAGTACATTTTTTTAAACATCTTGCTTAAATTACTAGTTTGCCCACTGGAGTTGCTGAAATACAAATCCAGGAATATGTGTGTGAGTGATTGTTTTTCATAAATTCTGATGTTTGTATGGGGAATGGTACAGTATATGTAGTCTTTGGAGGCTATTAGCTGTACATTATATCATTATGAAATCAGTGAATTAACATATTAAGAATGTGTCTATGCACATAAGTTACAAAAACACATCAGTGAAGAATCATAATTTTGTAGTTCCACATCACATTACACAAACTACTGACTTCTTTGTCAACATGTAAAGATATCATACACACAGAGTTTAATATCAGAAGAATAAGAGGCTTGCTTTAATTAGCCCTTTGTCGTAGCAATGTAATGTTCGTCTGGCCCTCCTAGATATGTCCGTATTCGTTTAGCTCATTAGAGAAACTGAAGAGAATAATACCACATGTCCAGGCATTCTAATTGTATCACTGAAATAAGGCTTAGTTTTGATTTCATGTTAACCCCCGAGCATCGTAGGGTCACAACCTTGATTTAGTGGCAATTGCACAGTTTTCAGTAAATTAGCTAAATGACAGAGCCAATGTAATAACCGAAGAACGATCAGTGGTTCTTCCAATCCGTCAGCTGATTTGATTAATAAATGGCAGAAAGTTATTCACAAGGCTGTCGTGGGAAATTGTCTATGGCCAAATGTGCATGCTTCCAGACACGCAGAATGATTAGCGGATAAGTGAATTTTAACTATGAACAAAGACAAACCAGCCAACTGAAAAATATGGAATCCAAGCCTGGATTTCTTCCTCCGAATGGATTCAGTTGAACTGCATACTGGTGATGGATCTGTGTGGCACAAGGCCACAGTGAATGATAATTAATGACAGTCTTTACATCATCCCAGCCGTGCACACTTGGCCTTTTGACGATGTCCATACATCAGCTCTGTCAAGGTGATTAATATTACAATGTTTGTCATAGAATCTAAACCACATTGATACACATGCGCACGCACACACACACGCACACACACACGCACACACACATACACGCACACACGCACGCACACACACAAACACGTGAATGCATGGCTATGTAATTACAACAAATCTGATTTTGTCTTTTGTCTTGTGCATTGGTTTGATGCTTTTTGGTTGACTTGCACTGTAAAAAAATTTAAATAAGATTGAAGGTGAATGTAATTAAATTTAATAATAGGGTTTAAACTTGGTATTTTAAATGGGTAATTGATGTGACAATTAATAACTCATATTTAACTTACAACACATGCCTCATATTATAAATGTTTGGCTCCTACAGCATAAAAAATAAGATATAGACCTATCTAGTTCTTTGGGTGGATACATGACCAAAATCATATGCTTAGTATACAGAGACACTGCTGTTAAAAGTGCTTGTATTTCACCTTAAAAGCATTCATCAGTCTGAGTGTGCACCAACACTGAATATGCAAATATATGAAGACATTACTGTGAATATAAAGGCAACTTATGCAAATGACAGTTTTAAAGCTATGTATCCATCTTCCAGATGTCTACTGTAAATTGTCACACTCATAAAGACTTATGGCAACATATAATGGCTAGGTTTACTTAACATTTGAAGTAATTTAGGTTTATATGAAAATTAGCATGCAAATACAGGCTTCGGTTTCCACTTAGTGAATGTTGTAATGTACTGTACATGTAGCCACATTGGGTGGCAATTTACTCTGAACATCTTGATTTTACTGTTGTATGGCATTGCAACATTGCAAAATGTACTCATGAATTCTCTTTAACTTTTTTTCCAGTATGTGACACATTAAATTATCCCTTATATTTATAAGTGATTTATGCTACTGTTAGTCTGTGTGTACATTGTGAATTCATGAAAATTCTTAACCCTACACTGTTAGATGTCGCTGTAGATTTAGCAGCACTGTACTGTAAAAATCCACAGTACTATACTGTATGTGTACATTACAGTACAGTACTGCAGTTCATAATGCATTCTGGGTAAATTTGTTTGAGCGGGAAAATTTTACAGTATATTTTGGTCTTGATGTAACCTTGCTGTAGCCATTGCTGTAATGTGCCAGGTGTACTTGCAATAATCAGTGAAAGTGCGCCAGAGTCAAATCACACAGACAGAGGGAGAGCACAACTCTTGGCTGCAGCTGAAGGAGGACGATTGATTTCTGGCAGTTCGGTAAGTTTGAAATATTTCTGTTTCATGAAAACTTAATTTTTAGTTTAAGAATGTTGTCAATAGTTTGTCACAATATTGTTTTAAACGTGCAATGAGAGAGAAAAACGGTCGCCAACAAAGTTTCAATCTCCCTCAGAAAGTAAGCTAACGTAAACGTTACACACAGATGTCTACCGCTGCTTTAACTCGCTTTACACCTTTTTAAATGAATATAGGGTTGTTTTAACTAAATTATGAGGGTTTTGGTGAGTTTATATTGTGTTGAAAGTGTGGTGACAATGAAACTATTTTTTAACGAAATGGACAAAGACAACCCGCCAGCGCGGTCTTGCGGTCCCAGCATAACGGTCGTTTATCTCGGCGTTTCATCCGTTCAGTTAGCGTCAGAGAAAAGTATGAAGTTCGACTGTTTGGTAAGGCTGACTCGTGGTTGTAAACAGATAGGACTTGACACGCCGTACACAGCATACTGTAGTACCGAACTCCTCCACAGAAGTGAAAACAAGAAACCTCATATTTAACTGGATACATGCATCGAACTCATCGCAGCTTTAACTTCGACCTAATATAATTCAGACCTGGGCTCATCTTAATATCAGATGAACGAAAGGGATTGCCGCGCTTATTGTTGTTGTTGTTATTATATTACGGTATATCCGCAAAAGCAGAGAATATCTTCTCTTAAGCGTTTTACACGCCCAGTAAGTTGTCCAATACATTTTTATGGCATATTGTTTCCACCACTTCAGATGCATTACACGCTGTATATATAAGTTTCCAAAACGCATCAAATCAATGCACGAAAAGAGAATGGGCTCCGCATTTACGTACCTTTGTCTTCTCGTCTCTGTCATCTGATCCTTCATCTCTGGATGTAAAATAATCCATAATAACATCGTGTAGAAAACTGGCATCACCAGGATTGCTCCGATTTAGGCGATCATGTTTATCTTTAAAGTGAGCAGCTAGCTACTAACTTGTTAAAAAACTTTGCGTGAAATAGTGTTACACCGCAGCCGTCCGGGTAAAACATTAAAGGGACAGTCTTTTTACCTTATCACTATAAATCGCTATTTTCTGCACTAAACGAGACATTTTCAGAGATTTTCTGTAGACAAGATGTTATAGAATAATAATAATTTAAAAAAGACTTATTTAGATATTTATATATAATATATAATATAACAACTAATATATATATATATATATATATTTGTTTTACAACTGACTTAACACTTACAGTAATGTTTTATTTGTTAGCATAGCATGATATTAGATTTAAACACTTAATACATTTTTAAATCAATCACTTTGTCTCTGCACAATGAACATTATCAAATATTATTAATGTTGTAAAATATATTGTTCATTGTTAGTTCATATTAGCTAAGGCATTACCAAATGTTAAGGAATAAACTCTTATAGTAAAGTGTTACTAAATTTTCTTTTACCATTTCCTTCACAATGTCTACTTATTTCTATGGCTAACAGATTGTGTAACATTTGTCTTTTTTACAGTCTTACCGTTGCTTGTAAGCTGGATTGGGTAAGATGGATCATCTTTAAAGGCACCAGGCAAGTACATGATGTACAGTTACAAGCAGAGATGTATAGTAACGAAGTAGAACTACTTCACTACTGTACTTAAGTACTAAAAGACAGTATCTGTACTCTACTGAAGTATTATTTTTTTCTCCTACTTCCACTTTTACTTCAGTACATTTTTTCTTTGAGTTTAATACTTTTACTCCAATACATTTTTTATGTGCTGCATAGTTACTCGTTACTCTCAAATGTTACGAATCATGGTCACATGGTGGTCTGAACCAATTGGAGATAGTAAAGGGCGACCCCTCCCAACCTCTCTCTCACAAATATGAGCCAGGGTTGTTGACAAATGTGAAGCGAAGAGAGAACCAAAGTGCGCGAGAAAGACAGAGAGAGAGAGAATGCGCAAGAAAGGGCGAGTGTGCGCGAAAGAAGGAAACCTAAATTCAATGAAACACCTTGTACCTTTACCTATTACCATTTTATCGACTAATATTTCATTAATTCTGAATTCTCTATCGCCATATCAGTTAAATTAATCTGAATTATCTGAACATTCATGTCCTTGTACTCCTGCTACAGCCAAAGGAATTGTAAGTGTCCTTTAGCTTAAACATTTGAAATAATATAAACAATATTATATTCAAACTTTTGACTGTTTTCTTTAATAACTACATTACACAATACTTGTACTTTTACTTTCAGTACTTGAGTAGTATATTTTAAAATAAACTACTTGCAATACTTAAGTACAAAGCATGTTTAATACTTTAGTACTTCCACTTAAGTGCTGTGCTTAAAGAGCTCTTCAACTTCTACTCAAGTCACTTTTTTGATAGAGCACTTGTACTTTTACTCAAGTCTGGGTCGCTAGTACTTTATACATCTCTGGTTACAAGTCATGTATTTTTTCGACTGCAATATTAAATGCTTTCACCACGTCACATGTAAAAGTACACAGGAATGTGCTGATCACTTTTTATTTGTAGTTTACATGAGTGTCATTGCACTTTTCAGGAGTTAAGGCAGATGTGGAGGCACAACGGGTGACACCAGACACACACCAAGCACATTGTTCGGTAAGTTTGCACTTTACCACTACAGTTTCTTTAAATACCCATGTATACACTCATTCACAATTCCCACACACAACACTGTAACACGACCATACACAACATGTACACAATTGTCTTAGTTTGCCATGTAGAAATATACAAACAGAAATATTCAGACTTTGGTTATAAGAAATTTAATTTAATAATTGTATTTATTTAGCAGAGGTGTCCCTGGACTTTATTGACAAAAGATTTTGTTTTCAGAATAAGTGTCCAAATCAGTAACAATTGTACTTTCTGTTCAGGACATTCAATCATGACAGGATCCAGGTGGATGCTGTCCATTGAGGAAAGAGTTTGTTCAGAGGTAAGTGAATCTTCTGTATTTTAATGTAATTAGGCGTGGAACAGTAGAATAAGAGCAAAAGGTTTCAGAATAGGAGTAAATTCAAGGCTGAGTTTAGTTTTTTTAAGAATCTTTTTCTATCTTATATTTGTTGACTTAATGTTTATGATATTTCTAACAGGTTTCTGGATAGAATTAATTCCAAAGATGGGAAAAAGTGCACATCCAGACAAGGAGCAAGCAAATAGACAAGGAACTTGGTGCAGAGAAAAGCTGTGGCCATTAACCCCCATGTGAACAGCTTCATGCAGTCCCTGATTGAGTTCGAATGGACGACTTCAAAGTAAAGGCCACTGTGGTCTGTCTGCCACAGTTTAATTTTTAATTTATTTTTAGTGTTCAATGAAATTCAAGTAGAATATTTAAAACTATGGGCCAGTGTTCTTTTTACCACAGTGAAATGTTACCTTTTAGTCGATGATGGACTTTAAACTGAAAACTTCAAACTATGGAACAGTGTTCTATTTGCCAGAGTTAAATATGTTACAGCAGGGGTCTCCAAACTTGTTTATACTTGTTGATTTTATTTTATGTTACTTGATTATATGTTTATTATTGTTTAAACTCTTGTTTTAAATGTTTTGTTTCAATTAAATGTTTTTTTAAATAAAATTTTGATACAAACATTGCTTGGATTGCCTTTTAATTCATTATGTCATGTCAAGGATAGCATTTTTACCATATTAATAACTATAGATTTAAACCTAAATCTCTATCTATTTTATATAATATTATTGTATTAACTGTAATAAGTAATAAATAGTATTTATGGGTCAATATAGACATTACAGTAAATTACTGTAAAAATAGACTACTGTAATAAAATATTGTAAAATTACAGTACAGTACTGCTTTGTAACTATACAGTACTAGTTTGTGTACTGTAAAATGGTATTACAGTACAGTACTGTAAACCCAAAATACAGTAACTTACTGGCAACCGTGCTGCCAGTACCGTACTGTAAAAATACAGGGAAATCGTTAACAGTGTATGTATCATCACATCATCCCACACCATTTGTACTGGAGACATTAGACTCTTTTCCATTGACTGGATCGGTACCATGCAGCTTGACTCATCTCGTCTTACTTGGACTCCGCTGGCTTTTTCACTCAGTACTGCTTCAAAGTGGGTGGGATTATAGACATGTCATTATATTTGCCCAGCCTTCTGCCGTGACATACAAAAAGTGGGAGCAACAGCGCATCGATGGAATGCAATTTTTCCTATACCTTAATTTGCATCGCATTTATAACTACCTCTGTCTCATAAGAAAGTTTCTGTACAAACACCAGTTGACGCGCTCCACTAAACCTCATTTAAGTTGCAAAAATGCCGTGCATGTGGACGTGTGTGTGCAGTGGCACACACTGCAAGTCTGGGGAAACACTGGTGTGGTTTTCCTGTTTCTCTGTCATATCTGGACTTTATATATCATTATATTATGAAATCCATGGTGTCAAGCTCCTATGCCTGGAGCTAGGGGATTGCTTCCTCAAGGAACACTTACTAGACTTTCTAGTTTTAGTTCAGAACACCCCCTTCCCAGACTAATGTCTGTGCACATTTCTCTACACAAGCCTTGACAGTTATCAGGGGAGGGTCCTCGAGGGTGCTTCACCACATATGTGGAGTGGGTGCTGGTATCATGTGGATCGTCGTTCACAGTAGAAAGACCAGTCTACTATCACCCGACTGCATGGAGCCCATACCCACCACAGACGGAGAGCCAGAGCCTGTAGCGACTGAGCTTTTCATCACCCCGGAGCCAGAGCTTCTCCATGCGTCTGACCAGCTCCTCCTCTTCACCTCCACTGGTCCCACCCATTCTCCCTCGTGCTCATCCTCTATGTATGCTAGTTAAATTATCAGCCATGGGTCTGCTGACAGCAGGAGATCCCTCAGCTCAGCTTGAGAATCCTTTGTCTCAGCCTCCAAACCTCAAGACCTTGAGTCAGCCTCGATCCTTCGATCTAGTGGCTCCACCTTGGCTCTTGGCTCCCTCGTCTCCACAATGGCCCGTCATCACATTGGCTCTGCATGACTTCCTCGTCCATCTGGCTCCACCTTAATCAGTCATCGTCCCGCCTTGCATTAGCAATGATGCTGGTATTGACGATTCTCTCAGACCAGTCAGTTATCTACAATGTTTTTACATCCCATTTTAGTATCATCTCAACTCACTTGTAACCAAGGTGTCACTAATAAAGTATTGGGTACAAGATACAGTACCCCCCCAAAAGGCAGCTGTACCGACCCAAACTGTGGGTTACCAGATTTGTGTAACAATCAGATCTATCTGAAAGACCCTTTTCCAAATACCAAAACTTTACTTAAAATGAAATCTTATTTCAATATTGACAGCAGATTAACAAAATCCTTTCACATTTAACTTGTGGAAAACATAATCCATGTCAACAGTTTTAAAGTTTTTCCACGGTAACACTGCAGACTTGGCAACACTGGTTTACATCTCACCTTGGATAATTCCAATATGGAGAATGATTTGCATATAGTGTCCCATAGAAACAGTTGCTAATGAGGCATTTATATCTGTGCTTAAATCCATTAGAACACCCTAGCAACTGCATAATATCACCTTGGCAACCACCCACAACACCCTTTGAACAGCAGCAGTAAGTTTTATGCCCAAATGTTTCTAATTTTTCTCAAGTTGCTCGCTAAATATCAATTCACATCTTTAGAGGTATGCTTCTTAAAAGGACTGCATAAGGGTTTTTCAATAACTATACTTTTCACTAGGGGTGTGACGAGACACTTAATCCACGAGACGAGACACGAGATTGGGTTCACGAGAACGAGACGAGATTTTAACACTTTTTAAGAAATCCTCAATGATAAAATAAATGAATATCACGTCATTTTTAAAAGTTTTAACTAATCAAGGACTGTCCCTAACAATTATTTTGCTAACTGATAATGAAGTAATTTGTTATTTTTGGGTAATAAAAATAGACCCAAGTGAGCAGTAGCCTTTAAAATTACATAATAACAAAGATGCAATGATAATTGGTTCAAATAAAGTATTAAAACCAAGTAACATTAAACAACATTACATTAACAAACACATTACATTTGTGTACTATAAATTAAAAGCATTGTGTATGTACAGTTAACCCAATGTGAGGCCCTGGGGCTGAGATGTTTTGGAGGCCCCCCATACCCTCAATTTATAGTCTCATTTAAAAAAAATAAGTGTAATATCTAGGTAATCTACATCACATAATGCATTAGTTTCTTTCAATCCATAAAACAGTGAGTTTTCCCTCTTTGACCCAGAAAACACCATAATATCATTATTAACATATCACTGAGCCCACTTGAGCATAAACACAAGACACTTTATTTAACAACCACACACAGCAACTTGTGGTGAACATAAAACCAAAATGTGTGAGAGTATATATGTTTATAAGCTTTATAGTTTTTGGAATATACACATTTGCAGAAAATTGCCACTCACTAACTAAATGCTCATCACAGTTTTAAAAATATAAGAAGTTAAAGTTAGTTTTAAAGTGAAAATGCATTAATGTTAACAAAAGATAAGTCTTTATAGACAGAATCTTGTTTTTTAATCAGTTATTTATAGGCTATTGAAGATATAGTATGCATTGTATTTAGTATTTATGCATACGCATGTAAAACGAACACGTATGAATATGCACAAAACAGACAGGGAACATACCTGTATATAAGATCTTTAGATAAGGAGATTATAAATATGAATGGTGCAATCAGGGGATGATTATTTGAGATGGTCTTGTCGCGCTTTGACTTGCACATTTACCGTTGCGACGTCTTTCTAAACCAGTGTTTCTCAAACTTTTTCAGCCCAAGGACCACTTTATCTTCCAATTTTTTTCTGAGGACCACCTAACAGAATCCCACTCTAACACTCCCCCAAAAAACAACAAAATAGGAAGGATAAGCTAAGTTTAAGTTTAATATGCAACTGTTTCAAGTCAAAAACTAATTTTTTTAAAAACAAATGCAATGCTACGTTCAGAAATTATTATATGAATTTTATTTCATCTGAAAAGGTACTGTAAATGTGAAATGAGTTGCAGCTTAATATGAACAACAAACTGCATGTGTGAAAAAAACTGCAATTAAACATACTGTAACAGCCTAGGTCCCACTTAATGTCATTCCAAAGAGCCATTAGTTTAAAACTGAGGTGGTGGGTATATGAAGTTTATGGTTGTAACTATGGTAACAATAAAATACTGAAAAAAAAAAATGTTCCCCTTAATGTCCAAAATCACTGAAATTACAGGGATTTTACACATGAACAAAAACTATTACATTTCAAAACTAATAGATCTGTGAATTTTAGCTCCTTTCAGTTGACGCTTGATCTTTTATTTTGACTCCTCTGTGGTTTAGCCACCGATCCATTTTTACGTTATTAAAACAGAAAGGCAAGAACTGATATCACAGTTTCGCAAGTGCATTAAAAATCTACATAAATAAGTGACGATTGTATAAACACTTGCCTAGTTTAGGTCATCTTTTGGCCGACCACTGGGGGGTTTTGGCGGACCACTAGTGGTCCACGGACCACACTTTGAGAATTACTGTTCTAAACCAACAGATGTGTGTACTGTGAGCTAACATCGCGTCAAACTACATCGCTCCAGCTGCGCACGCGTCACTGATATAAACGCGAGTAAACTTAAACTTAATAACAACGAACAGCATTAATATGTTTGGGAACTCCTTTCTTTATTTGGCAGCAAAGTATCTTGCGCACAGTTGGAGAGACTTCTGCATGCCAGAGACTCAGACAGCTGCACGAGCACAGAGAGAGCGAGCGAGCGCGCGCGCGAAAGAGAGAGAGAGACCTGCAGTGCTTATTATGAAATTTCAGAAATTACTCTTTCATTTGTTGGTGGATTATTTCCCGTTTCTCTGTCACACTCAGTCTAACATGCAGGAATGCCAAGTTGACAACGCGCACTTAATTACATTACGCGGAATAGAAAAATCTGTTACGTCTGATGTTTTATTTCAAGGTAAGTTACGACGGACCAATCAGCAGCCATGTAACGTGCAGTTAGAGTGATTGACAGATAACCTGACAAGTTACAAAACAATATAAACGTGAACTTGGGAGGCCCCTGAACTTGGGAGGCCCCTGGGCTTCAGCCCAGGTAAGCCCGTGCATTAAGGCGGCCTTGTGTATGTATTATAACAAATGCCTGCAGGGGGCGATAGTGGACTCGTCTCACGGACGCTATCTTCACTTTCACTTTAGACTGAGAGAAACGCTTATTTTTAGCCAAACAATGTTTAAACCCATTTGAATATTTAATAAATGTCCATTTCTTTACAATAGAAATGATACAGCCACTGTCGTTTTTTAGCAAGAACATGCAGACATTAAATCATGTAAACTCCGAGTGAGGGTTTAATCTGCTGAGACTTCTGACACTGATCAACAGACAAACACAACGCGTCTCACACCCCTACTTTTCACAGAGCAAATGTTGGAGTTTGTGTTTAATTTAAACCTTATGAAGAATTAAAGTGATATTTTTTCATCAAAACCAAGAAAAAAAGAAATATTGAAAAATTATTGTAACCTACAAAAACCACCTGGCTTCAAATGTCATTTAGCCCTGTTGTACTGTAGCGCTGCATCTGTGCTATCAATCTAGAGCACTGTGATGTTAAAAGACTTATCTGAAAGCACAGGTTACTTGTATTACTATTAAAAAATGTAATACAATGTAATCTGCATACCTTAAAAATCTAACAGTGTTGATTCAAATGACTGCACCATCCACAGATGACTCTATCACATTGATTTATTTACCACATTATGAATATATGTCATGATAAATTTGATGTTAGATGTAGAGTGGTGCTGGAAGACATCAGTTCAATGTAAGTGTGTGTGTGTGTGTGTGTGTGTGTGTGTGTGTGTGTGTGTGTGTGTGTGTGTGTGTGTGTGTGTGTGTGTGTGTACCTGGTAATTATCACGTTGTGGGGACCAATTGTCCCCACAAAGATAGGAATACCAGTGTTTTTGTGACCTTGTGGGGACATTTTGATGTCCCCATGAGGAAACAAGCTTATAAATCAAACAAGATGATGTTTATTGAAAATCTAAGGTACAAGAAAGGTTTTTGTGATGGTTGGGGTTAGGGAATGGGGCAGGTAAGGGGAATAGAATATACAGTTTGAATGGTATAAAATGCATTACGTCTATGGAATGTCCCCACAAAACATGGAAACCAGAATGTGTGTGTGTGTGTGTGTGTGTGTGTGTGTGTGTGTGTGTGTGTGTGTGTGTGTCTCTATTTAGTATTCAGTTATAGAAACCAAAGCAGACATGGTGTGATGCTCCATGCATGTGGCTGTCCACAAATCTTTAAAAATTGCCTTTCACTGCTTCTGCCAAATGGCCATTCTAGCCACTGCTTTCTTCTGTCTCAAACCCAGACAAATATTGATCCACCAAATTACTTCTCAAGGTCGGTTCCATGCTTAAGCCTCGTTGTCTGAGATAAGGGTGCTGGACGGCCCTTGTCACTTGTGCTACATGCTAGTTTGTTACACACTGGGGCTGTATAGGCCAAATCAAACATGCCTGAGGTACAAGATGACCAGCAGTAATGGAACATGTCTTAATTTAATGTTCTTGTTGACCCTTTCTGTCCTCATATTCACATTTCAAGCTTTTAAAGGATTATTCTGTCATTGTTACTCCCAATCATGGTGTACAGACCCATTTGCTGTTATTTCACAAGTTTTTTACCATGTCTATGCCTGTCAAGAAGAGACATAAAAACTATTTGTCCCAGAATACTCCTATGTGGCTATAGAAGTTATAAAATAGAGGCAAACAAGTTGTATGCAGAGGCGTCACAATGGGGTAGGCAAGGTAGGCAGCTACCTAGGGGCCCCGATGGCCTAACAGTCGTTTAGGTTGTGTATCTGCCCTCGTCAAACAAATCACCACAGTGAGACAGCGCTATCACTCTCCAGTACTGCTCCGTAAGAGGGGGTCGACAACTAGAGGGATTCCACCTTTGCTACGACAAACACTATGAGTGTCCTAATCAATGTAATGTTGAAGTGACATCCACCATCGCGCACCCCCCATCAGGTCCCCCACTAGCTATCAATGGAGAGAAACTGTCGTTCCCACACTCAGGGCTACGCTGCGTTTAAATTAAAAAATGTCATGATGAAGCGCTCATACCCTTCAGGATTTTCCAAAAGACAGAGAAAGAAAAAGAAGAGGAAAAACGCTAACGACACAGCGGTATGTAAACCATTATTATCTTCAAATACAACTGTCTGACGTGTTTTCACATCTCTGGACAACTTCTCGCCCCTTCACTTGTAGCTACAATATTCAAAAACTTAATTTGAGCTAAATCCTCTTCATACACGAGCCCAGATTAAAATCGCATGAGATTTTTTGCCATGTATAAAGGCAAAAGCTAGAGAAGTGTTGTCACAATGCGGGACACACCAAAGTTTTTTTATGCGACTGAAAACACCTGGAGGACGGCGAATGCCAGCTGTTTTTTCAGCTGAGCGCCAGCTTTCTTCAGCCGTGCGCTTTGATAGCTGTGATACTTAATAATAGTAAGTTGACATAAATCTAAGTTGATTCAACAAAAAAATTAGGTGTGTTTATCCTGTTTTACCTCTAAATCCGAAACACAAAATCAATTCCGATGTTCGGGCCAGATTATCATGTAATGTGTGACCTTCCAATGTGATCACAAGCAAATTGGGGCTGCCCAGATTATATCAAACATGTTTTATATTTAGAATTATAAATCGTCTCGGTTACGTATGTAACCCTCATTCCCTGAAGGAAGGGAACGGAGACGTCACGTCGTGACCGACGAATTGGGAACTCGCTTAGAGAGACCAATCTGCTTCGTACTCTACTAAAACGCCAATGAACTTGGCATTGAGATATTTGCATAATGCTGGCGCCGCCCCGCCAGGTGCGTATATAAGCCACAGGTGCAAATATGGAAATTAGCTTCATTTCGCTGAGAAAGCCGGAAAGTGTGACCGGCCGATAAACAGCAGGGAGCAGCCCTGTGGCGACGGGACGTGACGTCTCCGTTCCCTTCCTTCAGGGAACGAGGGTTACATACGTAACCGAGACGTTCCCTTTCAGTCGGTCACTACGACGTCACGTCGTGACCGACGAATTGGGAATCCCTACCAAAACGCCACTGAGGGCTGACCTCTACCAGTGTCTGCGTAAAGCCCTCCGGTTCCACTTAAGGATAAGGAGAATTAGGTTTTAAGTAGGGCTGTCAGTTTTGTGAAAAAATCATTTTCGATTTTTAATATATAAGTGTTCATTGAATCGATTGTAAAATCGATTTTCCATGTCTAAAAAAGACGTTTCCATTTTCAACGCCAAATAACAGACAAATGTAAAGAGAGCACCTGAAACGCACAAGTCAGCAATATTTCTTATTCATTGTCATTAAGTTTCGTGCAGAATAAAAAACAGCAACAGTAGTGCAACATTCTCTAAAAAAATATGCAGAGTGGACTGTTGCCATAAATGAAAAACATTACTGTCGGCTTCAACCGGCTGCTTTTATGATTTAGGCAATTCAAAAATTATTTGAAATAATGATTCGATCCATTTCAAACAACTGTTCAAAAATGAAACTTTAAATAGACTTACTTGAAGTTGAGAACATGCTGTGTGTTTTTTTATTAAACGTAACCGACACTTAGGCGGCACTAGGCAGGCATAATGAAATGCGCAAAAAGACTAGGGCCATTACAAATTATTGGTCAGGAAAACAAGTCGATCAACATTTTAGGGGTCAAGAGCAGAGCGCTTTTCATTCACTATATGTCCATCTGTTGAGAAGACGCACTCCGACCGCACTGATGTCCCAGGGAAACTCGGGTACTTCGTTGCCAGCTGCGTATTTCGTACTGCCAATCTTCCATCACAAAAGCGGGTCGCTGTCAGCTCGCAAGGGTGGCTCCTTGTCATAACTCCTTCATCTCCTGTAAGGTCACAATTTCGACGCTCTCTCGTGTTGCACAGGTTTATTGACGTTGTCCTCCATTTTCTTTGCAAAACACTAGATGCAGCGATTGAAAGCGTGAAACTATAGGTGCGTAAAATTGCTGGGTATTTTCTGTCTAGCTTTCGCACACCTACTGCACTTTCAGAATTATTTATTTTCTTTTTCTGCTTGTTTGTGAGTTTTGTTACAACTATATTTTTAACTGTTTAATTCTTTTAAAATTAATAGTGTACATATTTGTTTAAAATCGATTGCCTATTTTCGTTTTCGAAACTTTTTTTGGTTGGTCCGATCGATTGTGCAATCGATTTTCGAACGAAAAGTGACAGCCCTAGTTTTAAGGCAGAAGGCCGGGCACTAGATGTTCCTTTAACCCCACAGTAGTGCCAGTGACTGGGAAGCGCCCTACCTGAGCGGTATAGGGACGCTGCGGAAGCCACCGCCCCGTTAAGGGCTATTGGTGGGCGAAAGTCAACCGTAGTTGAGGTATAAATGACAGCCGTGGCTGTGTAAGCAAAGCAGTGCTCTGCTGAGGGAAACGTGGGCTAGTAGGATTAACCCACGGAAAAATACTCACAAAGGAACCCGGTGGGACGCAATGTGGATGCCCGAGCCAAACACAGGTTCGCGAGGATGCAGCTAGTGAGAGGCTGGCAGCGGATGCTCCGCAACATCAGGCTGCCAAGGCAGCGGAGGAAGGCAAAACAAATTATTACGCGTTTTTGCCTTGATGGCCTTCCATACTGCGCTCAGTTTGGAGCAGCAGTCAGAGGCTGCAAGACCCGAACACTAAAATCTAATGAACGTATTAGGTGTCGCCCAACCAGCAGCTCTGCAAATATCTGTTAGCGAGGAACCACGAGCGAGTGCCCAAAATGAGGCAACACTTCTAGTAGAGTGAGCTCTCAAATTAAATAGACACGGAATGCCCTGCAGATTATAAGCAAGGGCGATAATAACAACTATCCAATGAGACATCCTCTGCTTAGTGACAGCTTTCCCTCTCTGCTGACCACCGAACAAACAAAGAGCTGATCTGAAGTCCTGAGGCTTTGTGTGCGATCCACGTAGAGGCGTAACGCTCGTACGGGGCATAATAAAGCCATGGTTGGGTCTGCCTCCTCCGGGGGCAGCGCGTGCAAGCTCACCACCTGATCTCTGAAGGGAGTGGTGGGAACTTTGGGCACGTAGCCTGGTCTGGGTCTCAGTGAGACAGCAGGACCAAACTGAAGGCACGAATCGTCAACAGAGAATGCATATAAATCCCTTACTCGCCTCACGGAGGCCAATGCTAGCAGGGTCAGAGTTTTCATTGACAAAAACTTCAGACTCGCAGACTGCAAAGGATCGAACGGGGGACCTGTAGGGCTTCAGCACCATGGACAGGTCTCAGGAGGAATAGAGGGAGGGCGCGAGGGGTTTAGCCTGTGAGCGCCTTTTAAAATCTAATAACCAAATCATGCTGGCCAACTGATCTGCCGTTAATAAGTGAGTGATGAGCAGAAATAGTGGCGATATCAACTTTAATGGCGGAGGGACAGCCTACCATCTAACCTATGTTGAAGATATAAAAGCACAATGTGAAGCATTCTCTGGGGTCCTCGCGTTGCGAAGAGCACCAGGTGACGAAAAAGGGTTTCATTTAAGCGCGTAAGCCCATCTTGTGGACTGTGCTTGTACCGCGTCGATGGTGTTAGATACCGCTTGCGATAAATCACCTAAACCTTGCGCGCGCTCAACGACCATACATGGAAATCCCACAGGTCGGGGCGCAGGTGCCATAATGTGCCCCTTCCTTGAGAAAGAAAGTCCTTCCTCAGGGGAATTCGCCAGGGAGGGGCTGTCGCGAGGAGCATTAACTCTGAAAACCAATTCCTGGTCGTCCAGTACGGGGCGACTAATAAAAGGCTCTCCTCGTCCTGCCTGACTTTGCACAGTGTCTGTGCGATTAAGCTCACTGGAGTGAATGCGTATTTGCGCATCTCCCGCGGCCAGCTGTGTGTCAGCGCATCCACGCCGAGGTTGCCCTCGGTAAGTGAATAAAACAGGCGACAGTGGGTATCGTCCGGTGACGCAAATAGATCTATCTGCGCACGACCGAACTTATTCCAAATTAGCTGGACCGTCTGGGGGTGGAGTCGCCATTCTCCGGGGCGCGCAGCTCGGGAAAGCGCGTCTGCCGCTGTATTGAGCGTACCCGGAATGTGAATGGCATGAAGGGACCTCAGATGCTTCTGACTCCAAAGGAGGAGATGACGAGCGAGATGCGACAGGTGACGAGAGCGCAAAAAATGCCTTAACGGTAAATAACGCAACAGTCGCAATGTTGTCGGTGTCGGCTAATACATCCTTCCCTCGCATCTCCATAGCGGAGCGTACAAGTCCCAGATATACAGCGCACCGCTCGCGGCAGTTGGGGTGCTATGAACACCCCTGAGACTGCAAGCCCGTCATATGTGGAGACGGGCTGGGAACTGAAGCGAAGCATCCAGGGACCGTACGAGGAGAATTAATGACACTACCGAAGTACCCGCGGTGGGGCAGCGAAGCGAGACAGGTAGGACTGCCGGTGCGTCTGCTGTGACAGCATAAACATCTACAGTATGTGTGTGTGTGACACTGACCTGAGCCCGCTGAGGGTGACGGTCGTCTGGTCTCCTCTGCGGAGAGCGCAGACTCCGATGAGGTTGCTGGTGGTCCGGTCTCCTCAGTGGAGAGCTCGGACTCCTCAGGACACCCGCTGGCGATAGAGGAGAGGTAGGGTGAGCAGGTGTACGCTCACGGCTCTCTCGATCCTCTGGAGACCTGGAGAGGAAAGAGGAATGCACTCTTATGTGTGGTTAAGTGGGTACCGGCTGGACAGCCGGTGGAACATATGCAAACCAAGGATTTTCCACCTGACCCTTTACCGGGGGAAGGAGCGAATCACTGTCTCCTGAAGAGTGATCCTCTGCCACTCCGGGTCGCCGTCTCTGGCCACTTAAACTCCCGATTTTCACGGGAAGCGGCTAAGCGGGCGGGGCGAGCTGCTGACGACCGGTTCCCCTGTGCTGCCGAGATGGGGTCCGAGGAGGGGAACGGAGGTGGCCGCCGCAGGACGCCGACGGCGAGAGGCAGACTGAGGAGCCGGCGTTGGTGGACCAGGGCAGCTCTCTTCTGCCGGGGCATGACCTAGGAGATCGCCTCAGTCTGCGCAGCGGAGCTGTACGACTCCCCGGGCTCGCCGAAGAGGCCGGTCTGTGAGACAGGAGCATTCAGGAAGTTGTTCTCGTCTGCGTCCGTCATGTAAGCCAGACACAGCCAAAAGTGGCGATCTTGACCCACTGTGGTGGACATCGCACGACTGAAGGTCGCGGCCTCCCTTGTAAATCTCTAAAGTCACTGCAGCAACGTTATTGCGTGCAGGGCTGAAGCCGCGTCCCCGCATGCCCGATGGGCAGCGCCCGTAACCGGACGACTGTCTATACAAAAACGAGAGGGAAGGGTTGGGAGACGGCCGCAAATCACGTCAGCTCTTCGTGCCGTCGGGAAAGGCAGGCACAGGAGGTGAGGACCGTAGAGGCCCGGGCAGCACCGAAGTACCAATCATGTGGGCGGGACGTTTCGGGCGGAGAGGGATTAACCCCTCCAACTCTACCGTCTTCGCCGCTCGAGCGGGCACGGCCGCCATCTCCGGGACGACTCCCCCTCGGAGGGAAAAAATGGGCACCCCTCTGATGCTGCAGAAGTGACGGGATCAGAAGGAGGTCCAATGGATTCGGCAGAAATCGCAGAACACGACTCTGCAGTCTCCACCGGAGCCTCAACCTGCTGAGGATGAGAAGGCCGGTAGGTGAAGGACGCATCCTCCGCCCTACTCAGCGATGCGAAGAGCGTCCTGCGAGTGCTTGACAGCCGCACCATGGCGGCGTTCAGCACTGCAAAGGCGCGGACGCCGTTCCCGTAGAGTCGTCTCCGCAATCCAAGAGGGCTATGCTCTCACAGAGAGAGCAAAAGCTCTCCACGAACGCAGCCTCGGAGTGCTCGATGCCCAAGCACGAAGACAGTGCTCGTGACCGTCACTGGAATCCCTGTACTTCTCGCATCCACGATCGCACGGAGGAAAAGCTATCCTGAAAAGGACGCTGATCTCCGAATATACGAGAGAGTGGCTGTCTTTAAAAAGACACAGAGCTCTCACGTATCACTCTTTAGGGAAATCACTCTTAGGTGCTCAGCTGATGATGCGCACAGGGAGAAGCAACGCACACACTAAACTCAAAACAAAAAAGATGCAGAGCAGTGGAATACTGCGAGCGTCCACTGTGTCAGTACTGTGTAACATCTGGCTGGACGTCCACTGGAGGTCTCTTCAGTCTGGGTCGTTAACGGTTTCATGCTGTGACCCTAGAATGAGTTTTGTCACCAGGTCTGCTCGGACGCTTTCATCAGAAGATCCTAATCTCCTGATAACACACATTTCCAGACCTATTGACTCTCTCCCTGGCTGTTTTATTGTGCCAATCTAAGCAAATTAACACCTCAAAGCAAACTTCAAACCGTGAGCAGAGACGAAGCAGCCATGACACAAAAATGTGTCTGTCTCACAGCTAAGACCAAAATAAATTGGTTTAAATTGTATATATTATATATCCTTGTATTGCATGTTTGTATCTGTGATGAACCACTTTCTTGTAACACTATAGGGATGCTTTGTTCATCTTAGCATATCTCATAATTTACATTCATGAGATTACTATTTGATGTGTGTTTCAAACCATACCTTGTTTACACTCTTAATAATCCCCTTTTCCTTTCCTGATCAATGATGTGCATCATCTTACCATAACTGATATCAAACTTGTTAAATATTAATCAAAATTATTATTTAACAAAATCTTTAGCATAGTCCATCTATGCAAATGAGTCTGGTAAAACAAAGACAAAGTTTTCCTACTCTATCAACACCCTTTTGGATTGGTCATCTGAACTTCAAGGGGTTGGTCTAAACTCAGGTTAAGAGGCCTGCACCCCAATTCATTGAGGCTCATCAGCATACAGTTGGCCTACAGTTCTCGACGACACGCCGTTTACGGCGTGGAGCTGAGCTCCCAGCTCAGCTTCCTGCTGTGGGACCCCTATCCTTCTATTTTCGGGCACCCTGACACTTGGACAAATTAATCGCCACAGATTAACCAGACCGACGGATTAACCCAAAAAGGAACAACTCCTACGGACACCTCCAAGGACTCCGTCACGTGACCACAAACTCAGGAACTCTCTTCCTCGCATACGCGCCCATACAGCTGAATGTACACACGTGCCTCACAAAAGCCAAACGCAAGTATCGCTTGTTCATTCGCTGTAAAAGTTATTGCCCCTTTTAATTAAGGTGATTCGTAGAGTTCTGATGATTTGTGCAGAAGTTAAGTCTATAGTGATATTGCCCTTCCTTTACTCTCTCTCTCTCTCTTAATTTTCCATTCTTTCTCTTTCATATGTTTCTTGTTTGTATGTATAGTTAGTCTTGTGTGTTTTTGTAGTGTAACGTAGTTAAATAAACCGGTTTTGCATTTCACAATTGAATTGTTTCTGTGTTCAATGCTCATGAAATAAATGTCACTTAATCTGCCGTTAAGATCTTAAAGCTACATGCTTAAAAATACTTTATAGCAGTAAGAATGTTATTTTCTAAAGGCCACAGAATTAACTTCTTAAATGAACAATTATGAGTATTTGCTGGACAAATACATTAATTAATTGTTATTATTATTCTGCTAAATCAGTTTAAAATCTTAATAATTTGTATAATTAATTAGTTAATTGTACTTATTATTCCATTTGAGCTAAATATGGGAATTACCCCAAATTCCCTTCAATTCCCGTAGTGTTTCGGTCGGAGGTTTATAGTGTTTTAAATAACACCGTTCTCCTCCTCCCGCTGATTCGCTACAACTGCTTGTCAATCAACTTCAGCAACCGTTCCCAGAAGAGCAGAGAGTAGCTTCTCAGTAGCAGATAATGCCGGCTTTCGAAGCGAAAAAGCTAATTTCCATATTTGCACCTGTGGCTTATATACGCACCTGGCGGGGCGGCGCCAGCATTATGCAAATATCTCAATGCCAAGTTCATTGGCGTTTTAGTAGAGTACGAAGCAGATTGGTCTCTCTAAGCGAGTTCCCAATTCGTCGGTCACGACGTGACGTCGTAGTGACCGACTGAAAGGGAACGATATGATAACATCACTACTTTCACAATAGCCAATGCATTACCCAATGACAGACGGAGGTGAATGACAGACCCTTTGAAATAGCAAGCTGTACGGGTCCAGTAGACAGCAAAGAATAAGAAACGGCTTGTGGATATGGAAAAAAAACGACATTACTGCCTGAATAACATGTCCATAAAAACATAGCCCAGTCGTTGCCTTAAAAACAAGAGACGAGATCTACAAATCAGGCAATCGCGGTGCGAAAATGCCACCAAGTGACCTATCGCCGGCAACGCACTTCCCCTTTGGCTATATCTGACAAATATCCAGCACAAACGCAAAGGAGAAGCAGAGAAAGCAAGCGATTAGAAAAAAAAAAACTTGTCACAGACAGCGATTTGCTGCAAAATCGCAGTAATATTTGCCAAGGGAGCAGGTCAGTCAAGTTACCAGTAAAGGCACGCATCCATCTATATTTTGCTGATTGTATGTATTCCGAACGCATCAGGCAGATAATTTATTTGCATTTTCAATAAGTCCTGCTGTTTTTATGCAAACCACAGCAAAACACCAATGCTGATATGTGAAGTTTAGCATTTACAAAACTTTGTTTTTGTGAAAAACTGTATCAAAAGTGCAAATCATGCTTTTTTACAGTCATTTCACCTTTTAATTTGCAGATTTTAAAAAGGTATTTAAAAAAATCTATTAATATAAGTAAAGTATAGATTATAAAATATGTTTGTTTTTTGTATCTCATTCCCTTTACTGTGTATTTGTCTGTGGTATGGTATATATTGTGTCTTCTACCTGTTGTATCAACTAATAATATTAACCTATAAGATTAGCAAGTTCGGTGGATTACATGAAGATGGTGACAGCAGCAGTGAAGGTGGCCTGGGATGGAGTCAAATTCCTGGACCTAAATTATTATTGTCTCAGTCTGCCCCTGTCTCACACCATTGCAGATTTTCTATTTACATTGCAGAATTTGTAAGCAGAAAATTTGTAAGCGGTTTAAGACTGATGTTTAAACAATATGCGTTGTTTTTGAAATGTATTAAAATGGTTATTTTTGTAATAAGAACTTTGGTTCCCTTTAATGGTCCTTAATTCATGGAGTAATAAGTAAAATCAGCATGGTTTAATTGCTGAAAAGGTATGGATACATGATCACTCTAATGTTAAAGTAAACTAAACTAATATTTTTATAAGAATAATTTTCAAATATGCTAAAATTGCACTCTAAAAGTACTTTATTTGTAACAAACAGGAGATAAAGAATTTACAAATGCTTCGAGAACCGAAACGTTTCAGCAACTGGGAGAGTTTTGATAAAAGTATTACTTAAAAATGGTAAAAACAATAAAAATCCTGCTTATTTACCAGGCTACATGGGAAGCAGCTCTCCTCATTTATGTACAAGAGACAAGTGATTTTAATCACTTAATTTTTCATATTAAAATGAAATTTTTTTGTATGCTACTGTGCGTCCTTGAGTGTGTAATAAGTAAAGTGTAGGCTATGCACGTTGTTGACCCTCGTATTGGTACATGTTACTAACACGTTTGTTAAATAATAAAGAAAATTGCGGCATTAAGACCAGATTGTAGTTTGTTAATGGTGCATTCGATTTTACATCAGTTGCATTGAAATAGCAATGTGCCAACAATGAGCCTGAACACACCTCATTTTCAGACCAGCATACCCATGGGCACACAAATGGGCACAAATGCATTTGCTATTTAAACAACGTGGCACAGAATGTGAAATTGAGAACTGCATTAGGCTGAAACTAGCAAAAAAACACTTTCACCACACCTGCCGTTGCATTGCGCTGAATGTATGATAGGGCCCCTTATACTGTATGTGTTTTTGCAACCAGATTTCATAATTGGACAGAATAAAAAAACACCTGCAGTGTGAGCCCGGCATAAGACAATTTTTCCAATTTAGAACATGCTTGAATTAAGCATTGGATTATAAAATAGTTTATGAGGCTCAGTAAATCTATCAGATAATGAATTTCAAGTGTACTCTGATGAAGTTAAAATAATGCAATACTTTATGGTTTGTAACAATAAATAATTAATACAATTCAATCTAATTCAATTAAATTCAATCTGTAGCCAGTGGAGAGAGAGATGAAGAGGGGCATCACATGAGCTCTTTTGGGCTCCTGGAAGATGAGCAAAGCTGCTATGATCTAAACCAATTGGAGTTGTTTGAATGCCCATACAGGAAGATCAGCAATGGGAGCATTGCATTAGTTTTACATGTTTAATGGCATAGTTGGGTTTGTCTGTACAATGTGACCAGTGAAGGACAGCTGGTTATCAAATATTCGTCCAAGGTTTCTGGCTGTTTTGGATTGTGTAATGGTTGTATTACCAAGTAGAATAATGAGGTCATGCTGAACCGTGGCATGTGTCAGAAATACAAGCGCACCATCTTAGCTACAGTAGGTTCAACTAGAGGTGGTGCTTTTTCATCAAGCTGAGATGTCTTCTAGACAGGCTGTAATGCATGCTATGTAGTAAATTTAGGTGTGATCAGCAAAACAGTGGTAGGAGAAGCCATGTGCCGTATGGTACAGTAGGTCTTAAGGATGTTGTGTAGATTCAGAAAATGAGTGGTCCAAGCAGTGTTCCCTGAGGGACCCCAGTGACCATATGTTGAGCTGTGGATAATGCACCCTTCCATGTACCATGGGTACCTGTGATTCTTGATTAGCTCCAATAAATCATTAATTGACTGAAATCAGTACCTTTACTTCAAGGCTCTGTGAGTACCAGCTGTGGTGAGGTGAAGGAGGTTGAATGACGCAGTGTTGAAGTCATCAGCATAGGGCTTCCCCAGGTGGATGCTGAAATCCCTGAATACTATTAAAGGGCTGTCATCCTCAGGAAGTGAAGAGGGCAGCACATCTAGCTCTTTTGTGAAGTTCTGAAGAGGACTTGGAGGCCAGTCATCTACAACAATGTGCCTAAATATTGTGGTCTCAACAACTTCAGTTGAGAAACCCTGTTTCAATAACTGATTCCCTTCAGTAGCAAGACCCATGATTTCCACATTTCCGTACAGGGGTGAAATATGAAAGCCCCTCCTCAGAAGAATCTGCCATGGCTGACCTGCCAGCAGTACTAGAAGGTCTGAAAACCTTTCTCGGGCCGGCCAATATGGGGCTATCAGTTAGAGAACCTCCAGAAGTAGAGCGACTGTGGGAAACGCCTACAGACATCGCATCGGCCACATCTGTACCATGGTATCAAGACCGAGCGTAGGGTCTTCTCCTCGACCGTATCTCACCCATATCTGCTTCACTACCTTAAGGTGAAGTCTCCATTCCCCTGGTCTCAGCCCCTGGATTGATAGAATGTTTGCTTCCACATGCTTGGACCTCAGTTCACCTTGGTGATTTATGTACGAGACCACTGACATATTGTCTGGCCTGACCAGAACATGAATGTCTTTTAGGACTGGAAGGATGTGCTTCAGTGCCTGAAACACAGCTAACAACTCTAGACAATTTTTAATGTTGGGTGTTTTAGGGATGATGTTTTAGGGAAGTGTAAGGGACAAATATGTGGTTGAGATTTGCTCAACTCACGGCATCATACCACAACCATTTCCTTTTAATAAATAATAAAATCATGGTAAAAAAGCTGCATGTAGTGCCTGTGTTTATACATGCAGAAAATGGTTTATTCCATGATTTTGTAACTTCAGCTTGCGAAAAAGGAAGGATAAAGGAAGTCCCGACACTGAGGTTGGACCAGTTTCTTTAGAAACCTCTCGTCTAATTTGCTGGCTGATTTTGTTTCTCAGCCGGCCATTCAAACTGAATCTCTTTGCATGAGTCACAATCTTTAATAACTATACACAACCGGGGAAGAGAGATGGCATTTTTCCCAAATCCCCCGCATCAATACTCACAATATCTAGCTCCTCAGAGATCAAATATTGCATTAGGCTCCCAGTCGAAGAAGATGAAGCCTTAGTGCAGGCTTCCAAATCCCCGCCGGGAGCGTTGAATAAAACCGGCAAGGGCTGTTTGACCTCCCTATTTATACCTTCCGGTTCTGCCTTCATGCGTGACATGATCTCCCAGCTGTAAAAGAGGCAAGATAGTTCAACGCATTATTTAGGCGTGTGCACACTGATTACGTTCCCCATAGTGTTATTTTGATGACGCAGCATTGAATTCCCTCGAAAGGGAACAAATTTGGTTAGTAGGATAGGAAAGTGAAAGCAGAAGGGAATGTATGTGTACTCAAGTGCCTTGTCAATGTTTTTTTAGGTGGAGTCGGGCATGAACAGTTTCAGGTCTTAACAAGGACTTCACACAAAGTGTAATGCTACCGCTCTGACTCAGCAGAGACACCGTTTCAATATGTGTTGATTACACTTAAGCAGTCAGTAGGGTGACCACTCGTCCCGCTCTGCATTGTTACTGCACAGTATTTTAAACTTTTGTAATACACATTGCATATTAGTGAAAAAGTTCCACGTTATCAGTGTTGGTTTTCAATTGTCATGTTAAGAAAACATGCAAGCATTCTTTAAACATCTTAATAATTTGGCAAAGTTTCTCCACTATTTAACAGCGATGCATCAAAGGCAACAATCCTTCTCAAACACATATATGTGCATTCGGGCAGTAAGAACTGTCAGGCAGATGAAATCAAAGTACACTGAGAGTGATTCAAAAGCAGTGTGTATGATTTCCTTTGTATGATAAAATCATCATTATCGCTGTACTTTGATGGTTTTTGTGGCAACGCATGGAGCCAAACACACCCAAATAAAATGACAAATCAAACACACGCACACACACACACACACTTCTGTAAGTACTGTAAGTACTGTTACACTTAAAGGAAACATTTCACAAGACTTTTTAATATGTCAAATAAATCTTTGGTGTCCATAGAGCAGGAGTGGGGAACCCTGGGTCCTGGAGGGCCACTGTCCTGCAGAGTTTATTTTCAACCCTTACCAAACACACCTGAATTTCATTTCCAAGTAATCCTGAACACTTGAATTAGATTTTTCAGGTGTGTTTAATTAGGGTTGGAACTAAACTCTACAGGACAATGGCCCTCCAGGATCAGGGTTCCCCACCCCTGCCATAGAGTACACTGTAAAAACGACAACTCAAAATTGTTCACCTTACTAAGATTTTTGAATTCACTGACAATAAGATTACTAGTTGGAACTCAAACTTTCTGTTGTTAGCCACTTGAACTCAGTTTCAGACGTTTCTGAGGAAAAGTTCATCTTACTTTTAAAATGGAGTTGATTTTATTTTGAAGTTGTAGTTGACTCCCAATTGCAGTGAGGTCAACTTATCTGCGCATGCTCATTTGAAATTTGTCATGGCAACCGGGTGCAACAGGGTTTTAAAGGTCTTTCCCAGGGGCTCCATTCGAAAGTTTGAACCAACGTTTTCGTCCGCCATCGTCAAGATGCCAGCGGGAAACGAGTGACGAGAAACATTCATTTTAACGGGTAAGTTAATCATATGAATACGTATATGCATTTGGTATTTGTATTACATTTCATTGCGGGAAACAAAATCGATAAATCATAACCGGGGGAAGCGTTTATGCCAATACAAAATCCCCCACTAGTGTTAGCTAATCGGTTAGAAGTTGACTTATTTTGAACAGCTAAGCTCAATATAAGTTAATTATTGTCCACACATAATTTGAAAGATTTGTGTTGTATGTTTTTTTATTCTCTGTGAATGATGGCATTGTTTTATGCACATCTGCTTTGCTCATTGACATGAAACCGAAGCACTGGCGGTGGTTAACGTGAAAGAGTAACTAAACCCTAAACCACTTTTTTTAGTTAATGATCTGTAAGAATGATGCTTTATTAGTGCTGTTCATTGATTTTAGTACGTTTTTTGACATTTGGATATAAAGTGTTTCAATATTACAATATGTGACCCGTCACGGAAACCAGGGACACAAGTCGGCAGCACAGTTTCGAGAAAATGAGAAGCAAAGTTTTATTTTTTTTTTTTTTTGTGATTTTCGTTTTATTGCAGAATCTGTTAGTTGAGATCACGAAGAAGTCTCTCCATGTTTAAGATACGTTAGCAGTTTATGTATATTTAAAAGCGTACATTTTGCAGTTGAAATAGGCTTGTTTTTCAAGAGATTCTAGCGTGCAGCGGGGGGCGTCATCGTCTGTGTGTATTTTTACATACTGGATAAGCTTGTGTTTTCGCCTCCGCCCCCACAGGGAACAGCGTGACTACTGACTAAGGATAGTTCGCCCAAAATTGAAAATAATGTCATTAATGACTTACCCGTATGTCGTTCTAAACTCGGAAGACCTCCGTTCATCTTCGGAACACAGTTTAAGATGTTTTAACTTTAGATTTAGTCCGAGAGCTTTCTGTTTCCTCCATTGAAAATCTATGTACGGTTTCCATGTCCAGAAAGGTAATAAAAACATCATCAAAGTAGTCCATGTGACATCAGTGGGTCAGTGAGATTGTGGTGAAGCATCGAAAATACAGTTTGGTCCAAAAATAGCAAGAATTACGACTTTATTCAACATTGTTTTCTCTTCCGGCTCAAGCGTAAAGTCACGTGACGCATACGCGAGCAGCCGAGCACACACACAAACTCGCGCACATACACAATGAGACGCGAGCACGCACACATAATAACGATGTGGACAAGTCTATCAAAAGTGTCGGTACATTTCTCCAGGCTCGATGCCAACAACGCGCGATGCAGTATTTGTGAGTAACATTATTTGCTGTAAAATAGCTAATTGCTGCAAAGACAGATACGACAGATATGATGAAGATTTTGACAGTGCACGAGTAAACATAAGAGAAGAAAGTTTCTCCGTCTTCGACTGGTAAATTAAGTGATACATTGTTGATCACTCTGACAGTTTATATTGCAATAAATAATAACCTACTGAATGTACACTGCCAAAAATGTGTTTGTCAGAATTATCTTTCAGTAATGATGCATAGTTATCAAAGGTGACATTAAAACATGTGCAATGTTACAAAATATTTTGTTTGTAAATAAATGCTGTTCTTTTGATTTTTTTTTTTTTTTTTTTTTATTCATCAAAGAATAAATAGCCCTGAAGCTCAACATCATTAACATGAACGGTTGCAAAGTATGTCACTTGTTCATTTTCTCTTATTTTTGTGCTAGGTTTTCTATGAAGTGTCGCTTATGCAGCTTTGTCAGCGCCAGTCAAGAGCGTCTGCTTAGGCACCATCGGTTCAGGCACGGAAGAGGAGCTTACTGGCCATGTGTTTACAGTGACTGTGTATGTATTTTTAAAACACCTGGAGCCTTAAAGTCACATTTGACCAGATCACATTGTAGGACAGCAAAAATACAAGATAAATTTACCTTTTTTTGTGATCTCTGTGAATTCCGGGAAATCTGCACGCAACAGACTTTCTTCACACACCTTGGACGCCATTTAAGAAAACATGAGACTGTGTGTTGCCCCTTCTTGAGATGTAGTTATAAAACAAACAATCTAAAGACTTTTACTTCACACAAAAGTAGGAAACACAAGCATGGTGATATCAGAACCTGTTTAAGAGCTAATTTAGAAAATGAACCTGTGTCCATTGAGCGAGATTTTTCTGACCAACCATTAGGTATCTGTAGTGAGGAATATACACTTCCAAGTAGTTCTGGAAATTCATATGTCCAAGAAAAGGAGGAATATGTAGATGCTGAGACTCTTGAACACAGGGCTGCTGGTTTTTTTCTACGTATGCAAACTGAATTACATGTTAGTAGACACGCTGTACAGAAAATAGTTGAGGGGTTTAATGACATTTTACATCTTTCTAAATTCCACTCTCAACAAGGTATCAAAGTAGTGCTTGCAAAACACAGCATTGAATTAGATGAAAGTGTTATCCATAAGATTAATGATGCTGTCTTGGAAACAAATCCATTAATTGTAAGCACTCAAGGAAAGGGTGCTTTGGCCACTGATCACAGGAGAAATCTTTTTTTAAAGATAAGTTCCCAATAATTCAGCCTACTGAGTATACATATAACATAACCCATAAACAAACATTTGTTTATGTTTCAATCATCCAGGTTCTTGAAACTTTGTTGAGACAGCCAGATTTTGTGGAGAAGGTGGTGTTTAGTCAGGGGGACAACCCCGGTCAATTTAGCTCTTTTCGAGACGGACAGTACTACAAAGACAATGGTCTTCTGGGTGTGCAAGATGCAAGTATATCTGTAGGACTTTACATAGATGACCTGGAACTATGTAATCCTTTGGGGTCCTCAAAAAAAATCCATAAAATTACTGCTGTCTACTGGATTTTGTTGAACATACCAAGCAAGTTTCGCTCTACCCTCCCTCTAATTCAACTGGCTTGTCTTGGAAAAACTGTCGATGTCAGACAATTTGGTTATGATGCCTTTCTTTATCCTTTGATTAAGGATCTGGGATTTCTTGAAAAGAAAGGAGTGTACATTGAGGCTGTAGATACGTTTGTAAAGGGAACAGTGTTCTGTGTCTGTGCTGACAACCTTGGTGCACATAGCTTAGCAGGTTTTCAGGAAGCTTTTAATGTTGAAAAATTCTGCAGATTTTGTTGTATCAGTCGAGACCAAATTGGAAATTGTGAGCCAAGTAACTTTCCACTGAGAACTGTGACCAGTGGCGTGTTTACCCACCACGCAAACCACGCAATTGCGTGGGGCCTCGCCGGCTTGGGGGGCCCCCTACTGGCCACAAGGTGTGGGAAAGTATGTCACGTTTATTCAGACCCGAATCTAAGGTACGGATAAAGCACGCGCGAGCGAGAGATGTGGGAGTATGCACGTAGAATAATATTTGCGCTCATCCTTGCGAGGGCACATATAGGCTACTTCATGAGTGAAACTCTATGGGAAAGCGCACCTCTGCTCAGCGCGCACAAATGCAGCCACACAAGTGCTGGAATGAGCGCTCGCTCGACTCTCTCTATGCTCTCGTAACTGCACAACATTCACTCGATGGTCAAGTTTACTTTAAAGACTTTGGGCTTCACACCTGTGATTGGTGGTTCGGTTTGATGACACGCATCTTTTGTTCCACACTCGTACAGGTATAAACATGATAAAGACACCACGCAGGGGTTTTAATCACGTCGAAAATAGACGACAAATCATATTCTGTATCTCATCATTGTCATTAAAATATCATCTTTAGTGTATTTCTAGTCTATATGCTTGTTGTATCTCACAGTAAGTTTGTTTTTGCAATATGAACATAAGAGTTTTATGTGATTCCCATCCATAAATTCCAGCAATAACCAACTTACAATGTTGTTTGCTGGTGTTAATTAGTTCAGTTTGTTAGATCAGTATGAATCTTAATCTAATGCTTCCTCTTTTTCCTCATTTAGTTTTTTTTTTTAGTAAGATTTCAGACACTGAAGTTGCAGTTTTAATTACATTGTTTTAAATACATCCTATAATACATTTGCAAGCAAAATATATATCTGAGAGGGGCGTGAAACATTTTTTTAAACCAAAAATGTTTGTCATACCAAACTAACAATTTAGTGTTATTTTAAGCAGTGTAAAACAAAATAAACCCGGTTTATATATCTCACTTAAGTCTATATACTGAATATTATTGTTGTGCAATTCAAATGAAAAACCTTGGGCAATGCTGGGGCATGGGGGCCCCGGTTCTTGGACTTTGCAAAGGGCCACCAAAATGGTAAACACGCCACTGACTGTGACGCAACACGATTCTTTTGTGGAACAACTCAAGTTGAGTGATAAGCCTGTGAATGGTGTTAAATCATCCTGTGCTTTAAGTAAGTTGTCTTTCTTCCACCCAGTTACTGGATTTCCCCCTGATCTTTTGCATGATCTATTTGAAGGTGTTGTCCCAGTGGAGTTAAGTCTGTGTTTGAATGAATTGATTACAAAAGGTTTCATTACATTCGATGGACTAAATAATCGTATAAAACAGTTTCCTTACAAATTCTCTGATTTGGTCAACAAGCCACATCCAATTACAAAGTCAAGCCTTGCATCTGGAAAGGTAAATGGTAACGGACATGAAAACTGGGCACTTTTACGGTTGCTACCTCTCTTAATCGGGAGTTATATACCTGAACAAGAGCCGTCATGGGAAATTTTAATGGATCTTAAAGAGATTGTGGAGATTACGGTGTCTACTACGTTATCAGAGGGAACATTATGTTACTTGGAGAATAAGTTGTCTGACCATCGACAGTTACTCACTGACACCTTTCCTGAGTTTAAGTTAAAACCAAAGCATCACTTCATTGATCACTATGTGCATCTCACACAGTGCTTTGGCCCATTAGTGGATCTGTGGACATTTAGATTTGAGTCTAAGCATAGTTTTTTCAAACAGGCAATTAATGATGCTCACTGTTTTAAGAATGTACTACTCACCCTTTCCACTAAGCATCAACAGCTTATGGCATATCTTCTTGACACACAGCAATTGTTCAAGCCAAAATTGCATGTTGCTAGTGTAGATAGAGTGAAAATATCATCTTTATATGAAAAGCTCAGGACAGTACTAGAAAAGAAGTACCCAAATGAAGATGATGTGTCTCTTGCCAAAGAAGTACATTTGTATGGGACCCGGTATGTGAGGGACATGATAGTGTCTGCGGGGGAATGCAGTTGACTGCCTGAATTCTTTAGAATTCTACACATATTAGTGGACAAGTGGTGGAAAGTGTATTTTATCACCACAAGGTTATCATCTTGGTACATTGAACATTATCGGTCTTACCAACTCATTGATAACTGTCACTCAGATTTAGAGATCCTTGATCCAGAGACTTTGAACGATTACCATCCATTGTCTGCATACCAAGTTGCTAGGACTTTGATGGTGACCCCAAGGGCTTGGCTACTGCAGTAAATTAAAATGGTAAGTACTTTTCTGTTTGTGTGTTTGCATAATTTTGTCACGTGTTAATGACTTGATTTTAAGTGTACAAGTTACAGTCATGGCCAAACGTATTGGCACCCCTCTGGATGTATTGGTTTTTGAGCAATACTCACAAACTTTTTAAGGTGTTTTTATGTAATAACCAAACCAAGATATTTTCAATAGTTCAACAGAACTGAAACAACAAAAATTGGTTTCCTCAAATTCTACAGAATATATCACCAAAATGCTGTGGGAAGTGAATACTGCATGGTCAAAACTATTGGCACTCAAAATAACTGTCTTTTGCAGTGATACAAGCACACTTTTCATTGTTAAAATCCACAGCTTAAGGTTATGGGTAGTCAGACGTCAGCTGTGGTAGCATTCCTGAGAAGTCCATTTCTAAAGGATCAAAAACTTGAGGAAAACCTCATACTGTCCATATAAACCAACAGAGATGTACTGTATAGTTAATAAACTGGAGATTTTTGTCCATTCAAAATGGGCTGATGTTTCTCAGGAGTGCTACCACAGCTGATGCCTGATTTCCCATAACCTTAGCACTTGATTTTAACAATGAAAAGTGTGCTTTTATCATGGCAAAAGACAATACTTTGAACCATGCAGTATTCACTTCCAGCAGTATTTTGGTGATATATTATGTTACATTTGGGGGAACCAATTGTTGTTTCAGTTGTGTTGAGCTATTGAAAATAACATGGTTTGGTTATATTATCAAAAAACCTTCAACAGTATGTGAATTTTGCTTAAAGGGTTAGTTCACCAAAAAATTAAAATTATGTCAGTTATTACTCATCCGCATGTGTTCTAACCCCACAAGTCTTCCTTTCTTTGTCGTAAAATTCTTTAAGATTGTTATGATGACATCTGATAGTTGAATCACTCCTCCATTGGGTTCTAGGTGGCCGAAACTTGCTCGATCAGAAAACTTAATAAAACATTGTTAAAATAGTCCAAGTGACCAGTGGCTGAACCATACATTTATCAAGCAAGAAGAATACTTTTTCTGCGCCAAAATCAACAAAATAACGACTTTATTTTACTATTCATTCTCTTCAGCATTGCTCTTGAATCTTTCTCTGGTGTTTTCACGTAGTCTATGTGCGTAGAGCTTCTGGGTTGAACGTCATCACGCACCACTCAAATGACCTGCGTCGGCCAATAGTGGGCCTGCGTGATGACGTATAACCCAGAAGCTCTGCCCACATAGACTATGTGAAAACACCAGGGAAACACTCGAGAGCAATGCTTAAAGAGAATGAATAGTGGAATAAAGTTGTTATTTTGTGGATTTTGGCGCATAAAAAGTATTCTCGTCGCTCAGACAGAAGATGGAGATCACATTCTCCCTTAGGAGAAAGGAGATTGTAGAGATGGAGCCCATGGTCTCAGAGGTTCTGGAGAGGTGGCCCTGTCTATTTCTTGAAGAACAGGTAAGGCATATTTGAACTTGGTGCATTTGTTTACAATTGCGTAATGTTTTTTTCACAATAGTGTATGTAGGTTCATTTGTATCATGGCTGAGAGTTTGCGGTCTTAATTATAATTATAACACTATCAGCTTGTTGTATTTGTATTGTATTTGTTTCATTCAGATTTGTCAAGAGTTCACTCGTGTGACCACCAAGGACCTGATGGGAACATTCGAAGCTGCCCTTGAGATGTTCACCCCTCGTCTGCTGAAATTGTATCGTGCCAGGAAGGGCGCCGTTAGTCGAAAGATGGAAACCCTGTTGGAAATGCTTGACAAACAGGTTGTTATATTGATTACAAGGCCTTTTCTTCAGTTTGTCCACTAATATTTAAATCATTAATCAAGAAGGAACTAACAAGCTAGCACACTGCACTTTTGATATAATATAACTTAATTTTTTTTTGCATCAGCTACATTGTTGATCGAGTTCCATCTTGATTGACTATTTAATACAGTAATATTTAAAGGATACGTTTACGGTTTTGCACTTTGAGCCCCCTTTCTGGGTTGATGAAATAGTGTGTGAAACCAGAATTTTGACTTCGCCCAGTCTTGAGCTTTTGGCTGATTTAGAATCGACCCTGCCATGCATCAGAATGGCTAGCTACATGCATTCAAAAACAATTTGTTTAAATTAACCCTAAACGTTTGTTCATTGTTTGTTCATTGAGTGTTAGTCAAACACTCTGTTTCTTCCAAGATAACCTAGAAAGGGGGCTCAAAGTGCAAAATAGTGAACTTATCCTTCAAAGACTAAACACTAACAAACTAACAGTGCCTGCAATTATTTTATCTGGCTATATGCACAATTGTAGAGATGGGAATACAAATAAAACAAGCACAAGTGCACATGCACATTTCACAGAGCTAAACAAAAGTATTTGTTGTCTTTGTTTTCTTCCAAAACAGACATCTGACATAACAAGTCATCGCAGACAGGTAGTTGTGGAAGGTCTTCCTATATTTCTGCGGGAGAATACGGAGAAGCTTTTCTGTAGATGCCTGGTGAGTTCAGCTTGGAAGACCTTCAGCTTTTAGTATAGCAAAGAGGCCATACACAAATAGACATCACTCTTTATTTACTAGTTTTCTACAGAATATTATTTCAGTGGTGTTTTTGTTTTGTCAGGCAACTGATGCTGATGACAATCAGATAAAAGGCATCAAAATGGGGGTCCTCACAGTGCTTGATGATGACGACGACGCAGTCATTAATATTGCCCTTGTGTTGGAGGAAACCATTGTCCTGAAAGACATCCCAGACACCCCGACTGCGCTTGCGTATCTTTTTGGCTTACTTTATGCCCTCAACATGGAGTTCCCAAAAGACAATAGGTATACCTTTGAAACTATCCAGCACATTTTAATGGAAATGTCCACCAATTGCTCACAGCGTGTCCGGAGCTTCAAGACCAAGCTGTTAATCCAGTGATTCATTTTCCATGAGGAAGATTTGTTTTATTGTGTTTGTTCATTTATGTTTGGATATTTGTAGGTCTTCCCATAGTCCACCTTTTAATTTGTATATTCTTCCTTTATTTTGACTTCTGTTATTTTGAAACAAATCTTTTATTTGTAGCTGTTAAATAACTGCTATGATTTTTGTAAAGCCTCATTTACAAATGCATCCAATGATACTGATTGTTTCTCGGTAGATGCAAACTTTGTTTCAGCATTGCTGGTATAGTATTTATCTTTGCTGGTGTGGCAAGTGTCCAGGGGGAAGTTTTTTTTAATCATGTCTGTTAATTTATTATTTTTTGAATATTTTGTAAGTGTTCACATAGACCACCTTATAGTTTTTCTTTTTTCTTTTTGATTTCCTAAAACTTATTGACATGTGCCTTATTTGCTCTGGACACACGTGCTTTATTTGAACTAAAAACAAATATTTTATTTGTAGCTGTCAATGAGCTGTTATGAGACTGGTGTTCATTGTTCAGTAGAATAAAGCTGTTTCACCATTACTTTCATAGCCTGCATTTTTGCCAGCTATTGGTGCCAAAGTGGTTCAAATAAACATGCAAAAAACTGGTTTACTGTCAATGGATGATTTAATGTGTGTGTGGGTGGGGTTATACTCAAAATAGTAAGTTAATACAGGCGATGGTGATCTGAACTCAAAATAGTAAGCTTTTACAGATTTGAAAGTTCCAGTAACTTGAATTAAAAAAACGTAGTTGTCAGAACTTGAAAAGCGTAGCTTCCGCAACTTAATGATTCTAGTTCTTCAAAACGTAAAAAATTAGGTTGAAAGCTTCAACTCAAAAAATCTGTGCAGTCGGTTGCCTTGAAAATTTGAGTTGAACTAACTTTTTCTTTTTTACAATAGACTTGAAAGTTCCAGTAACTTGAATTAAAAAAATGTAGTTGTCAGAACTTGAAACACTTAGCTTAAGCAACTTAATAATTATAGTTCTTCAAAACTTAAAAAATTAGGTTGAAAGCTTCAACTCAAAAAATCTGTGCAGTCGGTTGCCTTGAAAATTTGAGTTGAACTAACTTTTTCTTTTTTACAACAGACTTGAAAGTTCCAGTAACTTGAATTAAAAAAATGTAGTTGTCAGAACTTGAAACACTTAGCTTAAGCAACTTAATAATTATAGTTCTTCAAAACTTAAAAAATTAGGTTGAAAGCTTCAACTCAAAAAATCTGTGCAGTCGGTTGCCTTGAAAATTTGAGTTGAACTAACTTTTTCTTTTTTACAACAGACTTGAAAGTTCCAGTAACTTGAATTAAAAAAATGTAGTTGTCAGAACTTGAAACACTTAGCTTAAGCAACTTAATAATTATAGTTCTTCAAAACTTAAAAAATTAGGTTGAAAGCTTCAACTCAAAAAATCTGTGCAGACGGTTGCCTTGAAAATTTGAGTTGAACTAACTTTTTCTTTTTTACAACAGACTTGAAAGTTCCAGTAACTTGAATTAAAAAAATGTAGTTGTCAGAACTTGAAACACTTAGCTTAAGCAACTTAATAATTATAGTTCTTCAAAACTTAAAAAATTAGGTTGAAAGCTTCAACTCAAAAAATCTGTGCAGTCGGTTGCCTTGAAAATTTGAGTTGAACTATCTTTTTCTTTTTTACAGTGATGAATGTGAAGTTCTATACATGTAGCTCAAAATACCATATATATAATTTACTGACGAGGTGTGCGAGACAATCACATGCGATTTATCATGCAGTCCTTACTTTTAAGTTACATTATGGAGCCAGAGAAAACTGAAATTATATATTGTAAACAGTTATGCAACGCTAATGTGATGCTAACGTGTTGCTAACTTCATGCTTACATGTTGTTTTATAACGTTAAAGGCTTTGGAAGCCACCGGTTTGATAGAATATTTGAAGAGTTTGGTTCCAAAACGCAATAAACGCCATTTTTGAAAAAAAAATGAGTTACTGCCAGAATCAGTATTATATCAGGTCAGTATTAAAAAGTAAAATCTTAATTTTACGCAAAATCCAATATCCGCCGTGTTATTCTGTCATCTTTTCTCCCTTTTTTCCCAAAACGCAATAAACGCCACTCCTCCTTTTTTACAGAATGCAATAAATCCGTTCCAGGAATTACAGCGCACCATTCACGCAATGTAAACAAACAATGGCGGCGCGCTGAGTACACGGAGTCCTAGGGCCTCATTTATAAAGCCTGCGTACGCACAGATTTGATCGTAAAGTGTGCGTAGGCGAAAATCCACGGCAAAGTCCATATTTATAAAAACCGTCTTTGACGTGGAAAAGTGCTTAGCGCCACGTCAGTGTCTGAGCAGACGTACGCACTTTTGCTTGTCTGATTGCTGCAGGTTTTTGGAAATATAAGCCATTCTTGCTGTTTGAAATTGGGTTTAAACATTGACAAGCGCTTTTTATATGTCTGACATTAATTACGCATCGTTTAAAGGCGGAGATCTGAAACTGCTTGGCTGCGCGCACAAGTTCAAGTTCATTTCTGATTTATAGATTTGAAAGGGGTACGTGCGTTTTCTGCGTGTACGTTCGGTTTATGAATCACACGTACGCATTTTTGTTAAATGATCGCAAGATCAAATTTAGGATGGTTTTTACGCAGCATTTTATAAATGAGGCCCCTGGTTTTCCTCTTCTACTTTGTACTTCGTGATCAACAAACAAACAAAAACAAAATAATACTGTAATAGAATTGATAAACCTGTGATGGTTTTCTGTGTCGGGAAAGAAACGTAAGTAATCAACACCTAATAATTTACGCAAGAGGCACTCAGGAGACGGGAGCTTGTTTGCCCGGGCCGACAGCATCAAGTTTCTGTCATGATAACACATTGACCCCAGGGGATCTTATGAAAAACTTTCCATAATTTTACTCAAAGTCAACAAAAATCGAGCAGGACCAAAACATTTTACAGCTGATTGCTGTGAAAAACGTTAAGCGACGACGTCAAGTATAACCGCAGCCATGACAGTGTTCTTAATATGACAAAGTAAGTGTTTTGATTAATTTGTCAAAATGGATTTATTGCGTTTTGGAACCAAACTCTTCAGACATTGTTTGTTGTTTGTTTCCTTAAGTTACAGACACCGGCCCTGTTGGTGTTTGTTTGTTTGTTTGTAGAGTTAAACATGGTAAGGTTCAAATCTCTTAGTCGCTCTGTCTGTTTTTACTAACCTTATAATTAGTGTACAGAAACCAACACTTAGTGTACTTCCATGGGTAACGTTATTTCAACTGTGTATTTTACTTATAAAACAACAGGCCTATCAGAAGAGAGGCTCATGAATATTACTTATTACAGGCCAAAACAACCTGTTTTAAGCAGAGCTCCTGAAAAAGGAGCTGTACAAAATATATAGAGATTGTTTTGGCACTTAAACTGCAAATATATATTCTTAAGGACATCATAACCTAAAAAATAACTGTAAAAAGCCTTATAATATGGGACCTTTCAAGTATTTTTAGCTTAAAAAATTACTTCAATTGGTAAAACCTAAAAACTTTTTTTTAAAGTTATGTATGCTTAGGATGATCCAGCTTTACACTTTTTATATCACAGTTTTAGTTGTAATTTTAATGTAATGTCCCATCCAAACCATATTTTATTTGCCGGGTGGTAAATTCACCCTAGCAGTCTGTCAACGAGTAAATTAATTAACCAAAACAAGCAAAATTATATTGTTAAATAACCCCAGCTAACAGTCTAGGTAAACAAAGTATGGAGCAGATGTACACACTACTGTAGTCTTCTCCTGTGTTACTAATCACAATGTCTGGCTCTGCTACTTGGAGGCCTGAGGTGGTAATATATATATATACAATTTTCCTCAAGTTTTCTAGGACAAATTGCACAGTTTCTGGAAAATGACCTATAAATAAAGTCAGCAGAACTCTGGGAATTTGTCATAAACTATTCACCCGCAGAGCACATCTGCTCTATAATGTAATGGATGAAGCCAGGTTAATGCATGCATTTGATGTGAGAGCAGGAAACATTCTAAAGCCTGACAGCAAGATATCTTCTTGAGTTGTCTCTCTTTGTCGACCTGCCTTAAAGGTGCTTAGTCTTCAAAGTAAAGTGTTTTTCATTTCTCAATGTTCTTTCAATGCAATTCACTCATGGGTTGGAAACACTGGAGTCCCTGAAACATAGAACAATCATTATGAAGATGTTTTCTTGTAAGTCAGCTGTGTGATCCATTTTTTTTATTATTTTCATTTTAAATCATGGTGACAGGTGGAGGATGGAGAACAGCTGACATTTGTTACCTGTTTAACTACAAACAAAAAACATTCAGGATCTCTAGTGAGAAAGGTCACTGTGCAGTCACAAGAATGACTTGCCTAAATCTCCTGTGGTCATTTTTTCTTGCTTTAGTGATTAAACTTTCCACAACTAATGTGCAAGAAATACAAAAAATATATTTTTCCAAAAAATGTTTTAATTGGGTTAGTATTTTTTTATAAGACTTCAATAATGTATATTGTCAGGAGCCATGTATTTCTATATTGTTTTGCATGTATCTGCATTATTGATTGTATAAATGACAGCACCTGTGCATGTCCTAGTCCAAGCTCTTGTCCTGTCCAAGCTAGACTACTGCAATGCGCTACTGGCTGGACTTCCAGCCTGCACAACCAAACCCCTTTAGATGATTCAGAACGCAGCAGCAAGAACGGTCTTCAATGAGCCAAAGAGGGCGCACGTCATTCCTCTTTTTGTCAAGTTACACTGGCTCCTTATAGCAGCTCGCATCAAATTTAAAGCTCTGCTCCTGGCCTTTAAAACTATTCTATTGTTTACATCATTTGTAAGTCGCTTTGGAGAAAAGCGTCTGCTAAATGACTAAATGTAAATGTGCATTTTATAAAACACCAAAGACCACAGTATCAGCTAAAAATCTTCTTTACTGTTCAACTGCAGAAAAAATTACTTACATTTTAAATGGTTTGGTAGTGAGGTTAGAAGTTTGAAAATGTTCAAATATAACACATAATCCAAACTTTATAGTTTGCCTTCTTTAAATTCACCTATGGTGTTTGGAACTTATGCATTTGTATTTTTTCATCTGAATTTGCAGGTCAAAGTTTACCAAACATAACCATTCACAAGCAGCAGAATCTTTCTTTTCTGTTCTTTACATTCGCATGGATATGAATAAAAGTGTTCCTTAGATGTTTTGTGGTGTTTTAAAAGACTTAGTCCATGAATTGATTTAGACTGTGGAAAATTCATTAGACCAGTGCTTCCCAATCGTGATCCTCGAGGACCCCTCACAAAAAGTTAGATGTCTCCTTATTTAACACACCTGATTTAACTACTTTGTGCTACCATACTTACTTGTGTAACTACTCATGCAACAGTCTTTAAATAGGGAAAACATGGTTTGGTGGCTTTTAAATTCATCCCTGTCTGGATCCTAAGGAATGAATAGGGCTAGGCTAAATGCTAACACATTCATGATGCGCTGTTCAAAGATTAAGTGCACGCATTGAAAAAAAATGCGTATGCATTAATTAGTCCAAGTTGAGGTAAGGACATAGTAGAATATTGAAAAACGGTGGTGTTTTCCTTTAAAGACATATTCTCGCATTGCTTTTAATCTGCTCCCTAAGCAGTCCAAGCATGCTTCGGTCCCAAACAGACTACACATAACGTGTATCCATGGAAATGTGGGCAAGGAGAAACACACGATCTAAACTGATTCTTACTCATATCTGGTAGCTCACTAGACATAAAAATTGAGACAGACTTTTGTTTGACATACAATTTCAACATGGCATAAGCTAATATGTTAGCACTTCTCTTTTATACCTTCCAATTACGCTGTCACTCCTGATGTCATCACTCCGCCCCTTTATAAGGGTTTTGTATAGACCATTTCAAAAGATGTGAACAACACTGGTCCAGAAGCACTTCCTGTTTCAGTTTGTGACTGTTTTTGTTATTTCACACATATATCATTATCTTTAAGATGTTTGTTTAACTTTTTGACTAAATTCTATGTGTTCTGTTGGTTGTATTTTATCCCAACGTTTATAAAAAACTGAAACAGGAAGTGCTTCTTGACCAGTGTTGTTTACATCTTTTGAAATGGTCTATAGTTGTACAAAGATTTCACGTGAGCGCAAACGGCTGGTATGTTCTCAAAGTATCATTTCATGAAGCAGCGTGGAGTTCCCTTGAAAGGGAACTTAAAACAGTAGGTAAGTTGACATAACCAAGTTGATTCAAAAGGCCTTATTTTTTAAACTGTGTTTAAGTCCATGTTTAACCCAACCATGGGTTAAAACAAACTATAATTTTTAGTAAGAAAATATATATCCTGTGAGTATTTTGGTAGATTTGACAGCAACATTCTGTAGTATAGTGGTTACACAAATTGCCGTTATTTTATCAAACTGCTAGTACATTAATTCAGTACACTTACTGAGCTAGAGACCATTTCATTTCAGTCCTTCCATACATTTCGAGGTGGGTAATTTGTACGACCACACTTTTACCCCTGTGACATTGAGCTTGGGGCGAAGTAAGGGGCAAGATTTCATAATTGTTATTTAATAACCTTACATTTTTACAAGTTCTATGAATTAGCCAACTCGTAATGTATGAATTCTCGTGAGATCAGCCTTGTGTATAGGTGCATATCAATACAAGATCCAAAACATTTATCTTAAATGAATAGAAAAGAAACATGTAGCACTTTCGAAAGAAGGGTTGATTTAATTTAAAACATCCTGTAGCCCAAAATTACTTTGATATCAGTCCCTTTGATAACAGTAACCAAAGTAAATAGATTCTGTGCTGTAACCATCAAGTGTCCCATACTGGCATCAGCGCACATCAATGTTCCTTCAAATTATAATCACAAAATTACTCAAGCATCAATCAAACCATGTAAACCATGTTTCTTTATTAAAGATTAAGAAACTCCAAGCAGCATATTCATAAATAAAATAAGAGTCTCCCTCAGATGTAATGTTACAGACTATGCTATGATAAGATATATTTTGTTGGATATTGGGCATTTTCATTAAAAAGAAAGGGGCATATGCGTAAGGCAGTGAAGACACAACCCTACAAAATACACAGGACATCCTTACCACCCTCTGTCGGCACCTCAAAGCCACAGGTTGTTACACAGTGTAATATATCACTTTGGTTCACATTAGTAACTACTCTGACTTGTACAAAATATACAGGATACAACCTTGAATAGTGACTGACAAGCATGTGAAATCGCTTCGGAAACTGGTCGATGTGCTCCAAAAATGTCTTTTCCGTTGTGATTCAGGGAACGTTAAGCAGTCAAACAGGAAAACACAGGTAGCTGTGAATGGAGTGAATATACTGTATAAGGTCATTCTGCTTTAAGTCACAACAAAACACATCTGAGATTCATGATCAGTCTGGACCGCCTGAAAATTTTTAGAAAGAACATGTAAAAAAGTTCAATTGTACAGTAAAAAATATTCTTACAGGTGGGTTAGGATTATTTAGAATTGCCTGTGATATTATCCAGATGTTTAAGAATTTGGAATAGTACACCAATAACACCCTTACAAAAATCAACCATGTTTTTCTCTTTTGTTATTTTTGTGTATTTATTACCTTTAGCAAAACCATGGTTTTAGTACAGTAACAACGATTTGTTTTGATACCATATAACCACTTTGTAGTAAAACCATGGCAACTTATGTTTTAATTAGAAATGAAGATATCACATAAAGATTTGTAATTATGAAAATCAATACTAGAATTTTTTTATTATCCGTGTGAGGTGAGTGTATTACAGTAAAACTGAATTGTTGTATGAATATCAGAGAAACAACGTTATTACAGCTCTTTCACAAACAATACCAATTTGACAGAACAAATCTCCTTGATTTGCAAGAATTGAAAGTGACATAGTTCTTGTACGTTTCAAGCATACAGATGTTCTCTCTGGGCTGGTTGTGCTCACACATTGATGATGTCACCAGACAAAAAGAAAAATATGAAACTCAAAAACTTTGCTCAGTGCTGTTGTTTCGACAGAGATGTTTTAGTTTGCTTGTGACATAAAAGCTACGGCTTTTATTTTGAATTATTTTTGCTCAGTTAGCAAGCCAACAACATCCACTTAATGCAAACACATAATCTTTACCAGTAAACCAAAGAACAGAAAATGAGGCAAAATCTGACAAAGGAATTACTCGTAAATCAATGAAATAGCCACAGCAGGTATTGGTGATCTGTGGATGTTTATGACTGTAAAAGGGGCACATGATTATCAGCTTCCAGGTTTCAGTAGCAATGTATGACTATCTAGTAACAAATTGTGGAGAGACATCTTTTATTTCGGCACTTAGAAAACAATCACAATGAATTTAAGTCTTTACCCATAGAGAACAAAATTCACAAAGCCATTCAAACAGTCGTTTTTGAATTCTTTTTATATGTCCATTTTTGTTTTTCATTAGATTTTGTAACTTGACTTCAAAAATTGTGAATATTCAAAATACACTTTTTACTTACTTTGCTCTTTCAGTATTTACAAATATGTACAAGAAAAATTTATTTTTCATGTTTTTCGTAATAAAAATCTCTACGTACGTTCTTTTTTTAATGCTTTTTACACATTTCAATCCAACTTTTACAGTTGCCCAAGCTCCATCCGCACCTCCTGGTCGTCCTCTGAAAAGCAAATGTGAGGCTGCCCATAATGACGAGTGCCTTAGATGGATGTACTATGAGTGGGATCAATAGCTTCTGGGATGGGTCCTCCTGGTACCGACTGGTAGGACATTGGCATGGGCGTCTTGGGACTCTGTCGGAATAGGCCCCCGTTGGGAGCCCTGTGTTTGCATTGGATGGAGGGCAATGTGGAGCTGCTGAGAGGAAGGGGCAGGGTCCTGCCAGGACCCTGGGCCAGTGTCCGGCCCACCCCATGTGCTTGCTCCGGAATGAAGGTGCTCACAGACAGTCCCTTGCCCGGGTAGTCTCGCACAGCTTCCCGCTGCTGGCTGGGTGGCATGCTGCCGATGTCCAGGGCAGAGATCTCGATAGATGGTGCGGGGATCTGCTTGTGTGCCATGTCCTCGTCCATAAGACTGTTCATACGCCGATGCACCTGTTCCAGGTTTACCTCCTTGTCCTAGAGAAGGGCAGAGAAGGGGAGGACAGAGAGGCTGAGACCTGGTGTTCCTAGACACTGTCCATGCAAGTAAGGTTTATTTTAGTAAATGCAGGGTGTGCACTAAAAGGCTCGATAACAAGTTCAGCTACTAGGATGATGTTTGAAAGAGTAATGTATAGAATGTGCACCTTGAAATCAAATTTGGCCAGGGGGCATATAAAATAATCATGCATGAAAAGGCCAATGTGGAAAGTTTCACAAATTTCATGAATTCCTGTTAATAACAAAGTTGTACACGTGCTCATCCCCTAGCCTGTTTGTTTTCTCTTGGCAATGTGAACAATCATATAATTTATGCAAAAAGTCACTGCATTAAATAATTAGTGCTGGAGCCAATCTCCATACAAAAAAAAAAACGCATTGCCCTTGATGCATTACTTTACAAACATTCTTTGTGCAAATATGTGAATACAAATGTTTTAGCTATGCAAGACAGATTATTATGTTGCATTCCGAATGTTGCCATTTATATATTATAAAAATCCCCATGAAATCAAAACAGACAATTCAAAAGATTGTATTTGAAATATCACAAACTTCTGTTTACAGGGACTTTAAACAAAAAATTTTCCCCTCTAACTTTTGTATTATCATGCTAGATACCAGCTTGGAAAAGTTAAATGCAAGAATTCATGTTAAGTAGGTGCAAAGAAACCACACACTTCCTATGTGCTGGCCAAGCATTCAAGTCTGCTTTTGCTATCAAAGTTGTTTCTTCTTCCATTAGTCCTGATAGTGTAACATTACTGTTCTTAGTGTTTTATCTCGAATCCTTATGAAAAACCAGAGGAAAACTGATTTATCAACGTGTCAAATCCAGGCACAAGATAACCCACTGTGCAGTATGTGTCCCTGGGGGTCTTGCTTGCACATAAGAGTCCCAAACTGTATGCGCATGGAAAACAACATTTCTGTTGTTGACAGTATCGGTGTAAATTTATGCTGCTATGAAAGCAGACATTACTTTTTAAACCTGATATACAGTAACAGAGAATAGCAGGTCAGAAAGTGTGTTACGTGTTAAGTATCAACCCCAAATGTTTAACTGGATGACTGTTTTAGATATAAACAGCATGTAAACATGTGTAATAAGTTTTCAAATATTAAGTACTACTTTAAAATATTGAGACATCTTAAGTAGTAGCAAAATCACTAAATATGCAACTAGAAACATTGCATATTTACGTTGTAACTGAAGCACACAAGTGATGCTGTGGTTCATGTGACTGGCACATACGAGTTGTTTTCAGGTCTAAGTAAAAAATTAAAATAAATAATAACTCCTTACATTTATATAGCGCTTTTCTCAGTACCCAAAGCGCTTTACATATGAACAGGGGAATCTCCTCAACCACCACCAATGTGCAGCATCCACCTGGATGATGCGACTGCAGCCATGTTGCGCCAGAACGGCCACCACACACCAGCTTATTAGTGGAGAGGAGATAGAGTAATATAGCCAATTAGTATGAGGGATGATTAGTAGGCCAATGGGCAAGTTTGGCCAGGATGCCAGGGCACACCCCTACTCTTTTTCAAAGGACATCCTGGGATTTTTAATCCAAAGGATGGTCCTTTTTTGACAGAATAGTGTCCCCTTCACTATACTGGGGTGTTAGGACCCACACAGACCACAGGGTGAGCACCCCCTGCTGGTCTCACTAACACCACTACCAGCAGCAACCTGGTTTTCCCAGGTGGTCTCCCATCCAAGTACTGACCAGGCTCAGCCCTGCTTAGCTACAGTGGGCAAGCTGTCTTGGGATACAGGGTGAAATGGGACACAAGTACTCAAATGGGACACATAAGTTAAATTGTAATCCACAGTGGTTTCACGCAGTCCGAACCGAACGTCTGAGCAAGCGCACAGCCAAGGTTGCCAGCTTTGTGTATCAAAACCATCCCCATGAACATTTAAAACTAGTCCAAAAGAATTCCAATGACTATACACAGTCCAAATACCAATAACTAAACCGGTGCTATTTGAGATCACCCTACACATTCCGTGGCTGAGCCCAGGTGAACCACACCCAATCCCACGTTTGCAAGCTGACTAGGGTGCAATTAACCAAACCGCACCCGGGCACGGTACTGGGGGATTACACTACTCAAACGAACCAGGCCTTGGAGGTCAAACGTGCTCGGGTGTAGTTTGGTTGGGATAATGTGAGCGCACCTTTAGAGGACTTTGCTGAAAATTCGACGTGATGTTTAGTGGATTGTAACAACAAAGTGGTTTTAGGATTAAGTGGATTTAAAGCACATGTATTTTATGAACATATGATATGTGCCGAGAGCATCTGAGCTCCTAAGATGTTGTTATGAAGAATAGACAAATTCTCAAGAGAGTATCAACATCCACCACAGTGATTTTTTTGTTAATAAATTCAAAAGGTGAATAACGCCCAAATATCTTTACAATTGCGTTTGTGTACTTCTGAAACCGCACAGTTAGTTTAAACTGCTATGCAGATTTTTTTGCCTAAGCCAACAACATCATGGACATGCTAGACCTTATGCTTGTTGTACAGTTTCAGCCACAATCCAACTATTATATGATAAAGAATCAATATGTATTCAATTGTGACATGTATGGTATAGTGAGGATGTTGCAGATGCCAGATATGGTGTTTTTGGAGTTTCATTAGCTGCTTTGTTCCTTGGGGCCAGCTGGATCTCTAAATCTGTCCTTGATAAGAAAAAAAATCATTAAATTATTGGAGAGTACAGAAAGAAAGTAGAAATCTTTTAGTTGGTGGAACACAATAGCGTTAAGCGCAGCAGTTCAAGGAAAGAGGTGGAGGCCATCTAGTCTCTTTTGAAGCCGAAATACACTTTTCTATCTGAATTCATGCAAATCGTGATATATACTAGTCAACATTTGAAGTGGATCAAAAAAGTTTATTAAAGTTGTCCTAAGACAAGAACGGGTGTTAGGGATTGGTTTTATGTAAACTTTTATGAATGGTTTTGATCCACTTCGAATGTTGACTAGTGTACTTGATCTGTATGTCGTTATTACATTTTGAATCATGCAACAGAAATACAGCTTGGCTCCACCAGCACACCGGATGCACACTGATAAACAGAATTATTTCTCAAAATCTAATAGTATCCTCAAACATTTAGATTAATGAAGCACTGCGGCATGAAATGCAAAGACACATCAGAGGGTAATAAAGCTTTTGGGAGGGATGGGGCAGCACTAGAATTGCAAAGCAATTGCACTGGGCAAATTAGTCGGTCACGTTTGGTTGAAGCAGACTTTTCATTAGAAAGATTTCCAAGGGGATACATGCCTTTACGCACTGTTCACAATCTCATCGCAGTTCAGTAATCCTATTTGTCTTACCTAATGAACAGAAGAATGGGGTGAAAATCTGAGATACTGTTAATATTATAAAAAGGTATAGTGATGTAAGAAGTTAAGCCATGCAATAAAAAAATTATGATGAGAAACATTAATGCCAAAGAAGTATTCAAGTACTGATTTCTCTAATTGTTAAACCTCTGTTACGGTTAAAGCATTGTTATTACTTCAAATAAGGGACAATGGGCAAGACTCAATATGAATGCTCTGGAGTTCAATATGAATGGCCACCTTCCAGTTAAAAGAACCAATCATTAATCGATAAGGACTGATATTTTTCTATGGAAGGGGCTCTATACAGCTTTTGCTTGCAAACTTGCATGCACTAATATGGCCTTGAGAAAAGGTGTTTTTTAGCGCAATTTGTGTACACTTAATTGTCAGGTTAAAATGTTGGTCAAAATGATGGCCATCCTTCCCTTTTTAAGTACACATGACGAATGAAATAATTGGGCATTGCAAGCATTACAAACATGGCCAGGGTATATAGGTTATCTGTAGGAGCTATGGGTTATGTTTACACCCAGTTCAATTACTGAGATATGCAAAAGCTACAAACCTAATTCTATGACAAATAAGACTTACTGAGTGCTGTATAAACTGTTTGACCAATCATTTGCCTGTCATTTCAAATAATGTGATACCGTCCTGCAGTACTGTAATATGATTTGTGCGTCACCTGAAACTGAAAACACCCATTGGTGTCAAAGTTAAACAGATATATGCACTGAACAAGAGACTATTCACTCTTACCCCACCATTGACAAGTTATCTCGTCAATTAAGAAAATAAAAACGCATCCTTGCCAATGATGAGTTTTTACGGCAATCCATAGTTCTGTTATTATCCACTAGGTGGGGATCTTACCTAACTTATAAAACAATTAAGCACCCACTGATCCACAAACATTAAAAACTCTGTGTACAGGGGTGCTGCTAAGGATTTTGGGCCCCATGAAAAAAATCTTGACAGAGCCCCCAACACAGCTGAGATTTTTTTCATATTAATTTACATAAAATCATGCGCTTTTATGGTATTTTGACTACCAATGGGGTGAGAAAATTATACTTGAATTAAGTGTTTAAGAAAAAAGAAATCTTATTTCACAATTTTTTTCTCACCCCATTGGCAGATGATTTTGCTTGTTTTAAGGACAATTTCACTCAAATTGTATATTAATTTGTCTTAAAACTAGACTCATTTACTTAGGTCATTTTGCTCATCAAGTAAAAGCATCTTAATTTAAGAATTTTTTGATATTTTTATTTGAAAACAAGACAAAAATACTAAGAAAGTCATTTTTTGCAGTGTTGAACGTTTAAAGGACAAGTTCGGTATTTTAGACTTAAAGCCCTGTTTTCAGATTGTTTATGGTGAAATAGAATGGTTTTGACTGAAATTTCGACATTTGCGGGTGCCCTGAGAATTTTCGCGTGTTTGTGTTTCAGCTCAGACCTCTGCAATGGGTTTAATGGTGCACTGGAACAATCCTTCCTAAAATGCATTAAACTTTCGTTTACAAAGATGTGAAACTCACCGAGTGGTCAGGGGTGTTCACTGATATGCTCACACAAAAATCGCTGCAAAAGATGCTTTCCAACAGCTGTTTTAGCATTCGTTGTTAACTTGTGGACCTATTTTTCCAAACGCCTCACACCCGTACATTCTTCCGCTTAGAGCTTGAATAATATACACTCCAGCCCAGGTGGTGGCGCTAATCCGCCTTTGCCAATTGCAAGAATAGAAACAAAGTTCCCGGCGCGGAGTAATACCGTACCTCACAGGACATCTAATACAAGTCCATGGGGCTGGTAAAAACTACGATAAAACCTGTTGGAATGCGTCTTTTGGAGCGATTTTTGTGTGAGCATACCAGTGAACACCCCTGACCACTCGGTGAGTTTCACGTCTTTGTAAACGAAAGTTTAATGCATTTTTGGAAGGATTGTTCCAGTGCACCATTAAATCCATTATAGAGGTCTGAGCTGAAACACAAACACGCGAAAATTCTCAGGGCAGCCGAAAATGTCGAAATTTCAGTCAAAACCATTCTATTTCACCATAAACAATCTGGGGCCGTATTCACAAAGAATTTTAAGGCTAAAAGTAGCTCCTAACTGGCGAATTTAGGAGCAACTCCTAAAAATACTGGGCGTGTCACTCCTAAATTTAGGACTCCTAATTTTTTTCACTAAGAGTAATTCACAAAGCATTTTAGCCCTAAAAGTAGCACCTAAGTCTGGGACAGCTTAAAAGAAGTCGAGAGGACTCCTAACTCACTAAGACCTATTCACAAAGGATCTTAAAATGTCTTAGGTGCTGATCCTCCTTAACATGGACAGTTTCACCAACTCAAAAGCATTGCACATACTTAAAAGCACACTTTAATGTAAGCATATTGTTTATAACATTTGTTTCATAATTCATTACATTCATGGCAAGCAGGAAGTTTTTTAGAATTACATGAAACAATAATGAAATTAAATATTTAATATTATAGGCATACCTGTTGCCATGCTAGTCTGTTTAAAGACTGCAATCTCAACCCTCTACTGCGATTGTAATGCAATGCATACCACCGCCTCTCGCAGTCGTCCGGGGTCCGCGACACAAGCGGGAATGCTGCATTGATCTGCAACAAATCCTCTCCCATCAGTGATGCGCGGGTTGATCCGAAATGAGCGGATGCCTGAGGTCTCCCGCAGATTTTTTGCGGTCCGACTTGCGGGCGGGTTAGTTGAAAACGTTGGTCGGGTGCCGGTTGTTTTGTACATTGACCCGCGCATCATTGTCTCGCATGTCTCACGCTTAGTTTTGCTTGATATCTCAGTGCCGAATTTCCCTTTTATTACGTTTCTTTTTTCCAGCAGTAACTGATCCTTTATCCAGTTGGGCTTTCTTTTCCGTTTTGGCGAGTTCATAATCCACCGTCATTTATTTATTACATTAGGATTCTTCAATATGGGCAACATTTACTTGCTTTAAGTAGTCTATTTAGGCTAATAGAATGTCAATTAATCAAACAAGTGTTAATGTAATGTCGTTTTTTATTATTAGGCAATTGGCGGTTTTCATTTGGGTATTAGGCTACCTTGATTTAATTTAATTTCATTCACGACTTTTCTTTAATATATGCATTTCAATGGCATTACTATTATTATTTTGTGTAGGACACAGACATATTTCAATGTTGTAATTCCATGATTTGGTGCGTCTGTGTTATGTTATGTTATGTTACGCATGACAGCCCTGTCATCTAACAACCAATCACCGTGGTCATTGCGAGGCAGCTCGTGCATGAGAATTGACGTCATCCGTAGCAACGAAGACTCACTCTTAGTTTAGGAGTTATCATTTTTCCTTACTAAAAGTAGGTCTGAAAGGCGTTGTGAATAACTTTTAATAGAAAACTCCTAGCTAAAATCTTTTAGTGCGATTTAGGAGTACTCTTAGTGGTAAGATAAAATGCTTTGTGAATACGGCCCCCGAAAACAGGGCTTTAAGTCTAAAATACCGAACTTGTCCTTTAACTAAAACTGTGTATTGTTATTTTTCCAGTGTTTTCTTGACTAAAAATGGGGAGAAAATTTAGTTCCCTTATCATGGACTTTTAACAATAGAATGGCCACCAGCAGTCATTTTAACTGCAACATTTAAACTTATGCATTGCAAAAAATTATTTTCAAGAAAAAAAATTCTTAGTCTTTTTTCTTGTTTTCAGAAAAAAATTCTAAAAAATCTTAAATTAAGATGCTTTTTCTTGATGAACAAAATGACCCAAGAAAATACGTCTAGTTTTTTAGACTAAAAATATTACATTTAAGGGATTTTGTGCATAAAACAAGCAAAAAAATCTGCCAATGGCGTAAGGAAATTTTGATTTAATTTTTCTTGAATTTAGTGTTTAAGAAAAATTTTCACGATTTTTTTCGCTTGTTTTATGCACAAAATCACTTAAATGTAATATTTTTGGTCTAAAAACTAGATTCATTTTCTTTGGTCTTTTTGCTCATGATGAAAAAGCATCTTCATTTAAGAAATTTTAGATATTTTTACTGAAAACAAGACAAAAATACTAAGAATTTTTTCCTTGAAAATAATTTTTTGCAGTATGGTAATTATCTTTAACACTAGAACGAACAAGGCGTCATTTTGACAGTTTTGAAATTTGCATAGTCAATAACTTTGTCTAAATAAATCATAAAGCCTTGCCGCTCCCTGACTTTTCCTAAAACTACATGAATTGTCATTAAAACTAGTCTAAATATTTATTGTGTGAATAAAAACAGAAATATAATCATTTCTATCTATAACGTCCACAGGCAGTCATTTTGCTGGATTATACAATTTGGGCGGACTGAACCATTTTATGATAATTGAGAGGGGGGAAAGGGGCCCACGGATGTTTTTGTTTCCTAAACAAATAAAAACAAAATGATACCAGGAAACAGCAAATAGAATAATTTAAAGTTAATACTATTAAATACTTTTTTAGCACCACAATTTTGGGGGCTTCTCTAGGCCCCCTCTTGTGGGCCCCGAGAATCGTCATTGTTTACCCCCCCCCCCCTTTACAGTGCCCCTGACTGTGTATGTTAGATTATCGCTTTGAATCTGATCTCCAACCAAAGTTCTTTACAAAAATGCAATTATCTCAGCTTTTTGTTCATTTTTTTATTTGTGAAGAAACCTACCCATATATGAGAGGTGATAAAATGAGAACAAATGAAGATAAGATTAAAAAAAATTGTTGCTGTTTTTGAGTAAAAGCAGGTCTGTTCTTTTTTTGACAAAATTTATGTTCATATATTTAAAGAAGACAACCATTAAACTTTTGTGAAAATCATAAAAAATGCTGGCTCTGGCAACTTAAAAAAAAATGCTGGTGGGGAAAGAGTTAAAGTGATTGGGTCCAGTATCATTGGTCTTAAAAGTGTATTTGTCTTGTCCCACATACAATGGTTCCCACCCACATGGAGAACACTTTCACTAGTGCTGTTGTGTCAGACGAAGAGCTCGACACTCAGTTATAGCATTCAAAGCCCTAGATGAATATTAACGATTTTTTATTTATGTGAAACCTTAAAGTGGACCCTTTTTATTAAATATGAGTCTGAGGATGATTATGCTTTTTTGAAATGCCTTTAGTCAATGTCACTATGGTTACAACTGTTATTCATCAAGCTATCACAAAAATAGATGGGGGTAGCTTTGGTTAATTGTTTGTAAAGCCGACATTGAATGTGCTTTTGTAAGCTCTTGTATAAACTTGTAGAAAGGAGAATTTAGAAGTCACATCTGTTAACAGATATGGTTATCAATCCAGAACACAGAATGAGTAAATGTAGCAATTATCTTCTCAGTAAACACCCACAGGAGAAATAAGTGATGAGATGACAGTTTTATTTGTAATGAATTGTTTAATAGTTCAGGTTTAGTTAAACGGTCATTGTTTCATACCTCTTAAATTATATCTCTCTGTCTCTGTTTGCAGGTATGTGATGAATAATTTTCAAAGTAATTATTATTTTTTAATCTCTTTTAATTATATGCCAATTATGCAGACATCCCTCACTGATTCATTAAAGGAAATCCACACTTATTAAATCATAAGTGCCACAATGAGTAGAATTCTTATTAAAATCTGTTCACAATCACCTTGCATTGGCTTTACGCCTCAACAAATAAATGTCACCAATTTACCAGCAGTAGTGTTTTGTATGCAAGCTTAGACTGAACTGGAAAACATTTAATATTGTTGATGGCTTGATATGCTGTCAAGAATGTGTGTTCAACGCGGGAAATATGGAAGGGTGCAATTCTGAAACCCAACAGAATGACTAGAAAGGTGGATCTAAATGAAACGAAAACTAAAGGAAACTAAAAAAATCTATCTTTAATGTTAAATGGCTCCTGCATAGTCTGTGCTAATAATACCCAGCCAATCAGAGAAGAGGCCTACAATTCTATTCTGACCTGTGTCAATAGCTTCTGCTTCATCCCAGTCTTTTTCTCTCTCTCTCCAAATGTCCTTGCTCCCCTCCGATGAAGCAGTAGCAATATCATTATATGTCAATGGACCAGAAACCCTTGCCAGTCTGTAATCCTTAGTAACCTGCATGAGATCATAAACAAATGAAGAATAAATGGAAAATAGCAAAAAGGTATATGTAAATAAATTCATAAAAGTTTTCCACATTGACATATACTGTAATTGCAGTCACACAGTGAATTACTAGGGATTATTGACTGTTGGGCTCATTTTTTTTCTTGGTATCTGAGCAGACAGACTGTAATGCAAGCACCCGATTTGCCGACACTTTAGTTTACGGATCCACGTCAACCCCTTTCAGTATATTGCATGCATTCTCATCATGAATAAAGCTTTAGGGAATGTCTACTGAACTGAGGTAATAACCTAAAGTAATTATTCAGATATCTAAAAGTTGGTGAGGTGAACAGTTTATAAATTTGAAAAGAACAGCAAAGCGGACATTAAATTCCCGGCAAGAAAAGCACTTAAGGATATAAAGTGTTGTCTAAAACACTAAATGGATGAAAGAGCAGACTGAGGAAGAGATGCCCCTTAAATGGTTGCCAAAGATTTTCTACTGCACAATTCTGGCTAATGGAAAGATTTTTACTGCTTAGCCTTTGCCAAAGTGCAAGGTGCTCTGCAAAAGCGTGGTATTTGAGGTCTTTTTATGAGCTATTTTTGAGCTAAAATTTCTGGTACTTGTTTGGATGTTCCACTTAATTAGCACAATAGAGCGAAATCAGTTTACCGGAGTTGACGACCTTGAAGAAAATGAGTGCACTGCTCTTAATTTTAATTCAAAGAAAACTATATAACTGGTTCAGTATAGTAACTTTGTTCCAAAACCCAGTGGGCCGCTAACCTGAACAGCATTTTAAGGTTGCCAAAGGTACACATCCAAATCAAGCACATCCAAAAGGTTTGAAATTTTATATTTCTAAGGCAGCACTATGTGTCTAAAATGGACAAGGAAATATCACCATGCATTGCAGCAACCTCAATAAAAAAAATAGTGGATGAGTTAAAAGAAATAAAAAAAAACATGAAAGAATGGATTAATTCACTGTCAGAAAAAATTGACAAAAAATGCCCCCTAGCTCTCACGGGGCTGGTTTTATTTCTAAAAGTACATTTTGTCACCTAAGGAGTGCACCTTAGTACCTCAAAGCTACAGTATATATTGGTACCAAAGAGTGCATATTAGTACCTCAAAGGGTACATATTGTGTATATATCTGTACCCAAATGGAACATATTGGGATATTTTTAAAGAGTATTGTCCGAGTGACAGCTTTTTTCTGACAGCATACAGATATTTCTATTAAAACAGAACGTGATACAAAAATAGACATAACAGTCTATCAACACACTAACTCTACTTTGTACCTACCAGCCGATCAACCACACAAAGAATGCAGCCAATCACAAGGGATTGATTCAAAGCCAATATCACAACCACTCAGAATGGGACATTCCATACCTCCCAGAAAGATGCTGTTCTGCCTTGCATAGGTTAAAGGTCAAATGTTGTTAATTATGTAGAAAAAAAACTCACATGTTTGGTAAATAAAATTAATTCTAAATCAATCTATTTGATATAAATGATTCTTTTGGTGTTTCATCTTACACAACATTTATGCATTCGGCAAACAGCAACTTACAGTGCCTTCAAGGTACAGTATACATTTTGCTTCAGTACATGCATTCATGGGATTTAAACCCATGACCTTAATTGTTGCTAGCATCAGCTGAGCAACATAAACTGTGCTAGTGTACGTATGCTTTACGAATTAAGAAAATTTATTTTGATTGTATTATCTGTTATACCAACATGGTTTAACCTACTTCTTAATTTATTTTGTGCGTCATTATTATTTGATTTTATCTAATTTTCTCATATAAATTAGCCTATTTGTCGTATTATTAATAGAGTTTTCATATTCAACACAGTGGCGGGCGGTGACTTCTCTTTCGAGATGCACAAATTCAAAATATGTGTCCGTTGCATCATGTAAACCATGTAAATCATGCTTCATGTCAAAATATGTGTTAAAGGGTTTATGATAAAAGAGATGCTCATGTTCACAAAATACTCGCAAGACACTAACTTAACAGTAAACTCTGTTTATACATGAGATTAAGCGAGTATCTGGCAAAAGTGAGTGTCTCTTTTATCATAAACCCCTTCGCCACACACAGACGGCCTAAATATATGTTGTGATGAGCTTTGCATTGTGTGCCCTCCAAAAAAAAGTCAATGGCCACCACTGTTCAACAACTGCTGTAATACTAAATGTACTACGGTATATGTACCTTTATGGAGCTAACTCATGCATATGTTTTAATCTGACTGGCTGTGTTATCAAGGGCGAGACTAAACAGCCTGTCATGTTACTGGAATGAATGTCAAGCCTGCAGGAAGTCTCCTGTGCTGTACTTTATGTGATGAGCACAATTGGTGTTGCTGCTTTTCAAATCAAATGCATTGCAACTGTGCATAGGCACCAAAGTACTTCACTAGGTTTTGGAATAGAGCTACTGTGTTTACAGTTTCCAATATTTCAAGTAGCATGTAAAATCACACCTTATTTGTAATAAATGTGGGTCTGTGCACATTTCATGTTCAGTGGGAGAATGTGACCAATTTTGATTTCATCAGGGCACACCTATAACTGAGTGTACTGGAGCTCGACTAAATCGGGGCTCGCGTCTGCTGCGGGGTCCTTAAAGTAGAGTGTGGCAGTGTCCTCTCCCTGATGTGTCTTCCGCGTTCTGAGCTCGGTCACCTCTTTGGCTTGTTCTTGCCGGCAGCGGTTGCTGTTCCACCACATTTCCAGAGCGGCCACCAGACAGGCCAGCAGGAGACCCGCGGCCAGGATGCAGAAGACGCCGGCGAAGCTGTGCAGTTTGAGCGAGCGGCTATCCGGCTGGGCGTTGCTGTAGCTGTTGAGGTCGCAGCGACCCGTCCGAGGCCACCACTTCTGCTTCAGGACATCCAGATCTCCTTTCTCCTGCAGCTCCAGAATCCTGTGAGTTATATGAAACAAAAGAATTTGATTATCTCACGTGAAGCATTTCATCAGGTCCCTTATGGGGTCTCGACATTTCGAGTGAAAGTTAATTTCATTTTGAAATAAAAGTAGTTTAATCGATTAACATCACAAAATGGCCTCATGACACAGCTGCCCTGAATCTGCCAAGATGTATGGCTCTTTGGCTCAGCAGGTGGATGTATCTTATTAAATGATGTCGCTGTTGCGAGCGGCGGGACCATCAACAAGTAATAAACCCATTTCAATTCTTCAATGAAAAGCCTCAACAGAAACATGTAAGAGGGCTGCCAGAAAACACTAGCGAATAGAGAACAGATGATGATGAGCCACAAAACACAGAAAGTAAGATGAATTTCTCTTTCAAGAAGAGATGACATTATGGTTTACTGTGTAATAACCCGCAAGCTTCTTCCCAGCTGCCTCACAGTGCATTCGCAACACCGTGAAAAAAAAACACCCTAGGGCTTCTGAATACAAAGACCCCCTTCAAGCTGACTTATGACCTGCTCATTTTTCTGCCCAAAATCACCTTAAAGAAGTACATAAATCTGATCTGAGGTCAGATGTGAGGGGCTGACTACCAAACAAGCCTCTCTGTGCAGACACAAAGAAAATAGTGGGTGAAGATGCTGCAGACATGAACTGAATTGCTTAAATATCTCACTGCGGGTAATCTCACAAAAACATGTTTGGGTCAAGTTTCATGTCAAGTGACTGTTGAGGAGAAGCAAGGACATGCAGAGCATAATTTTGGCATTTATTTTAACAAAACAAAGCATGTTCAAAAAACAGTTCAATGGCTGGGACCTAAGAAGTCAGGCCACATTCAAACAGCTGGAGACAAAACCATGTATTCTCTGAAACACAGAGCAAGACTGTCTGGATAAAAAAAAAAAAAACTAACAGAACTAAGAATTAAACACCATGCTCTGAGGTAAAACATCACAAAATGTGACTTTCATATCACAATGACATTTTATCCCAAAATGTAAACAAAGAAGGATCGAAAAAGACAGGTTTGAGAATTATGTGTTGACCAAAAAACATCAATCTATTGTTCAAACTAGAGATGGACAGATATATCAGCCGATAATCAATATTGGCAGCTAAATGCATCCTATCCTACATCACCTGGTTGTTTAAAGACAGTCAATGATCAGGGAAGATTATATCCTAGCAATCAAAAGGGGCGGAACAATGCATCAAAACTCATACTGTGGTAATATGTCATGACAACAGAAGTGCAGATTGTCTGCAGTTTAGGATTTTGTGACATACTATCAAAAACTGGTATCGATAGATGTAATTTTAAATCATCCAAAATCTGTATCAGCACATGCACTCACCTAAAGGATTATTAGAAAACACTTGTTCAATTTCTCATTAATGCAATTATCAACCAATCACATGGCAGTTGCTTCAATGCATTTAGGGGTGTGGTCCTGGTCAAGACAATCTCCTGAACTCCAAACTGAATGTCAGAATGGGACAGTAAGGAGATTTAAGCAATTTTGAGCTTGGCTAGGTGTTAGTGCCAGACGGGCAGGTCTGAGTATGTCACAGTCTGCTCAGTTACTGGGATTTTCACGCACAACCATTTCTAGGGTTTACAAAGAATGGTGTGAAAAGGGAAAACATCCAGTATGCAGCAGTCCTGTGGGCGAAAATGCCTTGTTGATGCTAGAGGTCAGAGGAGAATGGGCCGACTGATTCAAGCTGATAGAAGAGCAACTTTGACTGAAATAATCACTCGTTACAACCGAGGTATGCAGCAAAGCATTTGTGAAGCCACAACACGCACAACCTTGAGGCGGATGGGCTACAACAGCATACCCACCGGGTATCACTCCTCTACACTACAAATAGGACAGTTAAAGACTGGAAAAATGTTGCCTGGTCTGATGAGTCTCGATTTCTGTTGAGACATTCAGATGGTAGAGTCAGAATTTGGCGTAAACAGAATGAGAACATGGATGCATCATGCCTTGTTACCACTGTGCAGGCTGGTGGTGGTGGTGTAATGGTGTGGGGGATGTTTTTTTTGGGACACTTTAGGCCCCTTAGTGCCAATTGGGCATCATTTAAATGCCACGTCCTACCTGAGCATTGTTTCTGACCATGTTCATCCCTTTATGACCACCATGATGGCTACTTCCAGCAGGATAATGCACCATGTCACAAAGCTTGAATCATTTCAGATTGGTTTCTTGAACATGACAATGAGTTCACTGTACTAAAATGGCCCGCACAGTCACCAGATCTCAAAAGAGCATCTTTGGGATGTGGTGGAACGGGAGCTTCATGCCCTGGATGTGCACAAATCTCCATCAACTGCAAGATGCTATCCTATCAATATAGGCCAACATTTCTAAAGAATGCTTTCTGCACCTTGTTGAATCAATGCCACATAGAATTAAGGCAGTTCTGAAGGGGAAAGGGGGTCAAACACAGTATTAGTATGGTGTTCCTAAAAATATCCTTTAGGTGAGTGTATTTTGTGCATCCCTATAACCAACACCACAAAAATCTAAATTAAAATGATCTCTGTCATCACATTTTCATACTAATATTATATTCTAACGGTTATATTACTCATATAACAGCTCTGCACACTCTTCTCTCAACAAAATTCAAGAGATGCACTCTGGAAAGCAATATGAAAGAAATTACAAACTATCTGGACAATTAATTGTTTTTGCTTTTTTATTACCATCAGCTACAGGGTATAACAAAAAATATTTGTAAAATATATTTTTTTTAATTTAAGACCCCAAAATTTAAAGATGCTGTACGTAACGTTTCTACTTAAACAAATCCCTTTTCAATTGCCTGTGTGCGAATGGGTTGTAATCTCACATTAAAATTATCCACTTTGCAGGTTTGGCTATTACCTCTAAAAAAAATATTATAATTTTTATGGGAAAGTACCGGGTCGGATTTGGCGCGAAATCCAGTGACGTCACCCGCATGCGCATTCCCGAGCCTCTCGCCTCGTCTACTGACTATGCGCTCAACAGCGACGACACTGTCTGATAACAGACTGAAACGACCTGCTCCCAGCACAACACAGACTCCACATATTGTGAAGAAAAAAGTTATCTGCTGAAGCTCGTAAGGCCAAACGTGAATCGGATCAACTTCGGATTTAAAAAAAAAACACGGATTAACATTGGCAGGGCATTTGAATTATGGAGAAACCTCCGCTTTGTTTTGGGTATAAAAACGGATCCGGAGTTGGCTTTCATCCTTTTGGACAGGTAAGCTAACATTACTACAAAGCATGTCAAATATATTTCGATTATGTGCTTTAGTTTTTTAGACGTTGTTACGGTTTGCTAGCCTTCGCTTTAGCTTGTGTTCGCCCAGCCGTCGTAGATCCATGACGTTAAACTGCGGACGCGTTTGTTTGCGTGCGTCCACTTTTTAAAAGTCTTTAAACTCGTACAGTCTGACATTGATGGAAACTGAGATTATACAGTGTGACATGGACTTAACTACGATATTGATCACACAGTGTGGCAAGCATCAAGTCTAAAGGACTATTTAAAATAGCACAGTGTATACCAGGCTTTGCTGTTATACTGAAATTGTTCAGTGTAGTTCACTTACCGTTTTCGTTATCTTACCGTAAATGTACCTACTTAACACCACATTACATAGGCTAAATGCAGTCAATTAAACGTTGCAGTGGGAGTTTACCTGAGTTTCCAGCATGTTGTGTAATGCTTTCTCCGGTGTGTTACACCTCAGTCTGGCAGTCGCTTATGAGTTCGAGCACGCGCTTGTAAACTTATTGGTTGCAATCTGAAACATCACCGCTAGAGGCCGCTGTAAACTACATACAGCGCCTTTAATATAACTGGCTCTCCTGCTGAACTATGAAAATTGCATCATATTTACATGGGCAAACATCAGTAATATTGCTAGTTGTTGAGTCATGCTATGGTATTCCAGATGGATCAATAAACGATGCACTAGAAAAGAGACAACAAGAGAACCCTCCCCTGCTTTCTGAAATCCAACAACAATATAATTATACAGTCTTAATTGCTTACAAGTGATTATGTGGAGCTTTAGACAGTCTACTGGCATCTGTTGCATCCACAAAGGGATCAATTTGTATTAGGAAAAAACTAAACCTAAAAATATCGGGAAAAGCATACTGCAGCTCCTGTGTCACTGGTAGTCATTTATCCTTATGTCTGAGGTAATTGAAGCACTTTGAATATATTTAATTCAGACTCCATATGTCTGCAAAATCTTAAAACGCAGTATGGCTTTCTTTTGAACACCTACACAAAACAATTAAACGTACTTTCGTAATGTAAGAAGCGCCTAAATAGTGTGGGATATTTTATCATATTCACTCCCTGCAGGATAGAGTTTTTAGAGTTGTTAGAGTGTTTTAACGAGACAGAGTTCGTACCAGCCTGTTGCATTCACCAAGAGACTTAGGTAATAACGAAAATAGCTTTCGCAACTGCGGAGAGCCCATTAACAATAGCTTGATGTGCCATATGCGCTTCATTTTTCATGTAAATCCAAAAATGAGAGGGAAATGATGATAAAGGGGAAATTTTACACAGAGATAGGTGATACTCACTTTTGGGAGATGAGATCTCGATATGGGCTCCCATGTTGCATGGCGATCCCGTAGCCTTTACTGCTCATGCTGTTGCCAGATACAGTGATGGTGCAATCATCGTCTGTGAGCGCCGCATACTCCACCACGGCCATATCCCACAGGAACGCATACGGTTCTTTTTTGGCCTGCAGATAAAGATTCATGGTTAGTCTGAAGAAAATGCAGAGCCATATATTGGCATTGCAATTTAACGTTTGATGACTAGTTCCAAACACACAGGAATTCTCTAAACCATATCCTCAAAAGTTATTGAAGGAAAATTGCAACCTTTCTAAACAGTAATTATTGTTAAAGTGTTTCAGCTATTGAAACCAGCCTCTGGAGGCTGATCTATTGAGTTCTGTCTCACTTAAAGGAGTTTTATTGATCTAAACGGGCTCTCATTGGCTGATTTAAAAGATTTTACATCCTAAATTCATTATGCACTTAAAAGTTTCTTTCTAAACGTCTCTTTCGCATTTAAACTTCCTTTTCCATGTGATCATTTTAAAGTTGTTTTCTGGCACATAATGTCTGCTACTCGTTTTAAAATGGTCGATTGTTATGTTACATAAATGGCTTTTTAAAGATGTCTTTACACTCTTTAGGAAATCGAACAGGCAGACAGCCCATTATTATCATATTTAAAGTCCCCATCTTAAAGTCCCCCATAAAATCTGCAAGAGTCTTTTTTTTTTAATCAAGTGCCCTCATAAACCTTAATCAAAGGTACTTAATCTGAAAATGTACTTTCGCCCTCATGTGGTGATCATTCTCTGATGACCTCAGCTTGATGGGTTGGGCAGAGCATCCGTTAACCCCGCCCCCTCCCGTTTCTGAATGAAACGTCTACTTTTCTGTATCCAATTAATTAAAAAACACAAACCACACCCGCTATTTTTACTGTGTGACATTCTGTTTTACTCCAAAAATAAAATAAATAAATACGGAAGTTAATTTGATCGAAACTTCCAGTTCACGGGGACTTTCATGTTAACTTTAAACCACAATGTTTAACTTGCTAATATACAAAACAACCAATGTAAAAAAGAGGCTAATTTAGATACCTTGAAAGAAGTAAGAAACCTTGAAATAATTTACACAAATGAGTTATAAAGCTACTTGTTTCTCTTCATGTGCTATTATAAACCTGAGTATTTAACAACTACACTCTCAGAAAAGGCATGGAAGCTGTCAATGGGAAGGTACCCTTAAAAAAGGTCCTAATATGGATAAATTGGGTAACAATATGTACCTTTGAGGTACTAATGTGTATCCTTAATGTTCAAAGGTGTACTTTTTGAAAAGGTACTGCCCCAGTGACTGCTTTTGTCCTTTTATATGACAGTGTACATGAAACTGCTGTCATTTTTATAGCATATAGAATATGCGACATACAGTACAGTATTTTTGCTGGTCACTAGCATATGTTGTGTTATGCAGCTATTGTCTGGCCAAAATGTTTATACTACTGCACACTTAAGTCAAGAGCACATTTTCGACACCCAAAATAACTTGATAACGCTAAGGGATGTCACAATGAAAGACATTTCCTTGTCAATATAAGAACAAGGACAAAATGTTACTATGAAGACTACAATATAGTGGGGGAGGTTTAAACCTTGCGTATGCCTTCTGATGGACCAGACACTGAGAAGTCCTTCCCGTTGTTCTTGCTGATGGTCCTCCACAGCTCTGCATAGGTGCTGTCCTGCTCAAGCGGGTTTGTACCCTTGGCTCTAAAGTAATCGTACACAGCTGAGTCCCTCACAGTGCCGTAGGTAAAGTCCATCTGCCTCGCGAGGTCCTGAAACGTTCTGATCAACATGAGAAAAACAGGCTTCGTCACCACCGCAAAACAAAAACAATAATATGAAACAATTGTTAAAGTGTTTTAGCTATAGCTGAGACCTTGTGAATTACAGTCAATACATTGCCCATAGGTGTGTGAGTGCGAGTACAAATGTGTGTTTATGAGTTCCCAGCAATGCCCTGTGTTCCTTGATGCTGGAATAGGTCATGGTGAGCTTTTGAATCATACAGTATGTGACAAACCGGACCCCGAAAAATTGTCTATATTGTACTAACAGCTTCCACTCTTTTCCTCTTCTTTCTACTAGATGATGAAACATGGATGCAGTGATTTAATCTATTTAGACACAAAGCATCCGAGAGGATGTATAATGTTAGGTGATAGGGCTTGGCTCACATTTAGCAGCGCAATCCCAGTTAATTTCAATTCATCATGCATCAAACATTGTGTGTAATTTGTATATAATGTATCTATTATACTGTCCACAACACTCTTTTATAGACCTTTTGTATAAATTTCATATAGCTAAACATTATATTTTATTATAAAACAGTTAGCTCCAGTCCTTGATTCTGATTCGTCAATAGCTGTGTCTTATTTACGATAAAGCACAGCTATGACCGCTGTACCCAATGCTTCTCTGTCGAGTATCACTGCATAGCACCCTGATCAACTTAAACATTCTGTTGATGTTTAAAGTCAGGGACTATTTTATTCAGCATTGTGGAGGCTGTATCGATTTGTGAATAAGTCACGGCTGAAGAGGTTGCACAGACTCTGCGTCACATTGTGCCTAGCAATAACCTAAAGCTGTTACTTATAGATGAAATGCATAAAAAATTAGTCCTACTCACAATAGCATTTTAAGGACAAAAACCTGTCAGATATCTTAAAATAAAACGCAATGTCTTAGTTTGGTAACCGTGCACTTTAAAACATATAGTTGGACAATGGACAATCCCACCTGTTGGGTTAAAAATAACCCTATGCTGGGTAATTGTTACCCAATTATTGATTAATACAATTTAGCATTTGGGTTGAAACAACTAAGCATATGGATTGAAATGAACCCAACTGTTGGGTTTGTCTATAATTTACCCAACTGGGCATAATTCAATTTATTAAAATTTTTTAGACTATGGTATAACCAGAATAATTCTGTGATTACCAACGACTCTGGTTCGTTGAATTATTACAAAATATAAGAGTTTGGTTCCAAACGCAATAAACGCCACAAAAAAATAGTTACCACTAAAATCAGTATTGTATCAGGTCAGTATTAAAAAGTAAATTCTTAATTTTACACAAAATCCGATATCCGCCGTGTTATTCTGTCATCTTTTCTCCCTTTGTTTCCAAAAAGCGATAAACACCATCCTTCTCTGCAGAATGCAATAAATCCACTCAACAGTGCACTATTCCACGCATTGTAAACATCAATGGCGGCGTGCTGAATACACACACGAAGTCACCAAATATATATATATATATTTATCCAATAAAAATATTGTCAATGATTTATTGCATTTTGCGCAAAAAAATATCTTTTTTTATAAAAAATCTTTGAAAATCAAATTATGGATTTGAATTTTAAATGTTGTTATAACCTAAAGATGTTATGTGAAATTTTGTAACGGAATATATATATATATATATATATATATATATATATATATATATATATATATATATATATATATATATATATATGTAACATTCCACAGAGCCACAAGTAATCCAGATAGCGTTTACACCTGAATAAGAAGCAGAATCATTTGGGCTCAAGTGACTTAACCTGAAGTTGTCTACATAGTTTAATTTCTCCAGGTGTGACTCAACTCTGAATCATTTATTTTTTCTCTCATAACATTTATCACGTTAATGGTACCACAGTACATCCAGAACTCGGTTGTCATACATCATCAGGATAGGGGCCTAACTTGGCAGGAGCTAACTTCAAAGTCCAAAGAGAACTCTGTAAATAATGTGGGATGTTGTGCCATCTGTACTGCTAATGGAGCTGTCAGGCCAAGCAGATGAAACATCAACAAGTGAAATGCAATGTTGCAATCCTTTATGACTGTTTGTTTGCTGGACATTCTGCTTAAAGTAAATCAAGACTACGCTCTGAGCTACCAAATGACTTTTTCCTTGGTTTAGCTAACTTCAGTACAGACATTTTGGATATGTAGTACCAATGCTGGTGTACCTTAACATGGTGCCTGCAACATGAAGGTCATTGGTTCAATTCTAAAGAAAGATTAAGGAAAATGTTGTATACACTAGTGTATAAACAAGTGATCCACAATGATAAGCATTAACTGTAGTGATCAAACAGCATGTAAAAAATGGCTACCAACAATTTCCGTCCTAAATTTGATTCAAACATCTAAATATATAAATGAGTTTTAAGACCTGAATTAAAACACCAAGATTGCTGGCACATTATTAGAATGTTGGAAAACACTTTGTCTCGATGTTCCCATTTGACATTTTGTTGATTATAAGGAATTCAGCACCTACTAGTCATCTAGTCAAAGTCTCATTAGACTGTTTGTATTAGAATACTGTTAGGGGTAGATTGTCTAATGGGGACCATCAAAATAAATCATGGATCGTGTAACGAAAGGTCCAATAAGGGAATGCGTACTAATAAAATGCTTACTTTGAATGCAGTGAAAATCACTTTAAATAAAAGCATCCTAAAAATCTACATTCTATGTTGCTATAACAGCAATGAATCTAAAGCCACAAGTAAAAAATAGAAAACAATTCAATTCAAGTAAAATTACTTGATGTAATTAAAATTCAAAGCAGGGTCTAAACTGTCTTGAACCTGATAAAAATGCTACTGCGATCTGGCATACTTTCTTGACACCTGGATCAGTTCTTTAAAATTTAGAAAGTGCTCTTAATCATGATTTAATTATTGCTGCCACGACTGCTAGAAAACATACTTAAACATCTATTGTAAAAAAAATTATGCAAGAATATTATGTAATAGTGAAAGGTGATTCAGCTTGTTAAATTCATTCATTATAGTTTACAGTATTGGTGACAATATAATGTAAAAAATTGAACGTGTCAAATATAAAGCTAAACTTAATTTGAATTTAAAAACAATAAATCCAGTCTTATGGTGCTTTCACATCTGTCCGAACCAGCTAAAATGAACCAGAATTCAGTCACGTGAAACGTGTACATAACTCGTTGACGAAAGGTTTCTTTTAACATATATCTTAAACTGCTTTTTGATTGGTCAGAAACAGCATTCAGGAAACACAGAACTCCTGGAAGAAACATTAACTCTTTCCCCGCCATTTACGAGTTATCTCGTCAATTAAGAGAAAACATTTGCATAAAAAATGTGTTCCTGATTATTTTTTTATGTTAATCTGCAATATCACGATTCCCACCCAATTTATGAAAAAACTGAATCCAAAACTTTTTTTACTCATTTAAAACTATGTATGTTTTGATAATCGTTCTGAATCTGATCTCTAACAAAATATTCCTTCACAAAAATGCAATTATTTCAGCTTTTTGCTAAAAAAAGTTTTTAAATATAAATACCCATATTTAAGAGTTTATAAGCAGAGAAAAAATATATAAGATTTTTTTCCCCGTTTTGTTTGTTTGTTTATTGTTTGTTTGAAAGCAGAGGGTCTGTTCTTTCATTTGATATATTTGTATGTTTATATTTTTAGAAGAGTTTGATTGCTGCGAGTTTGATTGCTGCATTCTCGCCCCACCAGACAAACCACACCAAGTGGGATAACGAACTCTAGTACGATTAATCTGAACTAAATAAGGCAGGTGTGAAAGAACTTTTAGTGTGGATTTTAAAATGTCTTGGTCCTGTCCAGCGCCAGGTCCTGTGTACAATTAGGTAAAATTATTACTTTGTAAAATTTGGTCTTTGTCAAACTTTGTCAAAATATGATTATTATTATTATTATTATTATTACTATGTATATAATATTAGTACAATTGCCAACTTTTTATTGAACATTTATAAAAACAGTAAAAGCAAAAACCTATTTGACTAGTTGCCATGTGTCACAGTGATTTATTAGGGTTGAAAGGATTTTAGGCACAATGACTTTGAATGTGACTTATCCAATCAGCTGGAAATCCAAACAAAATCAAGGCGCATGCCTTATCAACAACTGCTACCAATAATTTCTGCAGTGGTTTTTAAAAAGTACTATAGAGTAGACAAATGTGTGGTGAGCTTTTAAAGAGCATTAGGACAAGTAATGAATATGCAGTTACTCAAGGAAAACTCCTATGTCTTTCTGCTGTCCGACTGCTCAGAAACCTAATACCCAAAGCCAATCTCCATTTCATCAAGTCACAGAAAGACGAATCACTAGAAAGACAGAAAGGGCCATTAAAGGTGCATTTCTATCAATAAGACATGAGAACAATTGGAAGGAAAAGAAAATCTCTCAACTAAAACAAGACAAATGCTGCATTAATGCTTGACTTGTTCGGGTGTCCTGGGCAAACATGAAGATGGTGGAACATTAGTTTCATCAAATATACATTCAGTCAACTGTTCTTGAAAGCACCAATACTTTCATACCTTTAAATAATCTTAAGAACCTATATTTACTACAAATACCCTTTTTTGATACATAAAGGTTATTTGAATGTAAAAGGTTCTTTATGGAACCATTCAGACAAAAATGGTTCTTTTGTTGCATTGTGAAGCATCTTTATTTTTAAAGAGTGTGGATGCAAGCAACCATACAGTACCAACCAGAATTCATTATGCAAATAGTTTTTAGTAAAATTTGGAATGGCGAACATTCAATCAATTAATTTCAAATTTTTCCAAAAAAAATCTATTTTAACCAATTTCTTTTTTTTTTGAATCTGTTAAATAGTTCAATTCAATGTAGAAAAATTGTGGGAAAGAAAACATGATTTGAGATGATGCACATACAGGGTGTTAGTCATATGAATACACAAAAAATAGTGACTGAATAAGCAGGGGCCTTATTTATAAAGTGTGTGTACACACAAAACGGGGCTGAAAACGTGCGTACGACTCTTCCCAATCAAAGGTAGTGATCAATATAAAAAACACTTGACGGGAAAATGTGCGCACCTGTAAGCAAACTCTGACCCATGCATACCCACATTCTGGAGACAATGAATGGGAATTGGTGACACAGATGGTAAGGTAGTAAACTAAAATCAGACTGAAGCATGTAATTACATCAAAATTCATTTAAAATATTTTATCAGTGCTGTCTCACTGTTACATTGTCCACTAAGGGAGTGGGAGATGGCCGACTGCATGGAATACAGGATAGCACCAAATACCCCACCATTAGATAACTGCAGAACACAGTGTAAATAACCAAATATTTTCCATAATTACTGTGCATTTTTATCATTAAATGACAAAGTGTGGAAATACAGCCATTAAGCTCCCGGACAATTGTTTCTCTCTATGTTACCACTATAATAGTCCTAATTATGATGTTCATAACAAAACCGGCATGAAGAAACATGTGTTCGCCTATTACACTACTAAAATAAACATTTACTCTGTTAGGTAAAAGGAAATGAATAGTTATGTTTTTAAATTAAAATGATTTATTTTTTGTCTGCTCTTTGTAGAGCTGAGGAGAATGCTCTGCTGCTGGAGAAGAGCATGCATATATCAGACGCGTGCAAAAAAGGAGCAGAAAATACACATTTAAAATACACATTTATTTTATTTTAGTGATACGAATCATGTATGCTGTGATATTGGCAAGGTGTGCGATATAGTTGCTGTAAAAATATATAAATGTGGTGACCCCATGTGTAATGCAATGCTGGAGGATTACGACAATGGCTGCGTTTATTGGACGTGTGCATTTAGCTTACAAACAAACAATTTGCATTGACTATTTATGGTTAAAAATGGGCGTGTACAGGGCGGGATATGAGGCAGATTCACGTATGCACACTTGCAGGTGGTCTGTGATTTATAAAGGGAAAATTGCATGTTGGTGTATATACGCGTATATTCGCAATGGTTTAATAAATCATAATATATTTTCGTGTAAGATTTTTTGGCGTACAGACTTTTAATAAGGATCCTATGCACAGTTTTATAAATGAGGTCCCAGGTCTCAGACCAGATCTCTCTCAACGTGACACCCTTTGCTCAACATCAACATAATCAAATACAATCAAACACCAGAGCCACAGACTGGGTAAATAGCTCGGATCACACCTGAACTCTGGATAACATTTACACATGTGAAAGCAAACTTCAACAACACACAAAACACACATTCATTCTGACATTGAATAAGCCAGCAATAATGATTATTACTATTATTATTAAATGGCACTTTTCCATTGCATAGTGCAGCCCGGTCCGGCTTGGTACAGCTCATATTTTATGATAGTACCCAATACTTTTTTGAGTACCACCTCGGTTGTGGTTCTTGCTAAATACAAGATCAGCTTACTCTCATGCACTGTCAAGCAAACCAGTGTTTATGTTGTCTCTTCTTTGTTGTACAAGTTTCCAAACTCCTTTAAATAAACATCCACAGGCTGAGAATCAAATACACCATTGCAGTTTATTTGTGGCAGCACATTCAACCACGTGTACGGGTGAAAAATGAAATAATAAGTTATTGATGCACATGCAAACAAAATAAAAAATGCAATTTACACCACCATGCACATGTCTGCATGTGTTTACAGCATTTTTGTAACTTTGAGTGTGCCTCCTTATTCAAAAATGACAGAAAGGGTCAAGGCTTAAAAGAATGGTCAGGGGAGTGCGAGGACTGACGCCATTGTTTTTGTGCAGAACCTGTCATGCAAGAGAGGTAGTGAAGAAAGCAATTTGCAAAAATCTATTTGTGGTGGTCAATTTTGATTTTGTGGCGGAACGACACAAATAAATGAATGTATGGGGGACACTGCATTCCATGTATATGCTCTGTTGCTTCCATGTTGTGTGTTTGTTTGTTTGCATTAACAATGATGTCACAGCAGTAGGAAACTTACTGTAAGTCTTGAAGTCATTATAAAAATGTCAGTTTTATTTAATTTAGGTTAAAGATAGGCTGCAAGTTCTTGCTATTGGTCAAGTGTAAGTGGAGGTCCTATTAAATACTTTTTGTTTTTAATACTGCATACAAATGCCTTGTATTTTCTGGTAGTATTCTAATAAAGAGACTTAAATGGTCATTATACGATTGCAAAAACAGCAAATCTATAATGATGGCATGGTACTTTTGCTCAGTACTGTAAGTCAATCCATCACATACCAAAACTCCAGGCAGGCTCTGTATTACACAATGTGCCATGATGACAGGCTGTCTGCAGTGCAAGCGTTAAAGATGCACATCACGTCACAATGTTCACTAACAATGGATGATCAGTTCAGTTTCCCAAAGCACTAAGTAGAAGTAAGTCCCATAAGTATAGTACTTAATCTCTATGGCACATTTCCCAAAAGCATTGTTATCTTAGTAGCACATAAAACGCTTGTAAATGAACAAGAGCCTCGGGCCAGTCGTAAGTCCATTTTGCTTTCAAAGTTAATCATAGAGAAAAGACATATAAAATAGATTAATGCATTTTTAACATAAAAGGTTATTGCAAACAAAGAAAACAATCCCCTCCCAATTTTGTTCCTTAAAATAAAGTATGCGCATGCCTGCATTTTACTTAAAAGTTTCCTTTCAATACAGTTTTTTTCCACTAATGAAGTGCAAATATTTTAAAATCTAATCATATTGGCTGGGTACAATCATGTCACTAAATGTTTACTACACCTTTCTTTATATATTTACGGAGTGTCTATTTACACTAAGTGCAAATAAAGTCCCCTGTTGGCATTATGCTATTTACAAAAGGCTCTGGTTGGACCACTAAAGCTTGAAAACATGTAGACCTGGCTTTTGTCGCAATGTCCCTGCTTTGTTGTCCAACCCCACTATTCCCCCTGTTCATCACATACATTATCCAATCAAAAAGCCATTTATTTTTAATAAAAATGAAGAAAATATTCGAAAAGTGGAAATAAATTGGTGGGTAGGCTATTACTAAAATACTAATACACTACAAAATGAGATGCAGCAAACAGAAACCCATTTGAAATGTATTTAAAATCAAGACAAACTCTTTTTTTTGTAAAAGAAATCGCATTAATGGTTTTTGAAAAAGCTTACCAACTGTTTTGAAGAATTAATAGTATAACAAATTACTTTGTTGACAGTCTATCGTTCAAGAATAATGTAAATAGTTTTTCATATGTTTACTATTAAAAAAATTAATATTCACAAAATGTACATTTTACAAATAGTATTTGCTTATTAAATAAAATGCATTAAACTCACCAAATTAGCCTACGGATTATTTGTAAACAAAATCCATCCTCCTTTCTTTCCTCAAGAAGAGTTTGATAAGTCCTTTTCATTTGCTATGGAGGCTAATGCTGAAAGTCGAGATTATATATATCTAGCATAAGTTTAATTCGTTGTAGGGCTGAAAATGTCTGTTCTACCGAAGCAGATGATACAGCAATGATCACCGCCAAACGTGTCAATGCGTACAGCTGCCAGATTTTTATAAAGAAGGAAAGCAAAGATTTCAAGGGGATTTTTGCATTCAAAATCAGTCATGGCATACATTACAGTCAGTTCTGTTTGACTCTGCATTAAGCTGGAGAACGCTGTATTTGGGAATTTTTCTGACGGCCCACCACTACCCGAAACTAACCCTAATCCATGATAACTACATGGAGTTAACAGTCGTTTGTTGGAAAAGTCAACTGTAAACTGTACTTCATGTTTGGATCTACCTTTCATTAGCGCTGTTAATTTAAATCCATCTTATTGTTAACCATTCTTTGAGTTACTTTGGTGAAAGAAGTTGGATCGCATAGACTTTCTGCATCAAAGAGAAAAAGTTTAAATCCTGTTTCTTTGTACAACCAATCACAGAAGATGCAACAAAATTCTTGGTCTTATTTTATTCTGGCTGAGTAATTCTGGGTTTCATAATAAACCTGCCCTTTAACATGATTTAAGGTTTATATATATCATTCAGACAGTCTTTTTCTAAAACTAAGTGGGTGGTTCTTGGCCAAAATGAACTGCAATGCAGACCAATAAAAAAGTTTGGCTATAAAATCGAATGTATCGAATTGCCTGTCTTTTTCGTCACACCTAACCCATGTTAAACTACTCTAACCATATTTAATTGCATATTGCTTGACATAAGGCCAAACCATGTGTGAAGCTTCTTGAACATAAGGAAGTACCAATTATACGGACTAATGCAATGATAGAAAAGCAATTAATAGACATTGATCAACATTGTAACATATGGTGCATTGTGTTGTAGACTATTTGTGAAATGGTAATTTACCGTATAGTGGTGTCCATGCGGGACACAGTTAGGAAGGCGGCCAGGTTTGCAGTGTAAGAAGAGCACACAATCAATGTAAACAACCACCAGCTGCCCATGACTATCCTCAATGCAACAGACCCGACCACTGAATCTCCACCTGTGACAATAGGATACAAAACAACAACATTTACAACATGTCAAAGTATATATCCATTATAAAATGTTCAGAAGAACCTGAATGTAAAAAATGGTAGCAATTTATTCCTGAAACACGTCAAAAAGACTGTGTTGTACTAAACTATGTTGTACTGAATTGTACAGCTAAAAAAGTTTTCACTATTAAAGGGACACTCCACTCTTTTGAAAATATGCTCATTTCCAGCTCCCCTAGAGTTAAAATGGATTTTGGAATCCATTCAGTTGATCCCTGGATCTGGCGTACCAATATTAGCATAGCTTAGCATATTCCATTGAATCTGATTAGACCATTAGCATAGCGCTCAAAAAATAACCAAAGAGTTTGGATATTTTTTCTATTTAAAACTTGCCTCTTCTGTAGTTACATTGTGTACTAAGACTGACAGGAAAGTAAAAGTTGCATTTTTTATTAGTTCTAGAGTAATAATCAAGGACTTTGCTGCCGTACCATGGCTGCAGCAGGCCAGTGATATTACGCATTGCCCGAAAATAGTCCCCTGCAATTAAAAGTTACCAAGGGGACTATTTTCAGGTGCTGCGTACTGTCATTGTCTATTGGTATAACTCTTTGGTTATTTTTTAATGCGATGCTACTGGTCTTATCAGATTCAATTGATTATGCTAAGCTATGCTAAAAGAGGTATCGCTAGATCCGGAGATCAGCTGAATGGATTCCAGAACGGTCAAAATCTAATGTTTCACTCTAATGCTGAGTTTACACCAAACGCGGTTTGGGCGTCAAAATCGCGTCTACCGTGCGTGGTTTGCCGCTTGAACATTTTGGATGCATTCGCGCGTGTAGAGCGGAGTAGACGCGCGGAAAAAGCAAGCATTTGACGCGTGTCCGAAGCAAAATCCGCTTCTTGTGGGAGGGGCAACTGCTGTGAGAGTGTCTGTTTGCAAGATGACTGATGTTACTTGTGCATTTATCAAGAGAGTAACCAGTTTGTATTGGGTAACCTTACTATAGGGGAAAAATAAATGGCGCGGGTAGATAAACGTCACGTGACTCAAAAGTGAAGTGTGTATTACAACTTACCAAGTTGCCCAAAGTCCATACTGACACTCTTCCAAGCGAGGTCCTTTTTATTCCTGTCTCCTCTATAGAAATAACAACTTGTGTCATATAGCTTCGAGTGCCTGCTTGAGTGAGTGACTCCGGGCGGGGCTGCCACCACAGCAGCAGGCAGGCTCCTGATTGGTTAACGTGGTGCGAAATTCCGCCAAAGTTCAAATTTTTCAACTCGGGCGTCAGCCGCAAATTCGCGTGATCCGCAAAATGCACAAAAGCACCATTCGCGCGTACCGCGCACAACGCTCAATTCGCGCGAGCTTCACGCGCCAATGAGGCGGAAACCATCTTCCGCTCCGCGCCGAACGCCTCTTCCGCGCCGCGGGACCTCCTGACGCGTGTCAACGCGTCTTCACATTGACTTAACATTGAAATCACTCTCGCTTCACGCCCTTACCGCGGTTGGTGTAAATGCAGCATAAGGGAGTTGGAAAATGACCAAATCTTAAAAAAGTCTCCCCTTAACACAATCACAAGCATCCATTCAAGTTGCAATGATAATTGAAAGTTGAGAGACATGGCAGCTTTCCTGCAAGTGGGTGTGTTTCAGTGCCAACAGCGGACAAACCCCCACTGCTTGAGAGCAGAGAATGCTGCCTATTTTCCCAAGATTTTGATAACTTATTTTATTTACTTGCTGTTTTTTTCTATATTTCAAATTTGGTTACGTGGTTAATAAAAAAATTTTCTGTCATGTGACAAACTCAAAACACATTTAATATCTGACTTCACATGGACTTTAAAGTTCAATATAAAACCACAATGCATACTATACAGCTGCATGCATAAAATGTCACAACTTCCTTTGTTAAATATACCTAAATATGTCTAATAAAAAGCATTTTATATACATTTATATAAATTCCACTACAATTTCTAACCCCTCTAAGGTCTTGCACTTGCAATACAATGGGCATGACTGTAATAAGCAGCACCTAGGAATTTATATGAAATTGCTAGGCAATAGATGAATAAATGTATCATGAATACTGTACTGTATTTGATAAAGTAAATGTCACAGAATCACTTTGTTCCACTAAAATAAAGCACTGCAGACAATTTCAAGCTTCACGTCATACATTATATTTCAGCACAGTGCAACAGTAAATCAGTAAATGCCTACCAACATAAAGTACACATTTAAATGAGATATTCATGTAATTCAAGTGCCTCTGTCATCACCTGTATCAAAATCTTTAAGCTTCTTAAAATTTTGGCATCTTTGGATTATGGGGAAAAACCCCATAAAAGCTTTCAGGCATCTGTTTTTTATGTTCATTTTTTACATTTCTGTGTAAATGAAAAGAAGTCCAAAGCAAATTGGTCTTACATCTCATATGTGTGGAAGTTAGCAAGATGCCTAATGTCTAAAAGTTTCAGTCACACCAAGCCATATCATTATTCTGGCCGTACATCGAGAAATCAAGGAGAATTGCCATTTTAAAAGTGCTACTTCAACAGTACTTCCATATTGAACTTTAAATTGAATTTTGCACACTCATTTTTATGAGTGGTCCGTCTCCTCCCAAACCGTCTGTGACATTACTTACCAATAATAGTTTAAGTTGCTGCTTTAAACATTATGTAGGCTAATATTTTAATTCGCTTCAAATCACTTTGAAGGTTTAACATAATCCTGTTTTTGAACTCTTGGGAAGGAGGCCTACCGCAACAAATTAGAAAGGAAGACCCCTACAAGAGAGTATTAAAAGATTAACATATGGTAATTTCTTCACAGTCCTGAACATTTTTGTAACACAAGCATAATTTCACATTATTAACCTTTGTGTTTGGACTAAGTCAGAAACAGCAGCCTTATGAGCATGCTAATTTCTTATGTTACAAGTTTCACACACCAGGCTTAAGGCTAGTCCTAGACTAAAACATGAGCTGTCTCAACTGAAAATAACTGACAGATAATTAAATATGCCAGTGCCATTGCTTTATCCCAAGACAGACACCAGTAATGTCTTTTTCTTAAGAATGCATTTATAAAAGACCCTTAAACATCTTATTAAATTAGGTCTAGTCCTGGTTAAGCTAAGCCTTGTCTTTGTAACAAGGCCCAAGAGAATCAACAATTAAAAAACAATGTGCTAATATCTCTATGGTGAAAAGCAACAGCAATATGTGACAGGAGCAGCCCAGATTTAATCACTAGGCTTAAACGGGGTGGTAGGCAGGTCAGACATTAATAAAGCCAGCTAGGGTTTAGCATGCTAGCTGCTGAGGTAGTCATTTATTTCATTTTGGACAAGAACCAGCATTCAGTGCTTCATTCAAAGGCACCTTTACACTGTTTTAGTGCACTTTAAAGACCAAAAACATAAATAATGATATGCGCTTTAACATTCCCCTTGCAAGTCTCATATATCATATAAGTTAAATACAGCTATTGATGTTCACCATGCACCATTTACAACATTTTGAAATGTAAATTTTGAGATTAAAATATCACACCAATCATCTAATTCAGTGATCAGATTAATGTGTATTGATTTTATTTAGTTCAGTCGCGACTAATGCTATCTGACGTTTAATGCGTGCCACCATGCTTCATTAGCTTTACCAAAGGGTGTGTTGAGATTTTTCTTTTAGAATATTTGAAGCAAGCAGCTTCTTAAAAAGATCTTAAAAATGGTTCTTTAGCAGCTCAGAACTGAGGACACACTTATGGGGGACATTTCACAACAGTTTTTTAAGATGTCAAATAAAGTGACATATGTAAAGTTTTAGCTCAAAATACCATACAGATAATTTATTATAACTTGTTAAAATGGCCACTTTGTAGGTATGAGCAAAAATGTGCCATTTTGGGGTGTGTCCTTTAAAATGCAAATGAGTTGATCTCTGCACTAAGGGGTTGTGTACACCAAAACTTTTACGCCTGTGGCCGGCGCATGTTTTCAATTGTTTCCAATGGAAGCTCTGCGTTTTTCAAATAAGCCAGGAGCTAGCGGGTTTTTTTCCGCGCTGAAAACCGGCACTCAGCGTTTTTTCCGCGCTCGGCGCTGAGCGTCGAGAGTTGAAAGAGATTCAACTTTGGGAGAAAAGCTACGCTCGTCAATGTCAGTTCTCACACGGCCGCCCAATCACAGTGGAGGAGGGGCGGGACATTACCACAGCAACCAACCGGCAAGCAGCTGAAGTATCACAGCTACCAAAGCGCTCAGCTGAAGAAAGCTGGCACTCAGCTGAAAAACAGCTGGCATTCGGCGTCCTCAAGGCGTTTTCAGCCGCGTTTAAAAGTTTTGGTGTGTCCAGCCCCTAAATGGCAGTGGCGTGGTTGGATAGTGCAGATTAAGGGGCGGCAGTATCCCTTTCTGACATCACAGGGGAACCAAATTTCAATTACCTGTTTTTTCACATGCCTGCAGAGAATGGTTTCCCAAAACTAAGTTACTGGGTTGTTCTTTTTCACATTTACTAGGTGATAGAAGCACTGGGGACCCAATTATAGCACTTAAAAATGAAAAAAGGGTAACTAAGAATCTTCTTAACAAAAAAAGAATCAAACCCATGACCTTGGCTATTCTAACACAATGCTTTACAAATTGAGCTACCGGAACACTGAACGTACAAGCCTGCAATGTTTCTCCATTGCTTTCAAAAATCGAAAACATCATTTAAATTCATTCACATGGCTTTCTTTTGTCTGTGAAACACAAATAGATCAAATTTATGCAAAAGTACTGTATGACTTGTCACATAATACGGTTCTGTCCTTTTTTTATTCACAGAAAATGTTTGCCTTATACACAGCTCTTAAATCTCGCTTGAATGTTTCCATAACTAAATTATTGTACGTCAGGACATAACATGCTATATTTGGAGGGCAGTTTCTGCGGTTTAATTAAAAAAATTGCGTAAAACATTAGTCATTTAAAAAATGATCATCAATGATGACTGTTACGTATGTTAGGTGAACTATAAAGGCGGGAAAAATGTTTTCGGTTCAAAACCACCCGAGCAAAAAATTTATTTTTCGCAAAAACATTTATGCGAAATTGTCATGTTTTCATTGCATGCATTTTTATTTCGCTATTTGAATGTAACTTTTTTACATGTTGCAATTTGAAGGGTAATGGAAACACAGATACTGACACTCAATGCTAAATCTGAACAAGAGGATAAAAAAATTAGATGAACCTTTTCTGAATTTAAAACAAAAATATTCTTAAAAAATAGTTGAGCTGCTACAAATGCTTACAGTACATAGGCAAACATCTCCTAGAGGAAGTGACTGTATTGATGCCCAACATTATCAGATCTCTCTAAGCCCTGAGTCAAAGCGTTACCTGATCTCCTGACTTGTTCGGAAAGCACGCTAAGCTGATGAGTCTTGTATTAAGGTGCCTTTGAGTGAAAGTAAGGGAAAGTAATTGACTGCAGTACCTTGTTGTACAAACGCTCCATAGACAATCCATATAGCGCTGTGCAATGTGTTCGACACGGATGAAGTCTGATGAGCTCCTGGAGGATTCTGGGAACGAAGCATCTGCATCCGTGTCAGCAGAAAGATCAGAACGCCCACCACGGGAATGGCGGCTGCGATGCAGGCCCACACAGCCAGGTCGAAAGGTGCAAACAGGGAAAAGATGTTGATCTTTTCCTCTGGTTTGCGGTGTAGGATCCCCACAGAGTAGTCCATGTAGCGCTTGCTGAAGTCAACAACATTCTCCCGCTCCGGTGTTATAGTGATGGCGGAAACTGCCAGATCTGCTCTCTGCAAAATCACGATACTCAGATTAGTGTGAAGACCCATGAGGACTCACATTTTTTATAATATAGACCTCAGAATGGAAAGGCAGTTAAAGTGGCTTGTGCTTTAGTGTATCTTTATTCACATAATTCAACAAGCTTTAAAAACATCTCTTTCAGAAAAATTTCCCCTGAACAAATTACTTGAAATACACAGGCTGTGACAATTAGACTCAATGTCTAAGGGGCCCTATCTTGCACCCAGCGCAATTGACTTTGTCAGTGACGCATGTATCATTCGTATTTTGCGCCGGCGCACAGCGGGGTTTTTCCCTCCACAGATGCACGTCAGCAAACTAGGGAATGAACTTGCGCTCCCTGGGCGGTTCAGCGCAAAAAGTAGGCGTGTTGCGGCGCAAACCATCTCTTATGCTATTTTGCAGTTTCAAAAAACAATTGCGCTACTAACCAAAAAAAACTAGTCTAAAGTCAGTGGCGCGTTGCGCGTGGTTCATTATGCTATTTTAAGGGCGCATGCTTGACCATAATGTATAGCGTGCACAACGCGCATACACTTTGCTTATCTAATCTACACAGATGCAACAGTTATTTTTGCAAATCATAAATTGTTACACTTAAAAATATTAATACACGAGATAAGGGGAATCATAGTGGTGAGCATTGTGGTGATAGTTTTTATTTATTCTCATGCAAATAACGATTAAAATATTTTCATAACTTTGTTGTGTGGCTGTATTACGTTTATTTTATGTAAATAATAGTTTAAATGTTTTCATAAGAAACCTTAATGTATATGAACTTGATTTGTAAGAATACTTTGGGGTTGGACCTTGCTTGCGTTTCTTGGGTCCGATTTCAAAGCCCCCAAACCCTTTCAGCGGTGAGGGTGGACGCAGCGATGTCCTCTGCTGGCGTCAAGTCCTGAGGCAGATCCACCTCCCGTTACACGGCGTGCCCGATTTATGCTGGCAAGCGTGGGATTCCCCCGTACAAGGACGTCGGTCTCCTCGGCTGTAAACCGCTCCTGGCGTGCGCCTGGTAAATCCGTCATAATAATAGCAACCCGCCATGGAACTTGCGCCCTTGCGTTTAAAGGGAATGTTGGCTAGCGTTCTGATTGGTTTATTTGACGTTACGCCCAAACCACACCTATGAATAATGAACCTACTTCAGACCAACCCCTTATTGATTTGCGCCCGGCGCAAGAGTTATTTCTCACGCCGGGAAAATAGCAACAGCGCCCAAGATCCGCCCACAAACTCACTTGCGCGTTGCGCTTCGCACTTGCGTTTCAGATCGTTAAAATAGAGCCCTAAGTGTTTAATGTCTACACAATTAATGTCAGTAAACAGAAGAGCAAAAATATAATTGCTTTCCTGAACACTTCCCCTCTCTGGCATTGTAAACAGAATCTTTTATGACAAAGGTCAACTTTTAAAAGTTTTTTATTTTAATGTGGGTTAATTAGTTTGAAGAATTAAAAGCTAAAGCATGAGTTACTGTAAACATGCATGAGTAATCACCTACTATTTTTTTAAACCTGTAAAGGTTTTGCATCATTTAATTTCTAATTATGTTGTCTCATAATTTACTAAGCCCTGCTAAAGATTACCAACATTAATTTCTATAGACGTGTTTATCGGAGAAATGTGCAATGCCACGGTTACGCACCTGGCACGAAGTTATCTTCCAGTCAGTGCTTGTTTATCAGTCTGGCTAGTGACTAAACTGACCTTTGGAACTAATACCAAGTGGAAAATAAAAAAGTGTTTTGATTTAAAATGACGAGGGGAGACATGGATCACTGCTTTGCGGATTTGGCAGCTAGGCAAGAATTAAGGAACTATAGCTAACATTGTATACATCAATTTTTCACCTAAGGTTAGCTCAGTGTTATTTTGAACTTGATGTAATTCACTGCTTATTTAATTTGCTTGTAATCAAAAATAATCTACTCTAGAAGGACTCGGTTGTTATTGATTCTATACAGAAGTCTACCGAAAGTTACGTTTGGTCCACAAAAACCATTTGCTGCGGAAACCATCTATACAGGCTAAAACTATTTGTATGTTGGTAAGTGATGGTCCAGCTGGTGAACTGTAACAAGCTAAACTGCTCTTTAATAGACTTGTATATAACTAGATTAATATTATTGCCTTTGGCATGCTAAAAAAAACTTGCCTTGTTGATGAGCTCTCCGATCATTCCATTCCAAGAGCCATTGGGCAGCTGAGAACCATATTTGCTGTCTGCCACCTGGTAGATATCATACTTGAATCCCAAGATTTTGGCCAAGGCATCAAGTACATCAATTGAGAAACCCTTATATCTTTTGGGCTGTCCAAGTATGTTTTCTGCCACCATCACAAATGGATCCTCCTAAAAGGGAAAGGTCATAACCAGCAGGTCCAGGTAATTTTAAAAATACCTACCTACGGTAGGTGTTAAAATATACTTTGAGAAATTGTAGGGCATTCTGGGGAACATTTTTTGTTCTTGATGATTACTGCACATGGCTCAGGGGAGCAATTACATTAAGATCAAAAGAAACATAGAAAAATATATTAACCACATTAAAGGCAGGGTAAAGCGTTTTGTGCTTTTCCATTCAGGCCTACAATATTAAGTATGGGCAAGAGACAAAATTGCTAAACTATCATTAACAATAATTTTGCAGGTATGAGATAAAAGAAAGTTTAAAGTCAAATTCTATCATCACTCACTTACTCTCATATTGTTCCCTTTCAGTCGGTCACTACGACGTCACGTCGTGACCGACGAATTGGGAACTCGCTTAGAGAGACCAATCTGCTTCGTTTACTACAAAAACGCCAATGAACTTGGCATTGAGATATTTGCATAATGCTGGCGCCGCCCCGCCAGGTGCCTTTATAAGCAGCAGGTGCAAATAGGGAAATTAGCTTTTTCGCTTCGAAAGCCGGCTTTATCTGCTACTGAGAAGCTACTCTCTGCTCTTCTGGGAACGGTTGCTGAAGTTGATTGACAAGCAGTACTAACACAGCGGACGCTCGCAGTATTCCACGGCTCTGCATCTTTTTTGTTTTGAGTTTAGTGTGTGCGTTGCCTTCCCTGTGCGCATCATCAGCTGAGCACCTAAAGAGTGATTTCCCTAAAAGAGTGATACGTGAGAGCTCTGTGTCTTTTTAAAGGCAGCCACTCTCTCGTATATGCGGGGATCAGCGTCCTTTTCAGGATAGCTTTTCGCCCGTGCGATCTTGGATGCGAGAAGTATAAGGGTTCCAGTGACGGTCACGAGCGCTGTCTTCGTGCTCAGGCATCGAGCACTCCGGGGCTGCGTTCGTGGAGAGTTTCTGTTCTCTCTGTGAGAGCATAACCCTCTTGGATTGCGGAGACGACTGTCGTTTCTACGGGAACGCTGTCCGCGCCTTTGCAGTGCTGACGTCGCCATGGTGCGGCTGTCAAGCGCTCGCAGGGCGCCCTTCGCGTCACTACGCTGAGTAGGATGGAGGATGCGTCCTCCGCCTACCGGCCTTCTCATCCTCAGCCGGTTGAGGCTCCGGTGGAGACTGCAGAGTCGTGTTCTACGATGTCTGCCGAATCCATTGGACCTCCTTCTGGTCCCGTCACTTCTGCAGCATCAGAGGGGTGTCCATTTTTCCTCCGAGGCAGAGTCGTTCCGGAGATGGCGGCCGTGCCCGCGAGCGGCGGAGACGGTAGAGTTGGAAAGGTTAACCCCTCTCCGCCCGAACCGTCCCGCCCACATGATTGGTACTTCGGAGCTGCTCGGGCCTCTCGGTCCTCTCCTCCTGTGCCTTTCTTTCCCGCGGCACGAAGAGCTGACGTGATTTGCGGCCGTCCGGCCGTTCAGCTTCACCCCTCACCTCCCTCACCAACGGAGCCGCTAAGGGCGGGGACCCCTTCAGTGGAGCGGGATGCGTTCCTGGAGGGACCACCCAACCCTTTCCTCCCGTGTTTGTAGACAGTCGTCCGGTTACGGACGCTGCCCATCAGGCATGTCGGAGAGGCGGCTTCGGCCCTGCACGCAATAACGTTGCTGCAGGCTCACCAAGGCTTTACGAGGGAGCCCGCGACCTTCAGTCGTGCGATGTCCACCACAGTGGTTCAAGATCGCCACCTTTGGCTGTGTCTGGCTGACATGACGGACGCAGACGAGAACAACTTGAATGCTCCTGTCTCACAGACCGGCCTCTTCGGCGAGCCAGGGGAGTCGGACAGCTCCGCTGCGCAGACTGAGGCGATCTCCTAGGTCATGCCCCGGCGGAAGAGAGCTGCCCTTGGTCCACCACGCCGGCTCCTCAGTCTGCCTCTCGCCGTCGGCGTCCTGCGGCGACCACCTCCGTTCCCCTCCTCGGACCCCATCTCGGCAGCGCAGGGGAACCGGTCGTCAGCAGCTCGCCCCGCCCGCTTAGCCGCTTCCCGTGAAATTCGGGAGTTTAAGTGGCCAGTGAAGGGCGACCCGGATTGGCAGAGGATCACTCTTCAGGAGATGGAGCTCCTTCCCCCGATAGAGGGTCGGGTGGAAAATCCTTGGTTTGCATATGTTCCACCGGCTGTTCGGCCGGTACCCACTTAACCACACATAAGAGTGCATTCCTCTTCCCTCTCTAGGTCTCCGGAGGATCGAGAGAGCCGTGAGCGGGTTCACACCAGCTCCCCTACCTCTCCTCTATCGCCTGCGGGTGACCTGAGGAGTCCGAGCTCTCCGCTGAGGAGACCGGACCACCAGCACCCTCATCGGAGTCTGCACTCTCCGTAGAGGAGACCAGACGACCGTTACCCTCAGCGGGCTCAGGTCAGTGTCACACACACATACTGTAGATGTTTATGCTGTCACAGCAGACGCACCGGCAGTCCCACCTGTCTCGCTTCGCTGCCCCACCGCGGGTACTTCGGTAGTGTCGTTATTTCTCCTCGTACGGTGCCTGGGTGCTTGGCTTCAGTTCCCAGCCCGTTTCGTTGGGTTTTACGCACGATCCGCCTCGGTTACGAATCCGGCACTCCCCAAAATTCGGGCTTTCGTTTCACTGTGGTGAAAGCGTCCGATGCACATGTACTGCGTGCAAAAGTCGATATCCTGTTGGCGAAGGATGTTCGAGCCGGTCCCTCTTACCGAGATGATGATGATGATGATAGGGTTTTTCCAGCCTTTATCTCATAGTACCCAAAAATACGCGGTGGGTTACGATCGATTTGATTTACGCACCGGCTCTACGAAGGTGTTCTTTTTGGATGATAACGCCGAGGCTCGTATTTCAATATTCAGATCGGTTTGCAGCCTTAGACCTGTAAGACGTGTACTTTATGTGTCCATCTCCCCTCGCTTTAGACCGTTTTTTCGCTCTGCGTCCTGGGGTGGGCATATTAATACTAAGTACACCGTTCGAGCTGTCTCTCTCTCTCCGTGTCTCCATGTAGTCACGGCATTAAAATATCAGAGAGAGAGAGTTGTTCGCATTCTGCTTTTATGTACGTCGACTTATAATAGCCCGTTCTCGGCAGACGTGCGCGAACACAGAGAGTTAATGCTTCGGCATCTCGCTCGTTTAAGTCTTCAGGTCGACTGGGAAAGAGCAACTTTGCCCCGTGCAGAGGTTCTTTTTTCTCAGTATGGAAATAAGACTCGATCGACTAATTGGCGTGTTTTATAAGAGCGCGCAACCTAGTCAGTTCTGACTTGCCTCGGTTTAATTCGAGGGAAGTACGCGGTCCCTCTGAAACAATTTCAGAAGCTCCTGGACATATGACAGCATGCTGCGGCTGTGACATCCGCCCGAGCTGCTTCATATGAGACCGCTTCAGCGTTGGCTTACGATCGAGTCTCGAGGAGAGCGTGGCACACCGACATACACCGTGTAAACATTGCACCTGCGTGTCATTTCAATTTTTCCCCGTGGTAGACCCGGCATTTCCTATAGAAGATATGCCCCTGAGGGGTCTCCTGGCATTTTCTAGCATGCAATGCCCTCAGCACGGGATGATCAGCCACGTATGACGGGCTTGCAGTCTCAGGGGTGTGCATAGCACCCCAACTGCCGCGAGCGGTGCGCTGTATATCTGGGACTTGTACGCTCCGCTATGGAGATGCGAGGGAAGGATGTATTAGCCGACACCAATAACATTGCGACTGTTGCGTTATTTACCGTTAAGGCGGTTTTGCGCTCTCGTCACCTGTTGCATCTCGCTCGTCATCTCCTCCTTTGGAGTCAGAAGCATCTGAGGTCCCTTCGTGCCATTTACATCCCGGGTACGCTCAATACAGCGGCAGACGCGCTTCCCGAGCTGCGCCCCCGGCGAATGGCGACTCCACCCCCAGACGGTCCAGCTAATTTGGAAGAAGTTCGGTTGTGCGTAGATAGATCTGTTTGCGTCGCCGGACGATACCCACTGTCGCCTATTTTATTCACTAACCGAGGGCAGCCTCGGCGTGGATGCGTTGGCACACAGCTGGCCGCGGGGGATGCGTTAATACGCATTCCTTCCAGTGAGCTTTATTGCGCAGACTCTGTGCAAAGTCAGGCAGGACGAGGAGAGCCTTTTATTAGTCGCCCCGTACTGGACTCCAGGAATTGGGTTTCAGAGTTAATGCTCCTCGCGACAGCCCCTCCCTGACGATTTCCCCTGAGGAAAGACTTTCTTTCTCAAGGAAGGGGCACATTATGGCACCCGCGCCCCGACCTGTGGGATTTCCATGTATGGTCGTTGAGCGCGCGCAAGGTTTAGGTGATTTATCGCAAGCGGTATCTAACACCATCGACGCGGTTCGAGCACCGTCCACAAGACGGGCTTACGCGCTTAAAGAAACCTTTCTCGTCACCCGGTGCTCTTCGCAACGCGAGGACCCCAGAGAATGCCCATTAACATTGTGCTTTTATATCTTTAACATAGGTTAGATGGTAGGCTGTCCCTCCGCCATTAAAGTTGATATCGCCGCTATTTCTGCTCATCACTCTCTTATCAACGGCAGATCAGTTGGCCAGCATGATTTAATTATTACATTTAAGAGGCGCTCGCAGGCTAAACCCCTCGCGCCCTCCCTCTTTCCTCCTGAGACCTGTCCATGGTGCTGAAGCCTTCAGGTCTCCCTTTTGAGCCTTTGCAGTCTACGAGTCTGAGGTTTTTATCAATGAAAACTCTGACCCTGATAGCATTGGCCTCCATGAAGAAGAGTAGGGGATTTACATGCATTCTCTGTTGACGATTCGTGCTTTAGTTTGGTCCTGCTGTCTCTCTGAGACCCAGACCAGGCTACGTGCCCAAAGTTCCCACCACTCCCCTCAGAGGTAAGGTGGTGAGCTTGCAAGCGCTGCCCCCGGAGGACGCAGACCCAACCATGGCTTTGTTGTGCCCCGTACGCGCACTGCGACTCTACGTGGTTCGCACGCAAAGCCTCAGGACCTCAGACCAGCTCTTTGTTTGTTATGGTGGCCAGCAGAAAGGGAAAGCTGTCACTAAGCAGAGGATGTCTCATTGGATAGTTGATACTATCACCCTGGCTTATAATCTTCAGGGTATTCCTTGCCCCTTTAATTTGAGAGCGCACTCCACACGGAGCGTTGCCTCATCTTGGGCTTTAGCTCGTGGTTCCCCGCTAACAGACATCTGTAGAGCTGCTGGTTGGGCGACACCTAATACGTTCACTAGATTTTACAGTGTTCGTATCGAGCCTGTATCCTCTCGTGTTCTTTCCTCCACCAGGGGGAGCACGGAGAGCAGTCTCGCAGGTCGGCTTGCAGCCTCCAACTGATGCTTCATAACTGTGTCAGTATGGAAGGCCTTCAGAACAAAAATGCGTAATGGTTTGAATTGTTCTTCCTCCGCTGCCTTGGCAGCCTTTGTTGCGGAGCATTGGCTGTCAGCCTTTCACTAGCTGTATCCTCGCGAACCTACGTGTCTGGCTCGGGCTCCACATTGTGTCCCACCGGGTTCCTTTGTGAGTATTTTTCCGTGGGGTTAATCCTACCAGCCCACGTTTCCCTTAGCAGAGCACTGCTTTGCTTACACAGCCACGGCTGTCTTTATTCCTCAACTACGGTTGACTTTCGCCCACCATTAGCCCTTAAGACGGGTGGTGGCTTCCGCAGCGTTCCTATCCCGCTCAGGTAGGGCGCTTCCCAGTCGCTGGCACTTCTGTGGGGTTAAAGGAACATCTAGTGCCCGGCCTTCTGCCCTAAAACCTACCTCCTCCTCCTTAAGTGGAACCGGAGGGCTTTTACGCAGTCACTGGAAGAGGTCAGCCCCTAGTGGCGTTTTGATAGGGATTCCCAATTCGTCGGTCACGACGTGACGTCGTAGTGACCGACTGAAAGGGAACGTCTCGGTTACGGATGTAACCCTCGTTCCCTGAAGGAGGGAACGGAGACGTCACGTCCCGTCGCCACAGGTGCTGCCACCTGCTGTTACGACCGGTCACACTTTCTCCCGGCTTTCTCAGCGAAAAGAAGCTAATTTCCCTATTTGCACCTGCTGCTTATAAAGGCACCTGGCGGGGCGGCGCCAGCATTATGCAAATATCTCAATGCCAAGTTCATTGGCGTTTTTGTAGTAAACGAAGCAGATTGGTCTCTCTAAGCGAGTTCCCAATTCGTCGGTCACGACGTGACGTCTCCGTTCCCTCCTTCAGGGAACGAGGGTTACATCCGTAACCGAGACGTTCCAAAACATTTGAAAGTAAAACATGTTTTTTTTAAGATGATATAATTCAAATACCATGAGTTTCAATGCAATCTTCCTAAGTCTTAGCCATACTGTATGATATGTAATAGATTAAAACTTAACTGAAAATTGTTTCCTCCATATACACTTCACTTTCATAGTATTGTCCTACTAAGTACTGACAAGCGTATAATCAGTGTTAAAGAACAATTATTTGATTTATTTATTAATTATTAATTATATAATTTAATATTATTTAATTCATTCTGGGCACTTAACACAACTCATCTGTATCATCGTAAGGCTTACCAAACATTTACATGTGTTCATTGCAATGCAGACACTTTAATCCAAAGCAAATTCCAATATGAGATAGCATTTAACATATTTCTAAGGGTCATGGTCTGAGGGACTTGGGTAATTAGAAGGTAGATACAGTACATTTACCGATCTGAGGGTAAGTAAATCATGATAGAATTTTCATTTCTTATTAAACAATTTAAATACTAACACACAAATCAACATCCATACATACAGTACAAAAAATATCAAATGAGAAAACAAAGTATTACCAACAACGTCACTACTTTCACTGTGACTCCCTGCATGCCATTCTCAATACGACTCTCCTTCAGACTTCCATTTAGCCCATGGACAGAATCCCACGTAGCCAACTGCAAAACAAAGAACAATAAAGAACTGATTAAATGGTCACAAGTGGTCATTCTACAGCTGAATAAAGTCCTAGTAAAGATTACAGCAACTAGTAAAGAGATAAAAAAGTTGAAGTGAAGTGTCCATATGTATAGTAGGACAGGGTCCTTTCATGAGGTAATTAATTCAAACATACAAAAATACAAAAACGTATGATTATCATAAAAAATAACAAAGCCCCGTCACAATGTCACAGGGGCAAAACCAAATTGTAAAACAATTGACAAACGTGGACATAAAAATTAATACAAATTAGCCACCTCGTAAAATACGTATGATTTTTAAATAGAATTTAAAATACATAAGGACCTTTATTCTGCAAAATACACACTTTTATTTAACTAAGGTTTTAAATGTTTATTTTAAAATATCTAGCCATTATATCATACCGTTACACAATAAATCTTGGGATTGCCTTGAATATGAATGATGCATTCGTTCTATCCTTTGTGGCTCAATGAAAGAAAGCAGTTTAGGGATGCATTTCCGAATTCAGATGGGCGTACTAGCCTTCAGTCGTGCTGCTGTTATGTAATCAGTCATGGGATGCAACTTTCGGAGGTCACAGCATTCAAAACAGGACAGAGCTACTGTCTATCACTCCGTGGCACCCTTAGCAACATGTACCATGTGTAGCATTCTGTTGCTGTTTACAGTTCGTCAGGGATTCTTTTTTTCCCAGAAGAAGAAAGACTTTTGTCTTTGTCAATGATACACATTTGCTTACAATCATTATAACCGTTTTATAAAAGCAATAAGGTACTCAAGGCTAAAAAGTGATTTTTTGACCTTGTAAATAATGGAAACATTCTTTAAGTATGTTTTACAAGCAAATACTAGTTTGTCTTTTTACTTAAAAATGGCATGTTTAATTCAGTACATTACTTGCAGTTTCTTTGTCATGTATTGTTCTAAAATACATATGTAAATTTAAATACAATCTCCTAAGTAATATTTACTTATTGTTCGCCATCTAATCAAATCACACCAACAAATGAACAACTCAAGTAAAATATACTCAGTACAGCAAGATAATTGATGCGCATGCGTCTTTGACTTTGAGTCTGAAGTGACGAGCACAGAGGAAAGGAAGGGAGACTTCACGACGGCTAATTTGAATTTTACCACGGTAAGTTAAGTTATTAATATGCTTATTAATTAATTGAGGTATGTTTGCTAAAGGTGTAGAGTTATTAAGCTATCTGCAGTCCCAGTGGTTTGTGCCTACCGTTTCCTTTTATCGAGTTACAGTCAGATGCTAACGCTAACAGTGTTCATGTTTATGTTTTTGGATAAGATTTTTGGATAACGTTAAAATGTAATCTTAGTTTTGTTTTGTTAAACACATGGAGTTTGGGATTTGCACCACTATCCGTTATTAGAAAACGCGATCTCTGTAGAAAACAATTGTCTTAAGTTTTATATATAACGTTAATCCTGTCAGACGAATATTTTAAAAACATCCGCGCAAACCTTGCTCGAGGCTTTGCGTGTCGTGTTCGAGCATTCTGTCCCAGAAAAGTTTGAGGTGCCGAAATGTAATAATCACCCTGTTTTTCGTGTATTAATCACACATGATTAACGATAGGGTACTTTTTAAAATGCACGTGTACAAGGCAAATATTAATTTGAACTTCATTTTTATTGTTTACCTTATATTGTTTTATATTGTCAACCTTATTTAAGTTGTAAAGCCTGTATTTTATTTCATGATGTTCTTTTACTGACCAACATCCAATTTACACGTGGTTGATATCTACAAGCAGTTGGAGATTCTAATTTGTTAAAAGATATATGGGTGTTACTCTTGAGTAAAAGACGTTAGTGTAGTTTCAAATTTGATCATAAATGATTCAAAATGAATGCCATGAATGACACCGGCAAATTATTAATGTTTAATTTACATAACTGCATAACCACAGTCAATGAATTGTAAAGGTAAGTTTAGTTGTAAGCATACCTCATGTCAGTAAGATCAGTAAATATATTTACAATTGTTAAAAAAATATTTTCTGACATGAACATTTCTTACATTCTTTTACAGATATTGCACCCACTATTCAAGCTAATGCAAGATAAGTTGGCAATGCACACCTATCTTTAATTTCTTATACTTCATAATAAAAGGTTTACTGGTATGTTTTAAATCATATGTTAGGATTGCACTTAAAGGACAAGTTCGGTATTTTAGACTTAAAGCCCTGTTTTCAGATTGTTTATGGTCAAATAGAATGGTTTTGACTGAAATTTCGACATTTTCGGCTGCCCTGAGAATTTTCGCTTGTTTGTGTTTCAGCTCAGACCTCTACAATGGCTTTATAGGTGCACTGGAACAATCCTTCCTAAAATGCATTAAACTTTCGTTTACAAAGACGTGAAACTCACCGAGTGGTCAGGGGTGTTCACTGATATGCTCACACAAAAATCGCTGCAAAAGATGTTTTCCAACAGCTGTTTTAGCATTCGTTGTTAACTTGTGGACCTATTTCCCAAAACGCCTCACACCCGTACATTCTTCCGCTTAGAGCTTGAATAATAAACACTCCAGCCCAGGAGGTGGCGCTAATCCGCCTTTGCCAATTGCAAGAATAGAAACAAAGTTCCCGGCGCGGAGTAATACCGTACCTCACAGGACGTCTAATACAGTCAATGGAGTTGGTAAAAACTACGATAAAACCTGTTGGAATGCGTCTTTTGGAGCGATTTTTGTGTGAGCATACCAGTGAACACCCCTGACCACTCGGTGAGTTTCACGTCTTTGTAAACGAAAGTTTAATGCATTTTAGGAAGGATTGTTCCAGTGCACCTATAAAGCCATTGTAGAGGGCTGAGCTGAAACACAAACAAGCGAAAATTCTCAGGGCAGCCGAAAATGTCGAAATTTCAGTCAAAACCATTCTATTTGACCATAAACAATCTGAAAACAGGGCTTTAAGTCTAAAATACCGAACTTGTCCTTTAAATGATATCGCTGTTGAATGATATTTCATATCTTTCACATTTGTTATAACTGGGCTGCGTACTGCCTGCGATTTTGAACTTCAGAGCTGAAGGTGCGAGTGGAGAAATAGTCCAATATCATAACAATCTTAAAACTTCTAAATATACCCGTGTGTGTACCCGTGTGCGTGCGTGTGTGCGCGCGCGTGCTCGCGCGTGTGCATGTATGTATGTATGTATGCGCGTGCGTCTGTGTATTTTGAATTTAAAATGTTTTAACTCAGAAGGATCTGGATCACAGGTCATTTCATCTGAGATCAATCCGCACGCAACAGCTGGAATCACTTACTGATTCACACAAGGGAGGACACAAGTCAGCCGTTTCCTGAAGTTCACGTCAGGTAAGTGTTTGTAATTAAATGTTAATTTTAGAATATATTAATTGGCAAAGACGCAAATACTCGACGTTTTTGTAATTATACTTTTGTAAAGATACATTAGAAGTGTGTTATGTTACGTGACCGAAGTAAAGTGGAGCTATTTTAGTTAAGATAAAAAGCCTGGATATAGGGTTGGTTTACCGGACAAAGTTTAGAACTCGGTCTTTATTATAATTGGGACATTTTTACAAACAAACCTTATATAATACAATACTGGCGTGCATTTTGAGACAAAACAATAGCACTCATATGTTAAGAGATGTCAGTAAGTTATTTTAGTCAGTGATAAGCCCTGTCCGAGAAAACCGCCCAATAGTGTTTAATTATGTGTGATGTCTGAGGGAAATTTGGCCTAACATTAACGTTATTTAGGGAATAAAGTCTTTCACCGTCAAACTTTATTATATTAAACATGTTATTTATGTATGTGTGTGTGTTTATATTCCTCTGTTTATCAAACCAGAGCGGAGATGATGTGAGGGGCAGACCAGAAGGATACATAGCGAGACAGTCTCCGCTTGGACTGGCTGAGGAAAGTCTCCTAAATGGCCCTGGTGATGTTCTGACTGACTTTGGAGGCTTTTTGGACTGTTTTATGCCCTCTATTTAAAGAAGACTTAATTCTGTATGTTCAGTCTGTATGATAAGTGAATAAAAAGCTTTTGTTTTTATGTGATTGAAGTTAATTATTTTGTTTACAACACCAGCATAAATTATTTGATAAATAATTTAAAAATGTTATTAAAAAAATCCCAAATAATAAATATTAATTGAAGTAACACATAAAACATTGAGTGAATACTTAAATTTCACATCCTTTGCTGTAAGTTTTTAAAGATTCAACTGATTAAAACATTTTAGTTGAATGAACTATAAAGCTAATTGAGCCGACATACTTTTTTATATTTGAGTCAAATTTGGGCCAACTAAAAAACATCAATCCAGGTAACACTTTGGAGACAGAAATTGAGTGAACGTAAAATTTCTGTGGAACTAGTTACTAAAAAATAATTCATTGAGCCAACAATTTATTTTTTACAGTGTACCTTCTTCAGTCATGTCATTAAAATCATCGTACTGAGCAGATCTGTGGAAGAAGATGCCAGTATGTTTGATGTCATCATGGTCATTGAGGGAACTGAGGTGCTGCTGGGATGTAAGAATCTCACAAATGCTTGCATTTCACTCACAGGCTGCATTTACTCCCTAAACTTAAGCTGTCCCCAAAAGCTGAGAAACACATTTGAAGTGTTTCAGAAAATTTTTCTTGGGTTAGATGCTTTTAAAATTTCTCAAAAGGTTAACTCTGCATAGAAAGCTTCAAATGTAATCTGCTAGTTGGGCACTACTTGCACTTATTGTACTTTTTTTTTTGTTATTGTTTGTTTTGTTTTATGCAAGAAAGGTTGTTCACAAACAACTTCAACTACAGTACTATTTAACATAGCCATTCTTATGCATTTTAATACTATTCTGCTGGAGACCATATAGAGTTTTATAATTATTTTATTTGATGTCTTTGTTCGCTTAATTGAATCTAATTGAAATTAAAATAAGCTAATGAAAGGCAGCTACTAGTTTGACTATTTGCACGTTTGTTTTTGATATCTGCAATTGACATTGTTGTAATGTTTATGCATTTTAAAAGGACTGTGTGGTTTACTGGAGTAAATTCACTATAGTGAACCATAAAACTGATGGAGTTTTACTATTTGTTTTATTTCATGTTCCCATCTTTAAGGAATCTTATTGAAATAAAAGTATTCAAGTAAAATGTATGTCAGTGTTATTTTATTGAACACCATTTAAATACATAAACAACATCAAGTAATGATAAAATATATTTAAAGTAAAGGTTACTCAAAATTTTAAATAAAATAACTATGATCATTGTGTAAAAAAAAATTCATTTATAAGCATTACTTAAGTAAAATATATTAACTTATATAAACAGTCAATACAATTTACTGGAAAATTCCAAGTAAACTTTACATGAGATTTTCTAATTAAAGCTACAGTTCCTTGTGTTTAGTTTTTACTTGGGAATTCTATTGAAATTACTTACATTTTCTGAGTGAAAAAACTTTCCTAACTTTTTTCAAGTAAATTCCCAACTGTAGGATACTCTGCAATGGAAAAGCACCAATAAAGTGAATGAAAAGTAACTACTCAGAAGGCATAAAAGGGCCATTTGCATACACGCATAAATCATGTACCTTTATGAGAAACAGTATATTGTCTTCATTGTTTTCTCATGAGGAAAAGTACCACACTGTGCTGGTTCCAGGTGGTGGCACTGGATCAAATTAAAATGCATCTGACACAGCACACTGTTGCCACGAGCCCCAGAAAGCCATTTTTCCTAGGCATAATTTTTCAGCCAAGCCCTGAATAATGCCCTGAGCCAGATGGGAATTCTTCATTACACACACAAACAGCCCAATGGTAGCAGCACAGGGGGAATGCCTGTAATATTGAAACATTTATCAGAATCCTCGTTTTGATTCGAAATCGGCACAACGTGAAAATATAGACACATTTAAAGCTCCGTAAGTGCTCTTTTTAAAAGATTTGGTTTTAACAAAGTGGATAACCACCACAGAGTATTCTTTGCTTGATTCGGTCTCATCTCAGAGAAAAAAGAGAATCTCACTTTGTTTGATGAGAGTAGAAATCACACTGATGCTGAAAACACGTCACTGTCTTAAAAGTCTAAAAATTCAAATTCTTTATCATTTACTCCCCTTCGTGTCATTCCAAAAAAATATTCTCGATGAGTAGATCACTGGACTCATATGACCTCACCCTAAAGATACTCAAGGGCTTCCTTCAGACAGCTGTGATGTCACCACACCAGCGTCTGCCTGTCTCTGTCAAAGCCCTACTTAGACTGATGATCTAACAGCGCGTGGACGTGAATGCCGTCAATTTATCAAACAGTGTCAGGTTTTTCAACTTCCTGCCAAACATTTTTCTCAGATGACAAATGAAACCGAGGACTTGATGGATGACCATTTGATCCATGGGCTCAAGAGACTCGCAGAACAAACAAAGGCATATCCTTCATGTCCCATTTGATGTCCTTTCAATCTTGACCCCTAACTAGGAGAATATTTATCTGTTTGTTGTGTCCACACTGACTTCAGGATCAAAGTTTATAAATAATAAATGCTGGGTAAAACCAAATAGGATTGTGTGAACCTCCCTTCGATTATACTGTACAGATGAAGAGAGTTAAAACTAAGATTGTTAAATGTAGACAAATTTTCTTGTCATTTTAAAAGTGAGAGCATTGTGCTGTATGGTTGGTTTTAAAAGCAAGAAGAAAATGCAGTATGCCTGTGAAAAGGTGTTATGTTGTATAAAACATTGTGAAAATGTCAAGCTAACCGATCATGATTGAGGGCTCAAAAACCAGAAGGTTTTTTAAAATTAACTTTCACTATTGAGGCCTTGAGCAAATCTGGTAACACAAAGATATCATATGAGAAGACATTTAGTAGAAGAGAGTGCACAATATAAACAGCTTTCTTGATGACATTTGAACTTCTTCATGGCTCCTGCTCCCCCTCCTCTCTACATTGAGTGAAAATAATTTTATTTTAATTTTTTATTTAGTTTGGGATGACTTAAGGATAGACAAAAAACATTAAAACATTAATCTCATACAAAACATTCCTAATCAGTTTCAGTGAAATATCTCAAATGTTTCCTCTCCCCCTCCATCTAAGCTAAGTGGAGTGATGTTTCACTCAGTATCAGCACCATCTGTGATTTTCATACAACCAGGGTTTCTAATATCTCACTAATTCAATAGCCAGAAGAGAAACCGAGCTACACTTTTGTTGGGTGGGAAAGCCTGACCTGATACGTGTCTGGGATTGAGCCAGAGCTCAAAGCTTATCTGAGCTTTGCTACACTTTGATAAGCCATGGCATCATTTAAAGAGGCAACTGGAGGATTTCTATGGGGAGACAGAACAGCTGGCCCTGCACAAAGATGCTCTGACACATGGACGATTCTCACCTTGTGTTCAGACTGAAAACCAAAAGAGTAAGTGCACATGTCTTAAAGGTTCCCTGATGGGAATCTGCATTTCGAGTTGTTGAGAACACAGGGGTTGTGTTGTTTTGTAATTGTTACTGTAGACATTTAAAGTTAAAAGGAGGTGTTTGACCGTGACATCATCTTGCTACAGTATGTCTAATGTAGTTAAACTTTACAAGAACCATGTTCTGTTCTATTCATCTCTTACAGTATCTTCCTGCCGCCTCTTTAAAGCAAGACTGTGCCTCGTGTGTTCAGTAAGCCTAAGTGGACTTACAGTAAAAGTTAAGTGTGCAACTTTGGTGTATGTTTTCCTAACAAATATTAGTGTTCATTGACCACTTTTACTAAGACACTCATGGGTTAACTTCCCCTTAAAAGGTAAACGGGTGCTTTCCCAGACAGAGTTTAGATTAACTCTTTCCCTGCCATTGACAAGTTATCTCGTCAATCTGCAATCCCGCTATTATCCACCAGGTTATTTCTTCAGCAATTTATAAAACACGGAATTATTGCCCTAGGGCAAACAGCTGTATGTCTGTGTAAGTTTTAAGGATTGCTCTGCATCTGATCTCTATCAAAAGTCCTTCACACAAATGGAATTATCTCAGCTTTTTGCTTTTTTTGATGAAACCTACACATATTTAAGAGGTGATAAAAACAGAACACATGAAGGTAGGATGAAACAATTTTTTTTGTTTAAAAGCAGAGGGTCTGTTCTTTTATTTAATATATTGTATGTTATTTGAAAAGGAACATTTTCTAAAAGGCATTAAACTTTTATGATAATCATGAAAAATGCTGGCGGGAAAAGAGTAAATCCAGGGCTTAGTTACAGTGTATTAGGACATTTAAGTAGTTTTAACAAACCTTACAAAAACAATACTGGTGTGCATATAGAGACAAAACAATGGCACTGATATATGTTAAAGGTATAGCGGAAGATTTTCTTTTTCCGGGTGGATCATCAAGACTCCTGGTCATCACAGTTGTCAATCATTCTGGTGATATGTTTACATAAGGCCGTTGTACATTCTCGTCCCTAGGTTCGCTTTCTATGCATGCGCACGTTCAGGTGTATATGTTTAGGGGGCTACGTTTTCAGCCATTCATTGAAGCTTGCGTTCTCACCATATTTTTTCAAAATGTCTGAAGGTCGCAAGAGAAAAAGTGTTTATGAATTGTATGACAAGAAGAGAAAGGCATATGAAGAAAGAAACAAGACCAGAGTGTCTTTAGGAGAATATTTCACACAGGTTGGGCTTCCCACTGATGCCTCAGTCGCAAAGTTTCTACTCGACAGGTAAAGTTTGGCATGCTGTTTGGAGAAATCCATTTAAAATCACTGCTAGTAAAAGTTGATGTAAGCTCTGATTAGCGATGCTAGCCCTGGCACAAGTCACGAACCGCGCAGACACAGTAAACATCTCAATGTATGAGCCATGCCGGGAGCAACTTGTAAACAGAGCGAAGAGAACTAGGCTCGTGCATGGCCTCTCGTCCACACGTTAATAGGCGTTCCCTCTTGGGAGCAGGTAGAGTGTTGCGCATGTGCATTAAAAAAAGTGGAGAGCGGCGGTTCTATTAAAAACTTATTTTAAAATCTTCCGCTATACCTTTAACATATGTCAGTACAAGGGGTTTTTAACTCTTTCCCTGTCAATGATGAGTTATCTCGTCAATGAAGATAAAACACTTCCCTGCGAATGATGAGCAATCCATATTTCTGCTATTATACACTAGGTGGTGCTCTTACCCAATTTATTAAAAACTACAGCAGGGCTGGGCATTCCTGGTCCTGAAGGGCCACTGTCCTGCAAAGTTTAGCTTCAACCCTAATCAAACACACCTGGAAAATCTTATCAAAGACTGCAGGATGATTTGGAAAATGACTTTCATGTATGTTTGTTTAGGGTTGAAGCTAAACTTTGCAGGACAGTGGCCCTCCAGGACCAGGAATGCCTACCCTTGCACTACAGCATTTACGGCTCTAAAAAGCAGTAAACACTCTGTGTTTGTTTGGATTATTGCTCTTAGTGTTGTGCCGATAGACGATAGTATCGTGTATCGACGATCGTCCGACATATCGCCAATGGCAGGCTTTCATGGCGATAGTCATGACGATAGTTGGCGAATGGTTGTTATTATTATCATCATCATAGTTTTGCATGAGGGTTTGTGCTTCACTTTACGCTAAGAGCTTGTAGAGAGAGAGTTCCTTCTTGCACGCAGATGGACTTAATGCGCGCGTCTCGGACTCGTTCTAGCACCTAAATCCAGCCCGTGGATGAGCAGCTACGCTTCCCTCTGTCTCACATGCACGCGCTCTCGCATCTGTCCGAAGTCTAAACATAAACTAAAGTAGTAATCCTTATGTATTTGTGCGGTTTAATGCGTTTCATGAGAGCTGAGGCAAACTATTCCTTTTGTTTAAAATATAACCTGCTGCATATTGGCGCCACTCTCGCGTACGTGCAGAGAGCTGCGCTCTGTCTGAACTAGAAGTCCGATAGTAATCCTGTTTATGATATGCTTTTCAAGGAGTTTTAGCAATACATCCCTCGTGTTTAAAATATGATCGTGTTCCGCTGGACCAGTGTGTTTAAAAAGGCACCTCTGAGAGCACCACTGCTTGACATGTGTAACCTTCTGCAACAGCACTAAACAAATGCATTTAATAATTTTTATGTGCGCTGCGTGTGTCTGCGCAGGTGCATGTTTTTACAGTCATTAAATAATCGTGTTAAAAAATCAGGATTATGATTTTTCCCATAATTGAGCAGCCCTATCTCTGACATTTCCTTGCACTAGAGAGGTTGTTAGCGCGCAGAGGGTTAAAACCAGCGCGTGTCCTGTTCTCGCTCTCTGGCACGCAAAGAGCGTCTGGCTTTAATGACGCGCTCAGATTAATGCCATTAGTTTTAAGAAAGATGCATTCATGACGGTGTTGCTCTTGATCTTTTTTCCACCAATCAAGTCTTGTCATAAATGAACAAATAAATAAATGAGTAAACTACTGCCCCGCCCCCCGATACTATCGTGTATCGCCGATCTCACAGGCTGACGATAGGACGATCTCAAAATGGGGCATATCGCCCAACACTAATTGCTCTGAGTCTTATCTCTTACAAACAGCTTTTTGTTCAAAATTTGGCGCTTTAAAAAAAAAACGACCCAGATGCTAAAAAGAGAAGAAATCAATAGGATGAAAAGTTTTTTTTTTTTGCTGTGGTTAAAAACCAGACGGTCTGTTCTTTCATTTGATATATTGTATGTTTATATATTTAAAGAAGAAACATTTCTGGAAGAAATTTTACTTTTGTGAAAATCATAAAAAAATGCTGCCGCTGACTGATAACTTTTAAAAAAATGCTGGCGGGGAAAGAGTTAAATTAAGCTCAATATGTATTTTAGTCTGGGAGTAGGATAAGCCCTGTCTGGGAAACTGCCCATATGCATATAAATAACCATCAAAACATTAATATACTGTAATATATTATAATATATTATATTTTAAGCAACTCCACCTATCTTTTTCTAAATCAATATATTCAAAATAATATAGAAAGTTAAACACTTCACATTTTGGTGCAGTTGCTTCCTTGGATGAAAGTGTCTACTGCATGCTTTAATTTCTCTCTAACCAACAGGAATGCAAGCTAACCAGAAAAATGCAACTTTAGCAAATCGCAAAAATGGGTTCTATTTGTGTATGTAGTTATCATTGAATTTTCAGTAAAATCAGGTTATGCAAAAATGAAGTCACACAGTTATGGTATGTGATTTATCATGACTGCCACCTCTAAGCTCTTTGCTATTCATGCAATAATTTACTGTGTCGTGCATGTGTATTAATAGTAAACAGTTTACAATGAAGATCAGTGAAAATTGTTTAAACAAGTTTAACTATAATCTAGCTTTAATCACAGTACATAAATAAATATGACAGAAAACTGAACATTCTCGTATTATTAATGTAGCTGCATAATAACCATTGGTGCCTGGTTATTATTTTAGACCCCTATGTTCATAAATTTTGACAATCAGACCAATTTTAGTGGTAATTACTTTCTATTGTTCCACCACATGCTTTTGTTCATTTTCTTTCTCTTTTACAGCCTTTCATGAAATTGTACTTTAATAACAAAGCCTGCTACAGGTACATTAGAAAATGAGATCTCCATTACTCAAATATTTTATTTCCAGAAAGCAGACAAATTAGGCTAATTGGCTAATTAAATCTCTTCCTTATTTACTGTCATATTGCCAGCATATTGTAATCTGTAATAATGATCGCATTGTATTTTTTTCTGCTCTTGTTGTTACATTTAGGAGTACATGGTAAAGTAAATGAGGATGCTGTTGCATGTAATTGTGTTGTATGTGGGAAAGAGATAAAGAACAACTTTATTTTTTTAAACCTAGTGTGCTGGCTTCCTGTCTACATATAAAGTTTTACTGCATTGTAACCAAAATGGAAAGTCCATGTAAAACAAGTTCACTCAATGGCCATATTTATAGCAGACCCAGGCAGCTAGACACACACGCACGCACACACATACACACTCTCTAATATGCTGTTAAACTCTATATAACTCAATGTACAAGCCAGAAATGAAGCTTTGTTTTGCACAGGCCTACTAAAGGTTTAATGGTGCCACATAATGGTAATCAACAGTAAAATGACACATTTTACCTCTTAGCAAAAGGAAAAACCACCCACAATCAAGAATGCATGATTATATGATGTAATTACTTTGCAAAAAAGTCAATAGGGCAAAAACAGCCACAAACTGTAAATGAAGGAGAAAAAAATCTAATCTGATGCTTCACAAAAACTAAAAATGCATCAAAGCCAACGTTTTTACTTAAAAAATCCAGTCCACAATCACTTTTTATATTGAAAATTTGTCATTTTGTGTGATTTTCTTCCCTAAATGAGTGACACCACTTATGAACTTGGCAAATAAAGAATTAAATTCATGGAATTTTTGTAAACGTTTGGTAGTTACAATCAGTACTGAGGGTGATTAACAGATTTATGAAAAAAATAAATAAAAAATAAAAAAATCTGAGTTTTTGATAAATTTCAATGCTTTTTCTCACAATACGTCAATATAAGATTTGTCACCAAAAATCATTCCATTTGCTATAACACAGGGAAAGTTGTGGCCAAATGTAGACTCAAGAAATGGATGAAAACGTCCCCAAGAACACATAAGTGTTAATGAGGAGAAAAACAAATGTTATGAACCCATACAAGATGCAAGTATTTCACAAAATGTAATAACTGCATGCGCAGAAGAATTATATACAAAAATAAACAAATAATAAATCTTATACCAAGAACATTCAAAGGAATGGGCGAATGTCGAAATTTTGTTTAATCCTGTCTAGTGTGTGAATCGAAAAAAGCCTCACGCTTTAAAAGCAATTTGTTAAAACCACCTCTGCAATATGGACACTTAACTAACTTGCTCACAGATTGATTACTTTTCAGTGATGACCACATTGACAAAATTATATTTATTACAATAATATTGCATACCATTTGTGTTAGTGGTATGGATCTATACTGGGGCAAAACTTTATGCGAAATGAAGCACTGTGATAGGTGTGGTAACAGTATTGGTACACAACAGGGACAGTTGACTATCAGCTGATGCAAGCTTGACTAATGTGGAAAAGCAGATAAATGGTTGTTCTTCACAATAATGAAATGAAGAGTTCGGTTCCAAAACGCAATAAACGCCATTTTTGAAAAAAATGAGTTACTGCCAGAATCAGTATTATATCAATTTTACGCAAAATCCAATATCCGCCGTGTTATTCTGTCATCTTTTCTCCCTTTTTTCCCAAAATGCAATAAACGCCACTCCCCCTTTTCTACAGAATGCCATAAATCCACTCCACAGATTACAGCGCACCATTCCACGCAATGTAAACAAACAATGGCGGCGCGTTGAGTACACAGAGTCCAAGTTTTCCTCATCCACTATGTACTTCGTGATCACCAAACAAACAAAAACAAAATAATACTTTAATAGCATTGATAAACCTGTGATGGTTTTCTGTGACGAGAAAGAAACGTACCCCATCAACATCTAATAATTTACGTAAGAGGCACTCGGGAGACGGGTGCTTGTTTGCCCGGGCCGACAGCATCAAGTTTCTGTCATGATAACACATTGACCCCAGGGGATCTTATGAAAAACTTTCCATAATTTTACTATTTAAGTCAACGAAAATCGAGCAGGACCAAAACATTTTACAGCTGATCGCTGTGAAAAACGTTAAGCCACGACGTCAAGTATAACCGCAGCAATTCTTAATATCACAAAGTAAGTGTTTTGATTAATGACATTAATGTTTATATTTTTAATTAGTGTGTACAACTAGTCAACTAAATGAATATAACATGGCAAAGATGAATGCACATTTATATAGGCGATTGATTCAATAGATTTATTGAATTTTTAATAAAAACTTGTCATGGATTTATTGCATTTTGTGGAAAAAATAATCCGTTTTTATAGTAAATCTTTGAAAATCAAGTTATGGATTTGATTTTTTTATGTTTTTATAACCTAAAGATGCTATGTGAAAGTTTGTAACAGAAAATAGTGGTTTTCATCTTGTCACTTTCTTGGTATAGAAAACACGTTTTTACCGAAATTTGTCAAAATGGATTTATTGCGTTTTGGAACCAAACTCTTCAAATACTTTAGAAGAACCATTTTTGCTTCCCCAAATGACCATTCAGTCAAAGCTTTATTACCTTTTTATAGTCCACCTTTTGTTAAACAGAAAGATTTTGTGGATGTTAAAGGTTATTTAAGGAACCAAGCAGCTGTGGTTCTTCTACTTTGTTCTACAGCCCTTTCATTGGACACAATGTGGTGCAGATAGACAGCTGTCCAGATTTTGTTAAGGAGCTAATGTGCTTCAAGAAAACAGCAGTCAGAGAAATGCCATTTCTAGTGACAGACTAAAAACTGAGATGAGACGAAAGCAAACACAGCTCACTGAGTCGTCACTTAAGAGACCACTCGAGACTCAGATGGAACTTTCCGTCCCGCTTTCACCTCCAAAGGTTTTCTCATTTAACCAGAGAATGTATTTGCCTCTGTCTTCAAACCATGACATATGTCAAATTAACAGCACGGCTCACTTATTTGTCTCCATAGTAGGGTGAAAATGCAGTTGGCTAAATTAATCTCTTCTTGGGTGGCACTGGTTAGGAGACTGAAGCTGGCACTCTAATAATGAACAACAACAGCACTGAGTACACTTGACGTACCATTAGCCGTCCTTGCCTTTCATTACAGCTAATAAATGTGCTTTGTATGAAGGGGAGCCGGGGCTTGGGTGCGTGCGGGCAGGGAGTAAATGGCCATGCCACTGTGGATCCTAATGGCCATAATGTGATACAGTGGGTTCATAATTCAGGCTGGGATGCAGGGTGATTAAATCTTCATTACCAGCAGATAGTTTCCTCTCCTGTAATTTATATTACTCCTTTCTTTTAAATGATGGATGGACCAAACGGTTTACGGCTACAAAAACAAAGCCCGAAAAATGGCTAATCCCAAAAGGCGGCAAGCTGTCTGTAGTCGATATATGGATACATTTCCAAAACATGGACAAAGCAAACCATGTAAGGGTAGACAATAACATTGAACAGCCGGCGGGTTTTTTTCTTGCGTTCGGGAGTAAATGTTGACACGGTGCAATATCTGCATGTCGTACAGGTTGAATTACAGCACATTTGGTCTGGCTGGTCAGGCCCGCAGAGCTGTGACTTCTCATTGCTGTTTACTCATGCCTCTCGGCCGCCTGACACTGAGGTGAGCAGTCAAATAGCGGACTGGGTACACTATCTACGCAGTCAAATCAAGTTGTTCTCAATGGCGAGCTATTCAACCAACCAGATTACTTGCCCTCTGAGTCATCTAAGAGGAATCGCAGGGAACTCGATTTGTGTTTTCATTTTACCTAAGGTGAGTGGTAATGAAAAAGTAATATAAAAATAATGGTGAAAGACAGCGTTTACACCAGGTCCGAGTAATGGAAGCCAAAGTGATTTTACTCACCCGCTTTATGTCTTTGCCAAACGTCTCGCTGAAGCTGGTTCCCAGAATCTCAAACTGAACGTGGGAATTTGATCCATTATCCATGAAGTCCATAATTCCGGTTAGCCCGGTGATTTGGCCCTGTGAGGAACAGATGTTTTTCAATCGCTAAACAATAAAGCGAAACAATAAAAACAAACAAACAGTAATATGCTGTAGCTGGTATGCTGGCTGTGTCTGTGAATGTTGAACAAGTTGGTGCCCCATTACTTTATAAACAAAGATTAAATGCTAAATTTTCACTGTCCAAAAAATGGTCCCAATCTGTCACTAGGGCAGTACCCTTTAAAAAGGTGTATACATTTGGTATCAATGTTTTTCTTTGAGGTACTAATATGAACTCTTTAGAAGCAAACGTGTACTTTTTGAAAGAGTACCAAAGCAGTGAAAGCTATGGGCTGCTTTTTTTGACAGTGTACATTATTGCTATTTTTACTACCTCCTGTATTGTGATTACATGTTCGATGTGTTTGATAGATTACTCTCTGGCATAAAATTAACCTAGCATGAAAAGTAGACACTTCAAATATCTGTTACTGGCTTATACAGTATGTTATTTGTTAAATAAGAATGACTTTTATTTTTATTTATGAAAGGGTGCCAGTCTTTATTCTCCAGACGATTTCATGTAAGCTTTTGATGTTTAATTTAGAGCATCGTGGGTATCTCAACATTTGAAAAGATGCCCACATGCAATTCACGCTTCAATTATCATGAATGGCCGATGGTTTGATGTTAGAGGGCCAGCTGAAGTTTCAGAGATAAATCTATCTGAGGCCTGTCCCTCACGGGGCCGATTAGGGGCTCGGTGTCGTTTTTTTCTTTTTGGCTCATATAATGTTAAAAGAGCATGAAATTGAAGAACACAGTAGACCGCCTGTTGCCCCTGAGAGCTCAGAGACATTGACTCGTCATGATAGAACATCAACTGATATGGCAAGCATGCCGCTTTTAGCGGACCCTTAGAGAGCTCTGAGTGAAGACGACCAACAGAGATCTCAAATCGGCGACTGTGTTTGTGTTTAAGGGCAAAGCAGGAGTAAGATGGGAGGGCAGAAGCAATTGAGATGGAAGCAACTTGCATTACAAAAAGCCATATAATATATATACATATATATATACATATATATAAATATATATATATTGTGACCCGTGCAGGCAAATTGAGTCGGAATGAGCAAATTTCCAAAAATGTGTCATTTATATTTTGACATTCTTTATTAAAAAACTTCAAAGCAGTGCATGATATGTTGCAATCTGACAAAACATGACAGAACTACACCTATTTGAAGTTGACAGAGTCAACAAGTCAAAAACAATATCAATATATGTTCAACATATGTGTGTGTGTGTGTGTGTGTGTGTGTGTGTGTGTGTGTGTGTGTGTGTGTGTGTGTGTGTGTGTGTGTGTGTGTGTGTGTGTGTGTGTGTACCTGGTAATTATCACTTTGTAATGAACAATTGTCCCCATAAAGATAGGATTACCAGTATTTTTGTGACCTTGTGGGGACATTTTGAGGTCCTCATGAGGAAACAAGCTTATAAATCAAGCCGAATGTTGTTTATGGAAAATCTAAGGTACAATAAAGGTTTCTGTGATGGTTGGGGTTAGGGTTTGGGTTAGGGGAAGGGAATAGAATATACAGTTTGTATGGTATAAATACCATTAGATCTATGAAATGGTCCCCACAAAACATGGAAACCAGAATGTGTGTATGTATGTGTGTGTGTGTGTGTGTGTGTGTGTGTGTGTGTGTGTGTGTGTGTGTGTGTTTCTGTCTCGGTTCGTCCTGCCCTGCAAGTGTCACGTTATGTTATATTATTTGGATTATTGTCATTGTTTGCCCCCTCGAGGGTGTTTCTTTTATAAAAGTAATAAAAGTCTTTTTGTTCAAGAGCTGTCTGCTATTGTGTTCTGTCCTCCCCCACACATCACAGTTACACATCAGATATTTTTCCACAAAAGTAACCAAACATTCACTTAAGACATAACAGATTCTATCTGCATGAATTCTTGTCAAAACAGATATTTTTAAAACAGTAATTCTGTGTAGATGTCTATACATCGGTGTCTCGCACTCGCGTGTTTGAATGCACAAGCTTCAGATGTGTCAGTAAATATGAGGAAGATCATTTTCAAGTCTTGTCGCTCTTAATAACTCTCTTAACATTTATCGGATCCTGAATTTTATCTCTCTTAATAATTATTTTAACTTCAAGCAAATGCTGCACTCTCTAATTCCTGCATGTTTTTAAACCAGAACCAAAATGTAAGATGCGCATGTGGATGGAGGCGCATCCTTTGTGTATTAGATTAGGCATTTAGGACGGTACACCTCTCGGAAAATATACAAATAAAGATCATTTAGATGCTCAACAACCAGTTAGAGCATTGGATTCACTAGACGAGAGCTTAATGTTCTTATTTTTAGGAAACCTCGGACTTGTTTAGACAGCACGGGTCACATTTACTGTCTTAGGCTGCGTCCCAATTTATTCATCTATGGGCTAGAGTAGACCAAGGGTCAAACAGCAATTGCACGTTGCGTTAATGGCACGTTAATAAAATTAGTGCCGTTACAATAAATTTGCGTTAATGCTTTATTAACATGTTAATTTTTACAACCCTAATATATATATATATATATATATATATATATATATATATATATATATATATATATATATACACACACACATATATATATAATGCATTATTTGTTCATACATAAAAACAGAGAATGTGTAGTATCAGTTTGATACTTTTCAGTTTAATACCATTGCTTTTGCAGTCTGAGTCTTGTATTTGGTTTGTTGTTCATTTCTGGTAAAGCAATTTTGTGTCAATAAAATGTAAAATGTTAATAATGTTAATAAAACGTTGCCTCATATTCACAAAGCAATTTTGTCTTTACTGTCCCAATACTTATGGAGGGCACTGTGTGTGCATGTGTGTGTATTGTCAGTTGTTGTTTTGTTGGCCAAATATGAAATAGACTTAAAAAACCTTTTGGATTGTCTCTAGCATGGACCATCCTCCGTTCCAGGGTTTGGTTGACTTTCTGATGCAGTTGAGGCTGGCCATGCTGTGCCATTTTCTGTCCTCTAGTTTTCTGTAGAATGCATTGGCCAACATCAGTACACTGTCATAAAGGTACAGATTGGAGACCTGTAATAAAAAGAAAACAAAAACTTTTACAGTTTTTCATAAAACTTTATTTTATTTAAATGCATATTCAAAAACTACAAAAATAAAGTGAAAAATAGATGAATAGATTCTGTTAAATATGTATGTACAAGTTTGTTCTAGGCTAAAATGTTTGCTTTAAATTTAAGCAACATAAGTCTGGATGTAAATTTGGATACAGTAAGTCTGCTAAATGGATAAACGTTAAATACTGTACAAACTTGTAATATGGCTTTTCACTAACACTATGAATCCTACACTGTCCAAACAAAAAAGGGAGATAAATGCATATTCTTGCATATATATGCATATATATTGTTGGGGCGAGGGGAACTCTTTTGTATATGTTGTTTTGTGTTTGTTCTGTTATTTGTCTAATTGTCATTATGTATAGATGTATCAGGCATGCTTTATGGTGCAGAACAAGTTTCCGAAAGGATAAATAAATAAATCTCAAATCTCAAATGTTAAAAATGCATATTTGTACCTCAAAGGTACATACAGTATTAGTATTTCAATTGTATACACATCTGTACCTATATGGTACATATTAGGACCTTTTCAAAGGAAACTTATTTTGACGGTTTTATCTGATAGTGTATACACACAATTTATTAACAGAATGTTTGTTTTATATTAAAAAAGAGGTTTTATTGAGTTGCCTTAAGAAAAAAATAGTAAAGTACTGCATATCCTGTATATCTGGTGGCCACAAGGGTAAGCACAACACAGTTCTTTAAATATGGACCACATGAGGCCACAAACACACACATTGATATCAACACATTTCTCCAACCTGACAAGACAGATAACAATCCCCACACACCAATGTTTTACAAAGACAAAATCTGAAACTGTAAAACCCAGGGCGTGTTTGGTAAAGACAGTCATAACCACACTTGGAGGACAAATGTCTGCGGATAACTGGAGCAGAGTTACAGCATATTTCTCCCCATTGTTACATGACAACGTGCCGCTTTGAATATATTGATTTTAAAATTTCTTTTGTGACCCATTTGAAATGAAAAGATAATCATCCTTCACAAAGCAAAATTACTTTTTGGAAGTGTCAAGGTAATCCTAAAAAATGTCTTTGAAGAAACTTTAAACAATTCATCTGGGCCTTTCAAGTGTCATCTCCACCACCTCTCTGAAGGCATAATTATATCTCAAATTATATAAAAATGCATTTATTTAGCAATGCAATTTGTTCCCTTCTTGATTCAAAAAACAATTCAAAGAAAATGTTACTCAGAATGGGAAGCCCTGTATTTTTCTAAAATGATCAATTTTCTTAGAAAAAAGACACAACCAAAATCAAAAATATAGACATTCAAGTTATGTGGTGTGAGGTAGCAGATATTGACTTCAGGGACATTATCTACTGACTGTGCATCAATGTCAATGACCCTTCTGATGCAAATCAATCTCCAAGCCCGTTTTTCACCCAAGTATGGAATGAATGACATCTGCTGAGTGACAAGCTGCTAGATGTCAATCAGTCACCGTTTCACTTGATGTATAAAACATAGCACCTGTCCTTTGTACAAATGACGACCCCCGGTTCACTGAACGACTTCCACAGTAGTAGAGCTGACAGGTTCATACAGGAAGACATTTGTCACACTTTACTGGAACTGACCATCAATTGAGCCATATTGGTGGTATTAACGATACCTGGGCGGACGACTTCTGTGGACACAGGTTTCTTGAGTGACAGAGAAAGGCACACAAAGGTGGAGACTTATGTTGACACGGCAGATTTGCAGACAGAAAGCTGACAGGCTCGTCATCACCGTGAACCAGTGGTTGGCTTGTCAAGGTGATTAAACATCAAAGAACACTGAACCCACGTTTTCATGAATTATTGAGGACAAAAACCCCCAGAGGGTGTGTGGCACAAACCTCCACCATCTGTTCAATTCTATGAAACTATGTGTTCAGACGGGTTCAAGGCAGAAATGTGGAAGTCACATTAGTCTTAAATAGAAGCAAAATATTTAGGTTGGGATTCTGATGTTAAACAAAAATAAAAACATTAAATAAATAAAAAACTATGACAGCTATTTTAACAGTTATGTTTACAGTATACCCAGTTGTTTTGCTAAATGTAGGGTTTGTGCTTGACACCAGCATCTGTATAATCTCAGCAACCTTATGATGAACATGTGATAAAGCTGTTGCTATGGTTACTGACCTCCAGCGACTGCAGGTATCCTTCCTGAGGGTCACAGAGCAAGGATGAGATGCGGTGATTGTTTCTCATACAGCTCACACCGCTGTCTCTCCACAATGGAAAGATCTGCCTGACAACGGTCATCCTGCCCAAGGAATTGTGGGCCAGCTCCATAATCTCACTATCACTGATCTCCTACAATAAAACACAATACAGATGGCTATGAATTAACAGTGACTTTAAAATAAATTAATGACACCAATCACCTTGTCATCGTTGACTTTACTTGCATGATGCAATCTAATACGTCTCACAAGTTATTTTTGACAAAAATGCAACCAAATTCATGGTTATTTAGACTAGCAGTGGGTTACTCATAGCTGGACTATATTTGGTGTACTACCGGTATACTATACTAGGTTTACTGTAAAAGTAAACCTAGACATTGAAATGGCTATTGCTTGCTGGGAATGATCTTCTTTCATAGTTAGGAGGCAAAAACCAGAATATTATTTTTTTAACTAATGTACCTGGAGGATGACATTATATTATGGGAAAAATACTTTTTGGTGAACTTTTTGACCCAAACTAAACTAAAGTCTCTGCACTTGGCGGCCATATTTGCAACGACTCCAGACAGAATTTTCATACCCAGTCTCACGAAATTTCATGATATAGTCACGTCATTTTTTTTATTCTTTTTTGTGATAGTGTCACGATTTTCCGCGTTTTTTCGAGACAGTACTATATCACAAATTTCTGTTTACGTGTCATTGTCACGAATTGGTTACTTAACTTTGTCCTATTTTCAAACCATTGCCGCTTCGGTTTAGGGTTTGGTGTTTGCGTAAAGATGTCACTTTAAGTATTGTTTTATAATTTTTTTCTGTTTTTTTTTCCAGATTTTTAAACCATTGTCGCCTGGCATTAGGGTAAGAGTTGGGTTTGGGTAAGGATGTTATTTTATGTAAATCTAACCCTAAACCGAAGCGACAATGATAAGAAAATAGGACAAAACAGTTGAGTAACCAATACGTGACAATGACACGTAAATAGAAATTCGTGACACAGTCATCAAAACACACGGAAGTTCGTGACACTTTTACGAAAAAAGAATCAAAAATTTACGTGACTATATCACGAACTTTCATGAGACTGGGCTGGATATTTCAGTTATTTGAAATCAAGTCCTGTCTACTTGAATGTAGGAAGACCAAAAAAGATTACATGAATAGTACATAATGTGCACACTGTATTTTTAAAATGCTATTTTTTATGCAGAGTGCATACACATGACAAAAAGGCATTTAAAAGCATATACAATAGAAATAGCATTCCAACAAAATGTAATGCACCATTATCAGCATGAAAAAATAAAGACATAATTGAATTGCATCAGTGTATTTGCAATAAAATAGTCCCAGAATGTAAAATATAATTGTCTGTCCATTTAATTTCCCATGAGCCCTTATGCTATTGTTTTCTCTATTCCGCTCTTTACATTTAACTTGCAAAGATACAATGGCAGATACATTGTAAATAAATTAGGCTAAACAGCTTTGTTACTGGAATATTCATCAGAAAGATGCTGTTCAGATATTATTTATTGTGCAGAGACCTTTGCAGGTTAATAAAAAATGGAGAGAAACTGACATGAGATAATTGAAAATGTGTATTTCTGCGTACTTGTACATTCTGCGGCAGAAAGACACGCATGATCCATGTAAAACTAGACATCTTTTTCCCAATTAAATGCATGTCCTCATGTTCTCCATGGGACTACTGGTTTAAAGGATCTACTGTATGTTCTCACTAAAAGCCTACTAGTGTTTTCAGTACACCGATGGGTTCTCACTGATGCTGTTTGAAGCACCTGTGGGGAGAGCTGACCCTGCTGTATAGTGGACTGTGACATACAGGAGGTGAGACATGACTGACTACAACTGATTGAAATGACACAATAGTGAAGATACTGTCATTTGCCCTTTAAAATTTGTATGGAGACAGTGAAGCTTTTTAATGTCTGAGCATGGCTACCTCTTGTACCAGAATGGCTCAGAGCAGAGTTTCTGTGGAGCAAATGAACTGCAGAAACTCCAGTGTGAAGTGGAACAGGATCGATCGTAATGCTCCAAGCGGGGAGGAGAAATTGCTGTCGCTCTGATCTACCACTTTTCCTTTTTGAACTATTTTATTTGTCAGTGGAAAAACATTTACCAACTCTGATTCGTGAACGAACTGATTATTTTCGATAAACCTGTTGAATCGTCTACTGTAAAATAGTATAGCGGCTCTCTAGTCAATATTCATTTAGAAGTCATTCCAGTTGATAAATTCGAAACACATGAACGCTAAATAAAGTGATAAGGTGCATGTGCATGTTTGCACAGTATGCCACAGTATGTTGCTAAAAAGAAATGTATTTGGTTTCTGTCCAGATTAGAAGATGACGAGCACAGAGGTTTTCATAGTTTTTTCCTACTATGGAAATGAGTGAAGCTCATGATCGTTTGGTTACAAACATTTCTAAAAATATCTTTCATCATGTTCATCAGAACATAGACAGTTATACAGGTTTGTAATAACATGAGACTGAGGAAATGCAGCTTGTCGCTTGTAGCTAAAATGCAGAACAAGTTTAATTAATTAGTGCATTCCTCTAGTGACTGACGGCGCTCTGACAAGTGAACAGACAAATGGGCTCAAATTCACCCCCTTCACAGTTGTCATGAAGGGCAAAATTAGCTATACAGACCAAAAACACTTTTTGTACCAGGCTGTAAACATATTATTTTCTATTATTTTCTCTAAAGTTGGGCATTTTTTTAACATGGTGGTCTATTGGAATTGGCTTCCTTTTGGAGCCAGCCTCAAGTGGCCAGTCAATAAATTGCAGATTAAAGGGATAGTTCGGCCAAAAATGATATTAAACCCATGATTTACTCACCCCCAAGCTGTCCGAGTTGCATATGTCCATCGTTTTTCAGACAAACACATTTTCGAATATTTTAGAAAATGTTTTAGATCTTTCAGTTGATTAAATGTAATGTTACGGGGTCCACCCATAGTCCACGACCTTCAAGTCCAAAAAAAGTGCGTCCATCCTTCACAAATTAAATCCAAACGGCTCCAGGATAATAAATAAAGGTCTTCTGAGGGTAATCCGCGTGGTGTTGTTGTAGAAATATCCATATTAAATTTTTTTTAACGAAAATAAATACCTTCCGGTAGCGCCGCCATCTTAGTCGCGTCCGCATTCAGGATGAGAGCTTACGGAGGCTACTCTGCTGCTGCTCTGTGCCCCCGCCCTCCGAATTTGTCATACGTCACTAAGAAAAGTGCCTACACTACGCTAATACTCTCTAATGAATACAGAGGAGTCTAAGATGGCAGCGCTACCGGAAGGTAGTTATTTTCGTTAATAAAGTTTTAAATATGGATATTTCTACAACAACACCGCGCGGATTACCCTCAGAAGACCTATGTTTATTATCCTGGAGCCGTTTGGATTTAATTCGTGAAGGATGGATGCACTTTTTTTGGACTTGAAGGTCGTGGACCCCATAACATTACATTTAATCAGCTGAAAGATCTAAAACATTTTCTAAATTATCCGAAAATGTGTTTGTCTGAAAAACGATTAACATATGCAACTCGGACAGCGTGGGCGTGAGTAAATCATGGGTTTAATATCATTTTTGGCCGAACTATTCCTTTGAGTCACTTTTGTATTGGCTTCATCAGAGAGATCGGAAGGTTGCCCCTCGTTCTTGTCCCACTCACATATAATGGTTCTGACGACCATGCACATACCTGTATTGTGTGAAATATTTTATTTAACTATTCACTGAAGCAATAGCACTCCATGTGCTGTTTTCAAAAAACTATTTTTTGAAAGCAATTTTAACATCTAGCTAAGTTGTGCATGGTGAGTGCCTTTAGGGCGGCCTCTTTGTTGATCCCTGGCCTATAAAAGCTGCTATGGAGGTCCTTTGTATTGTTGTTGATATTCAAGACAGGTTGTTGTTCACGCACCACATTACTAGATATCTCTGCACACTATACTGTTTATGTAATGCAACTGTAATTGTGGTAACTGAATATACTGTATAGGTTATAATGTCATCATGTGTTTATCAATTTGTTGCAGAATTTTGCAATTCATATGCAAAAAAATGTACATTGAGTTACACCATTAAAAAAAAATCCAGACAGTCTCAGCGGAAGAGTCAGCAGCAAAGACATGCAATGTCATTACCACGTGTCTTTTCAAATCTCATCTTCTTTTGCATGACATTCATGGAGTCAACACACATCTATGTATGATTTAGTAAACAGGAAGGGATATTTAACCGCAGTGTGTGATGCGTCAGAGCTTGTTTAACAGTCAAGCATCATATTTCATAGATTACCCAAACGAGAGCTTGGTGTTCAGATGCTTTTATGAAGAAAGCCTCTCACAGATTGAGTTACCCGAGGAAAATTCATTCACATTTGATCGTTCGCATGCCATCTGCCCTTGTGTCATTTGCTTTTAATATGCATCATATATGATTAAGGATGTTTGGTAGTGGGTATAATGGATCCATGAGAAATGCGAGAAGGGTTGTCTGCAAAAACAGACCGTGTGCTGTGGTGTCGTTCACATTAAAACAATAACGATAACTATAAAAAATATAGTTTTAAAAAATTATTTTATATTAGAGAATAGAGTTCAGACGAGACCACAACTACAGTGTATAATGATAAAGATACAATGAATTATGTTGTTAGGATCACTTTCTGAGCGATTTTTTTCCAACTGATGAATGATAACCATTGACAGCCAATCAAATATTTGTACTTCAAATGCATGCACATTTATAATGACAGATTACATTGTGGAGAAGCTCATTGCTAAGGGTCTATAACATAACACAGGTATCCAGCGCTGATGCAATTGCTGTGAATATATGTATTCTACTATATTGACTATTGAAAAAGGTAAAATATTAGATTACACAAACTACTAGATTAATTGTTTAGACTGAGTCACACAAACCCGGCGTGTTGAGGACATCTGCTGGTTATACCTGCTGTGTAAATGCATCAAGAACAGCATATTTAATGACACGTGAACAATCACAAGCGTTTTTATTAAAGTAAATATGCAATATTAGTTAATGCTATTAAAGGTAAATGATTTGTGTGAGTACTGCGTCTTGTGAGCAAATTAGCATTAAGTTATTGTCTGGTGGTAATGCCAAAATAGTTCTCGTTATAGTTATAGTTAATTGTAGTATCCTTATATTATGAACACCCCATTACTTAGGCATTGTTTGAAACACTGTGTCTGGCCTTTGCTGAGCTAGCTGAACCCATAGGAGAAATGCTCAGTGGTTGGTTTTACAAAGCTCAAAAGACTTTGATGAGATTTTCATTTATCTCTTATTATAGTATCAACAGTGTCTCAGATGTTTCTCCCAATAAATTTTACTAAGTCATGAGAAAGTCCTGAGAGAAGCGAGACCAAAATGTGAAACATTGGAGATCTCTTTTTGTCTTGTTTCTTTGTTTGTTTTTCATCTTTAAAGAACATAACCATAGGATGAGAGACAGGAACAGGCAGGAAAGCACCTTTAGCCAGGATTTGAACTTGTGCTGCCTGAGGTGCTGCTGTGCCTCAATGTTAATGTGCTGCCCACAAGGCTATGCTTCTGACAGCCATATCTCTAAGTTTAGGATAATACCGGCTGATTATTCTCTTTTACATCTCATTTACAGTATATCAGCTTTGAATTCTGGTGTCAGCTGCATAAACTCAGAATAATTGCATAGTTACTTAAAAACTAGTTTGACTAAGTAGTAGTTAACCAAATTGCAATTCACATGACGTTTCCAATTCAAATTACACAGATGCACCTTTTTATGTAACTGACTTTAAAAAGTTATTACTTTACCAGGCTTAAAAATATGATTAACTTGAAGAAGAAGTTTTTGCAAATGTAATTAACCTTCAATCAGATGTGAAGATACATGTATAACTTCTGTTTATAGCTCGAAATATAATTATCCAAGAAAATAATTGTAAGGTATATCATGAATTATTGGAAAATATATAAACAATATATGTTGTAAACAAAAAATACGGTAAATTATTTTTTTTTCTTATAATTTCTTATGGTGATGCTATGCCGAATTACCTACACAGCAAAATCACCAGTGTTAAAAGTACACTGCTGGTGTATATGGTTACCACAAGGTCTGGTGATATCACCAACAATGGTGATTTTGCTGTGTGCTGTTTTTTTAACAAAAAACAATGTTGTGTGTTAATTTAATTTCCAAATTCAAATCTCTGAGTTTATAAAAGGGGATCCATGCAAAAGTCATCAGCACATCATTTTAGACCGCTGAAAAGTGTATGGTCACGCACTTGTTTATTTTGCACCAGTTAAGCATCTTTCTTGGCTTGCATTTAAAACATTGAACCCTTCATAACTGTTATGATGAGAAGTACTGCATATATAAGAACAAAGCTTCATCATCATTCGACTACTGGGAGTGGGAGCTGATATAAATAAAGAGAAGAAAATCACAAAAACGTTTAAAAAAGCAACACGTGCAAAAATATTTTTAAATGTATATAATTATAAACCAAGTATAGGTCATGTGAACAATCATGTAATAATGTGTCAATAATCAAACATTTCTAGGTGTTTTAATTATTTAGTTAAAAACTCACACATCCCATGTGAAATTAACTCCACCCTCACACACAAGTTTTATTGTGGAGGAGGCATCCAAATATATTTTTACAGACATCCACATGAGAAACAATTACCATTTGAATAGGGCTTATGAAAGTGAACTGCATTAAACTGTTACTGCAGTTACACTTAATGAAAAATTAAGGCAGACAGAAGGACAGGGGGAGGTGAAAAAGATTTAATAAATCTGACTTACCTCGTTTACAAACACCCAGTGACTGTCTTTGGAGGCCAGGTTAGTCTCCACTGCCTAAAGAGAGATGAACAGAGAATAAACAATGTAAGCTGATTGTGAAAGAGTTGAACAAACTGTCTGGCATTAAAGAGATTACTTGTAACAGCATTGGGTGAGAACTCGGTAGAAAAGCACACAGATCTGCTGGCAGGACATGAACAACACTGCTTGACTCTTAGGCCCAATTCTAATTTTATTTTATTCCATTACACCTACCCCTTGAAACAGAGTATAAAGTGAACCACTACTACACCGTCATATGACATCATACATCCTGGGCCCTATTTTAACTATCTGAAACGCAAGTGCGAAGCTCAACGCGCAAGTGAGTTTGTGGGCGGATCTTGGGCGCTGTTGCTATTTTCCCGGCGTGAGAAATAACTCTTGCGCCGGGCGCAAATCAATAAGGGGTTGGTCTGAAGTAGGTTCATTATTCATAGGTGTGGTTTGGGCGTAACGTCAAATAAACCAATCAGAACGCTATCCAACATTCCCTTTAAACGCAAGGGAGCAAGTTCCATGGCGGGTTGCTATTATTATGACGGATTTACCAGGTGCACGCCAGGAGCGGTTCACAGCCGAGGAGACCGACGTTCTTGTAAATACCAAGCTTGCCAGCATAAATCGGGCACGCCGTGCAACGGGAGGTGGATCTGCCTCAGGACCTGACGCCAGCAGAGGACATCGCTGCGTCCACCCTCACCGCTGAAAGGGTTTGGGGGCTTTGAAATCGGACCCAAGAAACGCAAGCAAGGTCCAACCCCAAAGTACTCTTACAAATCAAGTTCATTTACATTAAGGTTTCTTATGAAAACATTTTAATTATTATTTACATAAAATAAACGTAATACAGCCACACAACAAACTTATGAAAATATTTTAATTGTTACTTGTATGAGAATTTTTTAACGCAGCCATACAA